>NC_134404.1:7848124-8195624 GCF_038048845.1 Mixophyes fleayi | reverse complement strand
TCTCTCCTGTGTCCCCTTTCCTGTCTCTCTCCTGTCCCCCCCTCCTGTCGCTCTCCTGTATTCCCCCTCCTATCTTTCTACTGTGTCCCCCCTCCTGTCTCTCCTGTGCCCCCCCTCCTGTCTGTCCTGTGTCCCCCCCTCCTGTCTCTCCTGTCCCCCCTGTGCCCCCCCTCCTGTCTCTCCTGTGTCCCCCCCTCCTGTCTCTCTCCTGTGCCCCCCCTCCTGCCTCTCTCCTGTGTTCCCCGCCTCCTGTCTCTCCTGTGTCCCCCCTCCTGTCTCTCCTGTGTCCCCCCCCTCCTGTCTCTCTCCTGTGTCCCCCCTCCTGTCTCTTTCCTGTGTCCTTCCTCCTGTCTCTGTCCTGTGTCCCCCCTCCTGTCTCTCCTGTCCCCCCTCCTGTCTCTCTCCTGTGTCACCCTCCTGTCTCTCTCCTGTGTCCCCCTCCTGTCTCTCTCCTGTGTCCCCCCTCCTGTCTCTCTCCTGTGTCCCCCTCTTGTCTCTCTTCTGTGTCCCCCCTCCTGTCTCTCTCCTGTGTCCCCCCCTCCTGTCTTTCTCCTGTGTCACACCTCCTGTCTCTCTCCTGTGTCCCCCCTCCTGTCTCTCTCCTGTGTCCCCCTCCTGTCTCTCTCCTGTGTCCCCCCTCCTGTCTCTCTCCTGTCCCCTCCTCCTGTCTCTCCTGTCCCCCCTCCTGTCTCTCTCCTGTGTCCCCCTCCAGTCTCTCTCCTGTGTCCCCCCTCATGTCTCTCTCCTGTGCCCCCCCTCCTGTCTCTCTCCTGTGTTCCCACCCTCCTGTTTCTCTCCTGTGCCCCCCCTCCTGTCTCTCTCCTGTGTTCCCCCCCTCCTGTCTCTCTCCTGTCCCCCCCTCCTGTCTCTCCTGTCCCCCCTCCTGTCTCTCTTGTGTCCCCCCTCCTGTCTCTCTCCTGTCCCCCCCTCCTGTCTCTCTCCTGTGTCCCCCCTCCTGTCTCTCCTGTGTCCCCCCTCTTGTCTCTCTCCTGTGTCCCCCCTCCTGTCTCTGTCCTGTGTCCCCCCTCCTGTGTCCCCCCTCCTGTCTCTCTCCTGTGTCCCCCACTCCTGTCTCTCTCCTGTGCCCCCCCTCCTGTCTCTCTCCTGTGTTCCCCCCCTCCTGTCTCTCTCCTGTGCCCCCCCTCCTGTCTCTCTCCTGTGTTCCCCCCTCCTGTCTCTCCTGCCCCCCCCTCCTGTCTCTCTCCTGTCCCCCCCTCCTGTCTCTCTCCTGTATCCCCCCTCCTGTCTCTCCTGTGTCCCCCCTCCTGTCTCTCTCCTGTGTCCCCCCTCCTGTCTCTCCTGTGTCCCCCCTCTTGTCTCTCTCCTGTGTCCCCCCTCCTGTCTCTGTCCTGTGTCCCCCCTCCTGTCTCTCCTGTGTCCCCCCTCCTGTCTCTCTCCTGTGTCCCCCACTCCTGTCTCTCTCCTGTGCCCCCCCCTCCTGTCTCTCTCCTGTGTTCCCCCCCTCCTGTCTCTCTCCTGTGCCCCCCCTCCTGTCTCTCTCCTGTGTGCCCCCTCTTGTCTCTCTCCTGTGTCCCCCCTCCTGTCTCTGTCCTGTGTCCCCCCTCCTGTCTCTCCTGTGTCCCCCCTCCTGTCTCTCTCCTGTGTCCCCCATTCCTGTCTCTCTCCTGTCCCCCCCTCCTGTGTCCCTCCCTCCTGTCGCTCTCCTGTGTCCCCCCCTCCTGTCTCTCCTGTGTCCCCCCTCCTGTCTCTCTCCTGTGTCCCCCCTTCTGTCTCTGTCCTGTGTCCCCCCTCCTGTCTCTTCTGTGTCCCCCCTCCTGTCTCTCTCCTGTGTCCCCCACTCCTGTCTCTCTCCTGTGCCCCCCCTCCTGTCTCTCTCCTGTGTTCCCCCCCTCCTGTCTCTCTCCTGTGCCCCCCCTCCTGTCTCTCTCCTGTGTTCCCCCCTCCTGTCTCTCCTGTCCCCCCCCTCCTGTCTCTTTTGTGTCCCCCCTCCTGTCTCTCTCCTGTCCCCCCTCCTGTCCCCCCCTCCTGTCTCTCTCCTGTATCCCCCCTCCTGTCTCTCCTGTGTCCCCCCTCCTGTCTCTCCTGTGTCCCCCCTCTTGTCTCTCTCCTGTGTCCCCCCTCCTGTCTCTCCTGTGTCCCCCCTCCTGTCTCTCTCCTGTGTCCCCCACTCCTGTCTCTCTCCTGTCCCCCCCCTCCTGTGTCCCTCCCTCCTGTCGCTCTTCTGTGTCCCCCCTCCTGTCTCTCCTGTGTCCCCCCTCCTGTCTCTCTCCTGTGTCCCCCCTCCTGTCTCTGTCCTGTGTCCCCCCTCCTGTCTCTCCTGTGTCCCCCCTCCTGTCCCTCTCCTGTGTCCCCCACTCCTGTCTCTCTCCTGTGTCCCCCCCTCCTGTCTCTCCTGTGTCCCCCCTCCTGTCTCTCCCCTCCTGTCTCTCTCCTGTGTCCCCCCCTCCTGTCTCTCCTGTGTCCCGCCTCCTGTCTCTCCCCTCCTGTCTCTCTCCTGTGTCCCCCCCTCCTGTCTCTCCTGTGTCCCCCCTCCTGTCTCTCCTGTGTCCCCCCTTCTGTCTCTCCTGTGTCCCCCCTCTTGTCTCTCTCCTGTGTCCCCCCCTCCTGTCTCTCCTTTGTCCCCCCTCCTGTCTCTCCTGTGTCCCCCCTCTTGTCTCTCTCCTGTTTCCCCTACTCCTGTCTCTCCTGTGTCCCCCCCCTCCTGTCTCTCTCCTGTGTCCCCCCTCCTGTCTCTGTCCTGTGTCCCCCCTCCTGTCTCTCTCCTGTGTCCCCCACTCCTGTCTCTCTCCTGTGTCCCCCCCCTCCTGTCTCTCCTGTGTCCCCCCTCCTGTCTCTCACCTCCTGTCTCTCTCCTGTGTCCCCCCCCCTCTTATCTCTCCTGTGTCCCCCCTCCTGTCTCTCCTGTGTCCCCCCCTCCTGTCTCTCCTGTGTCCCCCCTCCTGTCTCTCCCCTCCTGTCTCTCTCCTGTGTCCCCCCTCCTGTCTCTCCTGTGTCCCCCCCTCCTGTCTCTCCTGTGTCCCCCCCTCCTTTCTCTCTCCTGTGTCCCCCCCTCCTGTCTCTGTCCTGTGTCCCCCATCCTGTCTCTCTCCTGTGTCCCCCCCTCCTGTCTCTCCTGTGTCCCCCCTCCTGTCTCTCTCCTGTGTCCCCCCCCTCCTGTCTCTCCTGTGTCCCCCCTCCTGTGTCCCCCCCCTCCTGTCTCTCCCCTCGTCTCTCTCATGTGTCCCCCCCTCCTGTCTGTCCTGTGTCCCCCCTTCTGTCTCTCCTGTGTCCCCCCCTCCTGTCTCTCTCATGTGTCCCCCCCTCCTGTCTCTCCTGTGTCCCCCCTCCTGTCTCTCCCCTCCTGTCTCTCTCCTGTGTCCCCCCTCCTGTCTCTGTCCTGTGTCCCCCCCTCCTGTCTCTCTCATGTGTCCCCCCCTCCTGTCTCTCTCCTGTCCCCCCCTCCTGTCTCTCTCATGTGTCCCCCCTCCTGTCTCTCCTGTGTCCCCCCTCCTGTCTCTCCCCTCCTGTCTCTCTCCTGTGTCCCCCCTCCTGTCTCTGTCCTGTGTCCCCCCCTCCTGTCTCTCCTGTGTCCCCCCCTCCTGTCTCTCTCCTGTCCCCCCCTCCTGTCTCTCCTGTGTCCCCCCTTCTGTCTCTCCTGTGTCCCCCCTCCTGTCTCTCCTGTGTCCCCCCTCTTGTCTCTCTCCTGTGTCCCCCCCTCCTGTCTCTCCTGTGTCCCCCCTCCTGTCTCTCTCATGTGTCCCCCCCTCCTGTCTCTGTCCTGTGTCCCCCCTCCTGTCTCTCCTGTGTCCCCCCTCCTGTCTCTGTCCTGTGTCCCCCCCTCCTGTCTCTCTCATGTGTCCCCCCCTCCTGTCTCTCTCCTGTCCCCCCCTCCTGTCTCTCTCATGTGTCCCCCCTCCTGTCTCTCCTGTGTCCCCCCTCCTGTCTCTGTCCTGTGTCCCCCCCTCCTGTCTCTCTCATGTGTCCCCCCCTCCTGTCCCTCTCATGTGTCCCCCCTCCTGTCTCTGTCCTGTGTTCCCCCCTCCTGTCTCTCTCATGTGTCCCCCCCTCCTGTCTCTCTCCTGTCCCCCCTCCTGTCTCTGTCCTGTGTCCCCCCCCCCTCCTGTCTCTCTCCTGTCCCCCCCTCCTGTCTCTCTCCTGTGTCCCCCCCTCCCCTCCAGTCTCCGCTCCGGTCTCGCACATGCGCAGTTATCAGGTATCGCAGCCGCACAGTGCAGGGGCCTCAGCCCGGGATACAGAGACACAGGGGCGGGGAGGAGACACCGCGACCCCGGAGCCCGCACACCGGGTGTACGGAGCACAGAGCACGGTGAGTACACGGCGGTGTCACTGGTGGTGCAGCCTGATACACAGTATGATACACAACCTGACACAATATCACACAGTATGACACAGTATATACAGCGTGATACAGCAACACTGCCTGGGACATAACATGACACAATGTGACAACACATCACTACCTGTCACTACAACCTGACCCTACAAGTCACAGTATTACTGTCTGATAACATGATACAGTGACTGTGTAGTATAACATGTTATCTCCTCCTGACATGTAGTATAACATGTTATCTCCTCCTGACATGTAGTATAACATGTTATCTCCTCCTGACATGTAGTATAACATGTTATCTCCTCCTGACATGTAGTATAACATGTTATCTCCTCCTGACATGTAGTATAACATGTTATCACTGACTGACATGTAGTATAACATGTTATCTCCTCCTGACATGTAGTATAACATGTTATCTCCTCCTGACATGTAGTATAACATGTTATCACCTCCTGACATGTAGTATAACATTTTATCTCCTACTGACATGTAGTATAACATGTTATCTCCTCCTGACATGTAGTATAACATGTTATCTCCTACTGACATGTAGTATAACATGTTATCTCCTCCTGACATGTAGTATAACATGTTATCACTGACTGACATGTAGTATAACATGTTATCTCCTACTGACATGTAGTATAACATGTTATCACCTCCTGACATGTAGTATAACATGTTATCTCCTACTGACATGTAGTATAACATGTTATCACTGACTGACATGTAGTATAACATGTTATATCCTACTGACATGTAGTATAACATGTTATCACTGCCTGATATGTAGTATAACATGTTATCACTGCCTGACATGTAGTATAACATGTTATCTCCTCTTGACATGTAGTATAACATGTTATCACTGCCTGACATGTAGTATAACATGTTATCACCTCCTGACATGTAGTATAACATGGTTTTTCCTCCTGACATGCAGCATAACATGTTATCACCTCCTGACATGTAGTATAACATGTTATGACCGCCTGACATGTAGTATAACATGTTATCTCCTCCTGACATGTAGTATAACATGTTATCTCCTCCTGACATGTAGTATAACATGTTATCACTGACTGACATGTAGTATAACATGTTATCACTGACTGACATGTAGTATAACATGTTATTTCCTCCTGACATGTAGTATAACATGTTATTTCCTCCTGACATGTAGTATAACATGTTATCTCCTCCTGGCATGTAGTATAACATGTTATCACCTCCTGACATGTAGTATAACATGTTATCACCTCCTGACATGTAGTATAACATGTTATCACCTCCTGACATGTAGTATAACATGTTATCACCTCCTGACATGTAGTATAACATGTTATCACTGCCTGACATGTAGTATAACATGTTATCTCTTCCTGACATGTAGTATAACATGTTATCTCCTCCTGGCATGTAGTATAACATGTTATCACTGCCTGACATGTAGTATAACATGTTATCACCTCCTGACATGTAGTATAACATGTTATCTCCTCCTTACATGTAGTATAACATGTTATCTCCTCCTGACATGTAGTATAACATGTTATCACCTCCTGACATGTAGTATAACATGTTATCACCTCCTGACATGGTAGTATAACATGTTATCTCCTGACATGTAGTATAACATGTTATCACTGACTGACATGTAGTATAACATGTTATCACCTCCTGACATGTAGTATAACAGGTTATCACTGCCTGATAGCACATCACCTCCTGACAACACACAACCTGACGTAACATGGCACATTATCACCTCCTGTCAACACACAACCTTACAACATTATCACTGCCTGAGACAACACAACGTAACACAGTATCACTGCCTGACACAACACAACGTGACACTTTATCGCTGCCTGACACAACACAACGGAACACAGTATCACTGCCTGACACAACCTGACAGCATCACCGCCTGACAACGCACAACATGACTCTGCATCACAGCATGACACAACACAAGCTGACACAGTCTCATTATCTAACAATGCACAACATGACAAAACCACTGCCTTAAAACACAACCTGAGAGGCAACATCTCTGCTGGACAGCACAGACCCTGATACATGAGAGGACACAGCATACAACCTGACCCACAGTAACTGCCAGACAACACACATCCTGCGACAGCCTGACTGCCGGTGGTCTGTATCGGGTGTTTCCTCTCTGCACTGACAGATACCGGCTGCTGTCCGTGGTTCCTGGGACATCTCACTGGGAATGTTTGTATGAGTCTGTGTGAGGCTGTACACTAATGCTGTGCGCTCAGTTGTGTCTGCTACAAATATATGTATAACATACAAGAAAATTCTGATAGTTTCTTAGGAGGGAATGTAAGTGATTGTCAGTGTATAACTTTATGCCTGTACAAGTCTATATAGCGCTGTACACAGGAATGAACAAGCCATAAATACAGGTGTACATAGAGTGTCTGAGCTGTTGTCACACAGTCGGTTGTTGATCAGACTTGCTGTAACGTTTGGGGCAGCAGCGTAGTCCTTCCAGCGACATCGGCACTGATCCCCTGCCCAATGCAGCCCAAATCCTCTGTATTGTGACCCCAGCACCCTACATTGTGCCGGGATTACAGGATAATGATGACAGGGTGAATACTCAGAGCTGAGACAACACATTGCATCATGGCAGGGGCGGACAGTGCTGTGGGAGTCACAATGTAGGGACTAGTGTGGGCAGGTTACTTCCATAGGATATGAGACGGCCATGGGGTGTCTGTTTTTACGGGTACACACATTGCCCAGGGATCTAGATGGTGGCACCGGCGGGGCGGTAAGATGGTGCATGGTGTTATAGGGGACCCTGGAGGGATCGGTGTGTGTCACCGTATTGTATGAGATTGTGATCAGCAGGATAAATGTTCCAGGGGAGGAGCCTTCTGGCGGTAGCGGGTGTTACGGTCCTGGGATGTTACGGTCTCTGAGGGGGGCAGTAACTGCCAGCAGGGCGTCAGAGCAGATCATACAGGACGCACATAGGTGTGTCCATAACATATGGAACCCAAAAATATGTAAATGTCTCAATGTCCCCTTGAGAGCCGCATGTTATTGGTGTAGTGATTGGTACAACTGACAGCTGGAGACTCTCAGGTGATATATTTATTTGTAACCTGTGTATGTAACCAATGCTCCTATGTATGTAGCCTCTGTATGTACCCTGTACGCCTGTGTGCCCATACGGTTCTCCTTGTTGATAAGTGACCCTAGTGTGCGAGGAATGGACAGTGTGTAGGGGCAACAGAGATCCTCACACTTTTGGGGACACACGGAAACTAGTTGAAGTGGACGGAGATAGAACAACTAGAATCTAGTAAGATCATTGGGAAGCTCCCGGCACATGGGCATGAGTGATGTGTTAGTGAGGACAGGGCTGCATGTGACAGGGGCAGTGACATGATGTGAGGAGGGGAATGGAGGTAGCAGGAAGTCACAGACTGAGAGTTATATAGTGGAAGGAGCAGGGTCACCAGCAGCACAGAGTATATCAGGAGATGAGTGATGTGTTAGTGAGGACAGGGCTTCATGTGACAGGGGCAGTGACATGATGTGAGGAGGGGGATGGAGGCAGCAGGAAGCCACAGACTGAGAGTTATACAGTGGAAGGAGCAGATTCCCCCAGCAGCACAGAGTATATCAGTAGATGAGTGATGTGTTAGTGAGGACAGGGCTTCATGTGACAGGGGCAGTGACATGATGTGAGGAGGGGGATGGAGGCAGCAGGAAGCCACAGACTGAGAGTTATACAGTGGAAGGAGCAGGGTCCCCAAGCAGCACAGAGTATATCAGGAGATGAGTGGTGTGTTAGTGAGGACAGGGCTGCATGTGGCAGGGGCAGTGACATGATGTGAGAAGGGGAATGGAAGCAACAGGAAGCCACAGACTGAGTTATATAGTGGAAGGAGCAGGGTCCCCAGCAGCACAGAGTATTCAGTGATTCTCCTGTAGCCTGTACAGTGCAATTTTTTCCAGGATTAATATAAATGTTAAGCCACAAACCATTAGTAATTGTACTTGTAATACTTCAGTTCTCTGCATGTTTTGACGTTAAATCATTATAAACGTGTGCAGTCACTGTGAGAACTGCAGTTTATACAGAATGACAAAGCCCCCCCCCCCCCCCCCTCCCCTTCACTAAGACAACAGTATTGCCACATCTGGAGCTGCAGGGATCCTAAGACACCTGCATATTATATCGTTAAAGTAAAAATAAATAACACCAGATTTTAAAATAAACTTTAATTGAATAAGAGATTACCCAAAATCCTTGTTCACCACTTGAATATAAACTAAGATTTTTTGACTGGCTGAGATCTGATATAGTCCAAATTAAAAATCAAAAAAATTCCCAATAAAAAATGACCGACACACTCACAAAGATCGACAAATGTAAACTTACTGTGATCGAGGGTGATTGGGACTCCTCTTCCCCTCAGCCAATCAGAAATGGTTTCCCACATTGGCTACTTGTGATTGGCCCCAGGGAATCCCAGGTGTGATCATGTTGTGGAGTTAGTTTATTGTGAAAGTCCATGACAGATTTAGGATATATATTTATATAGATATGTATATAGTTATATTGATACTTTTCTGCAGTTATTCCATCACGATTGTCATATTCCTAATAACAGTCATCTTGGTTTTTCCAGCAATATTTCTTACAATGTTTGTGAACGTCTTGGTCACGTTATACCACGTGCAGGGAGACTCTGTCTCCTTTATTGACGGCACCTGAGAGCCGCGCTCTTCACCTTCTCTGAAGTGTAGCTCACTGGTGTCATCTGACGTCTGCATGGTGAGGGGAGCACGACCTGGGGGACGGGGGATAATTACTTCTGAGTAACTGCACAAAATAGCCTGAGCCCCTTTTACTCATCATCATCATCAAAGATGAGCTGATCAGGAATCCTACTTATAAATAAGTCAGAGTTTAAAATGCTTCTCCGCAACATTTCCTCTGTATTACAGACGTAACCGGCCTGATTCATCAACGAACACTGAGCGCAACCTGCGTTTGGAATCAAACACATGTATTTTGGCTTTGTACATCTCAAGATACGTATGTTGTTGAATTTGGGTGTAGGTCTGCTGTCCTCTAATACAGAAGACTGCAGGATACGTCCCATATATATATATATAATTTAATACCACATGTTAATAATAAATAAATAACTTTTTTTTTTTATTGTTCTGTACCCATGAAATACATTTATTGGGATCTTCTTAATGTCTACTGAACATAAAATACATTTATACATTTGCTTATATTTGCAGACACCTGTTCTAGTATTTATACGATACTGTCCCTGTAGCTGGAGCCAGAGATATGGCAGAAGAACAAGTAACGTTCAGATGCCCAGAGTTTGGTTCTCCCTTACTGTACATTGACTACAGGTGACCCCCCTCCCCCCCCCCTTCCATTCTCCGTTCACTTCACCAAATCATATACTGTAGTAAGTGTCCATTGTCAGACCATGTGGACAGGGCTGCACCCACGGCCATATCTGGGCCTGTGCAGAGTCAATCTGTGTACAGCGTCTTGCTCATGGTTACTTGGTACCTGCTTTGATGAATCAGACTCAACATCTGTGTGAGTCCCTGACTATCAACATTATTTCCTTTGCTTATAAAACGCCAACTTATTACACAGTGCTGTACAAGGATGGCACCGTGATACCAAATACATAGCTTGACGGAAAATAGAAGGTAGAGATGACCCCGGCCCAGATGAGCTTACAATCTAAAAGGTGTGGGGAACGCGTGATACATAAGGTGTAACAATGCAGCTGCTGGTCGGGGCAGTGAATGCGGCTGCAGCTGCAGCATTATCAGCCGCCAGTAATGAAGCCGCCATTGGTTGGAATGTGGAGAGGCAGCGGGGGAATGACAGATGACGCCGTCATTGTAGGCAGAGTCAGATTCTGGCAGCCTTAACTGACTTCCGCCATTGATATTTCCTGAACTTCCTTCTTGGAGACGAGTGTCACATTTTGTTGCACTCTGGGTGATATCTGCCAGCCCGCCGTAGCCATGTGCCCGGTGTTTATCTTAGGTGTCGTCTTCCTCCTGGAAGTAGAGCCAGTTGTTCCCCATGTTCGGCGGCATCTGCTGCCAACACGGAGTTTGTGAGAGATCCCCAGAGGAGGAGCAGAGATGGCACCACGGCCGTTACACTCGCTGGGTCCAGCAGCTGAACGGAGGGGTTATTCCAGTACATGTCTTGCACATCCCCGTCCTTGGTGTGTAGGTGGCTCCACCGTGCCATCTCCCATTGTCTTCACACATGTCTGTCTTATGGTTATGTGGGAGGTGGGACCCAGAGCTGATGTAAAGCACAGCGGTCTCTCTGCGACTCCTATGGTGACTGAGCGCTGTATGAGAATAATACACAATTATCTGGTCTGCGGGACCAGTCACTGCTGCGTTAATTTACAGTGAGGTCTCTGATACAAATAATTTTTTAAATTTTTTTTAGAAGTAGTATTCACTGTTGTTTTTAAAAATTGCTATAAAGAAGTGTGAGGTGCTGGGTGTGTGTAATGTGCGTTCCCAGAATCCTCCTGGCCCCAGCTCACAGACTGGGTGACAGTGCACTAATCACTTCCCCCAGTGTCTACAATAATAGGTTGGCTCTCTGACCAGGACACTGAACACAGCACATTCCAGTGTCACATAGTAACGGGATACACAGGGGATGCCTCCAGCCGTGTCCTCTCATGTAAGTACCTTTTCCCTGTAATATATCCCCCGCATCTGATTGCTGTAGGACCCGTGGTGTTATGTTCTGTGTGTTTTCTTCCACTATGCCGTAGAGAATGTGATTGTGTCGCTAGACAGGCAGACTCTCCGGTATATGTGGTAGTGTGTTGTCATGTACAGATCTTTACACTTATTTAGTAAAGTGTATTTGTGATGTTTGTTTTATTTGTGAAACTTTCCTTATGAGTTACATTTGGTAATTAATAGGAACCTGCACTTTGCGGGTTTTCAGCAATGAGGGAGACTCAGAATGGAAACGCTGGACCAGATTTGCAGTAAAGAGAGGACTTAGATTGACTTGGGGGGCAAGTAGCCAGCGGGCTAATGGCAGATGACGGAAAGTGAATTTAGCGGAAGGGAACACACCTGAGTAGATAGAATCCATGTCACTGACCCCCAGACATGGGTAATAAGCCTTGTGTGCCCAGGTAGCGTGTTGGTGTCCTAGGAGTTGGGGTGCAGAGTCACAGAAGCACCCCCAATAAAATCCGATCCTCAGAATACAGAGACCTGCAGCTGATCTGGGTAAACGTTTGTTGCAGCGATTATTGATTATGGAAAATCTTACATTGGTATTCTGAGTAATGAGAGATCTGTCAGTATCCAGCCATCCATTAATACCAGTGTATCACGGCTCTGCCTGCTGATTGCTTTATCAATAAGTAATTAAATTGCTGCATCAGGCGGAGTTACTGGAACAAATATCCTCGGGGTTAAATGAAAGGAACCTCAGGGTAACGCTCCATGGGGGGATTTCAATTGACCGGGAGTTTTTTTTAAATTCATTTTAAAACTTTTTTTTATCTTTTTCGAGTGGGTTAACTTTACCCGCGATTCAATTCCATTTTTAACGCAGCGGTTTTTTTCATCAAACGAACCTCTTGCGCTCCGGTAGACGGTCTATTGAAAGTATAGATTGGGTGAGAGCCGCCGCGTTATAAGCTATTTAATTGTCTTTTAACGCGGGGCGTTAAACAGGCCAATATACTGTTTTATCTCCCACCTCTTTGGGGTGTGCTAAAAATAAAAATCCTAAGAAAACTATTTGAAATCATGTAAAAAGATAAACTATGTTTATCAGTAATGCCTAACATGAAAAAGTTGATTTTATTTTAAAAAAATAATGAAAAAAAAAAACGAAAAAAAATAAAAATCACTAATTATATTTCTGTACTAATGTGTTATGACATGGTATAGATGATTCTATAGTAAAAAATAGTGAAATAAAAAAATATGCTGAAAGAAAGTATCTGTGTATGTAGATATGAAATAGAAAGGTTGTGTAATGCAATCTAATGTATGTACTTACACGCTAATCCTTTTTTTTTTTTTTATACATGACCGTGTTAAACCCTCCCCTAAAAATTCGCAAGTACCAATGATTAACGTACGGGGGCAACGTTACCTCTTTTTTTATGGAATCGCATGAGTTTTAACTCTGCGCTAACTAAAAACGGTCGCTATAGTAGTTAAAAACCCGCACAAGTTTTTCTTTGTTTTCGCGCTGCGGGAAAAAAAACATCTTGCGGTCAATTGAATTTCCCCCATGGGACAGTATGAGCGGTGAGGTGATGATCCTGACACTGAATACATCCAGCAGTTACGGAGGGGGTGGGGGGGGGCGTCTAGATGTAGTAGGCGGTCAGTGGTGCCGGATGCGATGAGCATCTTCCTGAACCTACATGGACCCTTACTGCTGCGGGAGAGAGGGGCGATGTGGCTGCAGGGGGGAGGCGATGTACAAGTGAGCAGGGGACGATCTATCTGGGGCTTGGTTGGATCAGAGGTGGGGCCTTGGCCTGATTCTGGGAGCTATGATATATGTATATAGACATTTCAGGAACTTGTCAGAACTGAAGATGGTCCTGTGTGTTCAAATAGAAAAGCAGATTAGAACGACCTATTTTTGCATCAGGTGTGTGTATTGGTGGAGATTAGTTTATATCACTATAGTTTATAGTATCATTCATTAGTTCTGCAGGTATAATACCAGGTGGATGAGCTGGCTGCAGTCTGGTGTGTAAGGATATAGTAAGGAAGTGTCGTTTTATTTGTTACCTGTAATTAAACATGCAGAGTGTAGAACACTAACTCCTCTGTAATATCATCCTTAGAGCCAGGGCGGGGCTGCACAGGTAACACACCCAAGAACCAGCATCATTTACACAAAGTGTCAGCAGCGTTACGTGTCTGAGTGGGAGAAACACCAGATCTGAGGAGATAAAGACACATTTATTATTACGTTTGTTCTGTTATTAAATTAAGCCCTTTAAGTAGCTAATAAGTCCTGGTAACATACACTCACCACTGGGTATAATAAGGCCCTTCCCTCTACCCTTTGTCCTCTGCATTCGTAAGAAGTCACGATGCTCACATGTAAGTTATTCTTCACATGTGCGCAGGCACACGCTGGTGTACAGATTGTCATACTTTACGCTAAGCAAATGGGTGTAATCTGCCTGAGCCCCGTAGAGTGCTGGTGGTTGTTCCGTGTATCTGTAACTCTTTCAGTCTTTCATTGTCTTGAAGAACAGATGGAAGTTTATATCATATGACTTCTGTAAACATTTGCTGTGGAAATAGGACCTTATTAAATGAGTTACTTTGTCTGACGGGTTTATGTTCTATTCTCATGCCCGGTGGCAGGGCCGGATGGATGACGGAGGTACAGGTGAATAATGGTGGGCTGGGATAATGACAGTGATACAGGTGAATGGTGGGCCAGGTGAACAACAGTGGGCTAGGTGAATGATGGTGGTACAGGGGAATGATGGTGGTACAGGTGAATGATGGTGGTACAGGGGAATGATGGTGGTACAGGGGAATGATGGTGGTACAGGGGAATGATGGTGGGCCAGGTGAACAACAGTGGGCTAGGTGAATGATGGTGGTACAGGGGAATGATGGTGGTACAGGTGAATGATGGTGGTACAGGTGAATGATGATGGTACAGGTGAATGATGGTGGTACAGGGGAATGATGGTGGTACAGGGGAATGATGGTGGTACAGGGGAATGATGGTGGTACAGGGGAATGATGGTGGTACAGGGGAATGATGGTGGTACAGGGGAATGATGGTGGTACAGGGGAATGATGGTGGTACAGGGGAATGATGGTGGTACAGGGGAATGATGGTAGAGGGGAATGATGGTGGTACAGGTGAATGATGGTGGTACAGGTGAATGATGGTGGTACAGGTGAATGAGGTGTGCTAGGTGAATGACGATGGTACAGGTGAATGAGGTGGGCTGGGTGAATGACGATGGTACAGGGGAATGGCGGTGGGCTAGGTGAATGACGATGGTACAGGTGAATGACGATGGTACAGGTGAATGACGATGGTACAGGGGAATGGCGGTGGGCTGGGTGAATATCTGTGGTACAGGTGAATGACGTTAGGTCGTGGGAATGACGTGGTCCAATCGCCTCATAAGATTATCTGAATCCTCTGACTTTATCCACTGCACAGTAGGACTATGTTGTTCATTATAAATAAACTTTATGTGTGGCTGAGGCCAGTGCAGTGTTGTCAGTGAGCATGTAGCTAGGTGCAGACAGGTAACAGCCGGCAGCCGGAATGTGTAAACATTGTGCAATACAACGTGTGCTGAACAGTGATCTGTTTGTAGCGACTAATGCGGGAAGGAAGCCAGCAGAGCAGTGTGAGGATAGTAACACCTTCCTCTCTAGTACTCCAGCGTCCAGTGTGAGGATAGTAACACCTTCCTCTGTAGTACTCCAGCGTCCGAAGCCAGCAGAGCAGTGTGAGGATAGTAACACCTTCCTCTGTAGTACTCCAGCGTTCAGTGTGAGGATAGTAACACCTTCCTCTGTAGTACTCCAGCATCCAGTGTGAGGATAGTAACACCTTCCTCTCTAGTACTCCAGCGTCCAGTGTGAGGATAGTAACACCTTCCTCTGTAGTACTCCAGCGTCCGAAGCCAGCAGAGCAGTGTGAGGATAGTAACACCTTCCTCTGTAGTACTCCATCATCCGAAGCCAGCAGAGCAGTGTGAGGATAGTAACACCTTCCTCTCTAGTACTCCAGCGTCCAGTGTGAGGATAGTAACACCTTCCTCTGTAGTACTCCAGCATCCAGTGTGAGGATAGTAACACCTTCCTCTGTAGTACTCCAGCATCCAGTGTGAGGATAGTAACACCTTCCTCTGTAGTACTCCAGCGTCCAGTGTGAGGATAGTAACACCTTCCTCTGTAGTACTCCAGCGTCCAGTGTGAGGATAGTAACACCTTCCTCTGTAGTACTCCAGCGTCCAGTGTGAGGATAGTAACACCTTCCTCTGTAGTACTCCAGTGTCCAGTGTGAGGATAGTAACACCTTCCTCTCTAGTACTCCAGCGTCCAGTGTGAGGATAGTAACACCTTCCTATCTAGTACTCCAGTGTCCAGTGTGAGGATAGTAACACCTTCCTATCTAGTACTCCAGCGTCCAGTGTGAGGATAGTAACACCTTCCTATCTAGTACTCCAGCGTCCAGTGTGAGGATAGTAACACCTTCCTATCTAGTACTCCAGCGTCCAGTGTGAGGATAGTAACACCTTCCTATCTAGTACTCCAGCGTCCAGTGTAAGGATAGTAACACCTTCCTCTGTAGTACTCCAGCGTCCAGTGTGAGGATAGTAACACCTTCCTCTCTAGTACTCCAGCGTCCAGTGTGAGGATAGTAACACCTTCCTCTGTAGTACTCCAGCGTCCAGTGTGAGGATAGTAACACCTTCCTCTGTAGTACTCCAGCGTCCTGGGATCAGTGACATCTTCAGCTACTGGTTCCTGTGCAGATAACCTGTAACTATACCTCCAGCGTTCTGATTGTCCCAGCCTCATATATAGCTGTGTTTTACTTTCTCTGCGAGTCATTGAAGTGCTGAGTGAAGTGCTGAGTGAAGTGCTGAGTGAAGTGCTGAGTGAAGTGCTGAGTGAAGTGCTGAGTGAAGTACTGAGTGAAGTACTGAGTGAAGTGCTGAGTAAAGTACTGAGTGAAGTACTGAGTAAAGTACTGAGTAAAGTACTGAGTGAAGTGCTGAGTAAAGTACTGAGTGAAGTACTGAGTGAAGTACTGAGTGAAGTACAGAGTGAAGTGCTGAGTGAAGTGCTGAGTGAAGTACTGAGTGAAGTGCTGAGTGAAGTGCTGAGTGAAGTGCTGAGTGAAGTGCTGAGTAAAGTACTGAGTGAAGTGCTGAGTGAAGTGCTGAGTGAAGTGCTGAGTGAAGTGCTGAGTGAAGTGCTGAGTGAAGTGCTGAGTGGTGCGTTCATTACTCACAGACGGTATATATTTGTCAGATGTGCAGATATATCGACAGATTGTCCCAGTATTGTTTTATGCAATGTCCAAGAGGGATCCAGTTAAACTTATGTATATAAATGCAGCCGGCTGATAACTTTAGTTCCAACTGCAGTAAGAGATGCATGGATCCTGCCACTGAACGTGTGCCCTCGTGGCAGATTCATGTCCCACAGCATAATACATGGTTCTGTGTCCTATGTGCTTTCCCTGTGCATGGAGTGTAGAGGGGAAGCAGTCAGTCTGCCTACTTTATGTTCTTAGCCTTCTCCTCATTCAATTAAACTTTCCTGATTTCTAAGAACCGCCCTTTTGCCCCTCATTATATTAATAATTAACCTGTGGGGACGTAGTGTTGTCCTCACTTGTCATATTTGTGGTAGTTCACGTATTTAATACATCACTATATTAGTACTGTTTATATAGCACCAATCATATTACAGCACTGTTCAGAGAATCACATCAGTCCCTGTCCCATTGGAGCTTACAATCTAAATTCTACACACACAGTAGAGTCTATTTTGTCAAAATCCAGTTAATCTACCAGTAAGTTTTTGGATTGTGGAAAGGAACCGGAGCACCCCCATGTAAATTGAATTGAACTGATGACTCCAGTGGCGTGAGGCAGCCATAATCTCTGTGCATCGAGAATAGGTCGCCCCAATCTACCCATCATCACTGCAAATGCTGCCGTCTCGTCTCACAAACTGCGCTGATGTCACCTGTCCACAGCTGATACTGTCTATAGAAACTGCCCCCCCCCCCCGCCCCTGGAATGACCCCATTTATAATTTAGGGGCCCAGACTCACCCCTTGGTCCCTTTACCCTTCAGTTTGTCAGTGGAGAGATGAGATAAATAACAGTAGTTCTTACGCTCTCTATAAATATATCTGTGTTGCGGGAGAGTTGTCTGCACGTCCTCTGGAGAATATACTAAGTTTCCATGTTACCAAGGACGAGCTGCAATAAACACAATTACAACCGACGTTGTCTCCAGTAACAGTTCAGAGATTTTCTGTAAAACAGCAGATGAAACACAATCTGCTTCTTCGTTGCTGTCAGACTGGGAGTTGTCACCAGCCCATCGCAGTGTGTGTGATATTGTCTCTATGTGTGGTGGTGGTGGGGAAATAATGTAGAGTCGCTCCGTGTGCTCGTACACCCCCCCTCAAACATCAATGTGCCCCTCTCGTTGTACATTTGTGGAACGTCACTTCAACGTCCAACTTACTAACGCTTCAACTGTTCAGTTGTTCTGCTAAAATACCGTTTGGTCTATCACTGTGGGGATATCGGACTGTCTATACTGTATGTAGGACTTCTGTGTGTTTTGAGGAATTTTCTTAGTTTGGTTCAGCTGCTCACAGAGAGCCTGGTTCATCAAGGAACAAAAAGCATTTTTAAAATTTGCACGTAGCTTGCACGCGAGTACCAGCGGATCTCAAGAAACGTTTCCATTTGAATACAGTTATAAATAGGCTCTGGCTATACGGTACTTGCCGTAGACACACACTGCAGGAAACACACATTTAGTGCATTTTACAGTTGCTCTTAATTGCAAACACATGTTTGTGCACACGTATGTGTCCGTCATCACTATCACTCGGCACTTACACCTGCCCTGTAGCTGATGGCAGTGATATGGCTAATAAAACATGTACCTGCAGCCCATGAATGACCACATCAGACATCTGTATCAGGTGAGAATCATGTGGAGAATTAAGAAACTTAGTGGAATAAGATCCTATATCCTCTTTCTCAATTCCATAATAGATTCTAGGTTGTGTGTCAGGTTGATGAAAGGACGTGGCCTAAAATTTTATCCATTTTGGACAATTCCCCCCTCAGTCAACCCACCCTCCACCCTTCTTTTAGCTGAAGCCTAGAGTTGGTTTGTACCACCTCACACCACTATTGCTATACTCTAGGAACCGTGTCTTTCTCAAATCCGGTCTTTGGCGACCACTAACACTGCATGTTTTCCAGGTTTCCCCACAGAATGGATCTTTTAAAATGTGTCGCTCAGTAGTGAATACACCTGTACAATAACCTTCACCAAGCTCTCTGTAAATATAATGTGACACATTTTAAGTCCTGTCACAGTATGAGAACCTTTACACACACATATACTGTATATATATTTATATAAGATGATTTTTATTTTACAGTTAGTGACTCTGTACTAAACTTCTCTCAGAACGCTCCATCTGTCAGTCTGTTATAAAAAACACCAAGTTATTGTATTTACAGTGAAATAATATTGACCTGAACCTTACAAAACATTCACTGAAATGTATCCCCCCCACAGTATGAATTCAGACAGTCAGATTCATTTACTAGAAGCCGCAGCTGAAGGACTTACAGGGTCCGCAGTATCAGAGGCCGATCTGTAGAGTCTGTGTAGTTAAACATTGACCCAGTACTTACTATATAAACCAGGTTGTGTGGTAAGGAATGTGCCGGCGGCCCTGATAAAGTGCTGGTGTGTTCTTACACAGGGGGACCCTGATAAAGTGCTGGTGTGTTCTTACACAGGGGAAGGATTATACTGTGACATCCCACTATGTACATAGATGTAGAGAAGGCACAGACCAGTGTTTGTGCTGTAAGAGTTATCAGGCATTGTAAACACAGTACGGAAACATTCATGCCTCATCTAGTCTTATTGAACACATTGGAGGTTACATGCAAAGCTTAGAACAGCCATGGCGCAGTGCAGAACCCGCTGAAGGGGGTTACGAAGCAAGACAGCGGCGGTGACGAAGGGGTTAAAGCTTGCAGAGGCGGAGGGAGGACGTATCCTGCTAAGTACGGAGTAGTTGCATCGGTACGTTTTCTTTTGCACTGCAATTTCATAGGTTATTGAAATGAGATAAAGGAGGTTGTGGCTGAATCCCTATACATTTATTGCACTTAGTGGCACAGTCCTCCAATGTTTAATTGCAAATGTACTGATGCCATGTTAGAGGAAATTTGTTTCTGCAACTGTTTGAAGATAGGAAATCCTATGCTAATTCAGCCTTTTTCATCTGTGAGTGACAAACACTTTTTTAGCTTCAATACACAGGAGGGGGTCGTTACGTTTTATCCTGTCTTGTTAAAAAGATAGACAAACGACATGAACAATGCAACCAGCAAATAATTTAGGAAATCACAGATTGATGTGAATTTTGTTAAATCCAAGATTAGAGAATATATTAGATCCTGATGCTAAATATCTGATGTAATATCTCAGACTTTGTGGTGCCAGCTAGGAAGGGGGCTGGGTTACCTCCTGCCAATATGTGTGTCAGAAAGAGTATATAAGACTGTATTTTGTTTTTTAACTGTATTATGAACTTCTGAAAATCACTAGTACCTCCAGCTAGTGTGTAATGTGTAAGGAACCCTTGAGCAAATAAACATAACCGCTCTGTGACCAACAAATAAGAGCTTACCTTCTAATCCGTTCCCCCGACTGTCTTGTGTTAAATCCAGCGTCTCTGTGCCAACACTCTGCCCGCTATCCAGCAGTCCTGATCCATAGGAGGTACCAGCTAGCCCACAGCAGCTATTCCAGCTACCCAGAAGTAAGCGGTTCTAGGTGTCTTCCCTTCTTCCCCCACAGATTGGGTGGCTAAGTAAGCCCATCCTGTCACAGAGGTAGACAGGATGAAGTTTCAGGGCTGTTCCTTGAAGTGTAAAGGGGTATACAGCTATTTTCACTTGATGGAGGAGATCAGGTCTCATCCTGTACTTTTAGTGGGACCTGTTTTGGGCTTTCGTGTTGCACTTCTCTGATCTCTACAACTCCACACTCTCTCCAACTGCCACAGAACCAAACTTTCTGATCTCCACAACTCCTCGTTCTGACTATTCCAGATCCAGACTCTGTGATCTCCACAATGCTAAACTTTCTGACCAGTCCACAACCAGTATCTGTAGTCTCCACAGCTCCTCACCGTTCCAGAACCAGATCTCTTGTTCTACAGACGTCTTCAATCTCTGACAAACCTAGAACCAAACTCGTAGATCCCCCACACTTTTCACTCTGACTATTCCAAGACTAGACTCCCTGGTCTGAACAACTCCTCATTCTCTGACTACTGCAAAACCTAAGTTCCTAATTTCCACAACTCCTCATTAGTTGACCACCCCAGAACCAGAATTCCTGACCTCAACAGCTTGCCATTATCTGACCACTCCAGAGCCAGACTTCTTAAACTGCCCAACTCCTCATGCACTTTACTCCAAACACAGACTCTCTGATTTCCACAACTCCTCACTCTCTAACTATTCCAGAACTGAATGCCCTGATCTCCATCAATCCTCACTCTGATTAATGCAGGACCAGACTCCACAATGCTGTATTTTCTCACTAATCTAGATCTGGACTCACTGATTTCTACAATTTTGCACTCTCTGCCCTGAAATAAACTCCCCGACCTCCGCAAATCATCACTCTAATTACTGCAAAATTAAACTTCCTCATCTCTGACTGTCAGAATGCTGGTGCGCCTGTGGGCAGAACGAGAATGGTTGAAAGATGCTCTCAAAGTTCCTGCTGTACTAGGATGCACTCATGTAATAGACATATATTAAGCACCTATATGAGTCCAGCGCACATACTGTCTGGTGGCCTTGATAGGTCCTAGGATACTCAGTGTGCTGTTTTCCCTCTGCCTGGCTCCTTATTGTGCCTGTTATCTGTGTTGATCTTGACTTGAGCTATTCTCCTGGATATGCTTTCAGTAATGTCTGCTTAACTATTGATGATCTCATCCTTAGGCTGAGTACACACTGCAGGGATTTCAGAAGATTATCAGGCCAATCACATGATAAACCGCTCGGCGCGGTATTGCATTAGTGTGTACGCTTCAACGATGAACGATTATTGTTTTAAAGCACATTGTATCGTTTCATTTGATTTTTAAACCGAACTAAAAATCTCGTTCAATGATGGAACGATGTCGAGCAAATTCTGCAGTGTGTATGTACTGACGACAGCAGTGTCCATAGATCCTTATGGGGTCTATGGACACTGCTGTCCATAGATCCTTATGGGGTGTACAGAATCTTTTCAGCCGATGGTTATGACAGATGAAGAGCACATGTCTGAAAGGACTTTATTTTTCAGTCGTTGGTAAAGATATCGTCGCATTGGGGGATATTTTCTGTAGTGTGTATCCAGCCTTACCCTGACATTGCTTTTGGGTACTTGCAGTATGTCATGCTACATCTGCCTAACTCTTGCTGCATCTCGCCTTCTATGTCTGTGAATTTGGACCCTGTATATCTTTGCTGTCTCCTGGTACCTCTGACCAGAAGTCCTGGGGGTAACTGAGTAACGGTAAGCTCAGCTAGCTTTAAGAGAAATGGGGCTGCTGTAGGTGAAGAGCACGCTGTCCTGGTCATTGGTGTTTATTGACAGGGAGTGGGCCCAGATGTGAAATAAAACTTGTAAGCCTGTGATAAGAACATCAACCCCAGTCCAGGGCAAATTCTGTCAGACCAGCTTGGAATTCTGGCCCAGATTGTCCAGGAACTTTCCACCAAAACTCATCAGGTTCCTGTGAATACACCTTTACTCAAGTTCAGCTTGAACCCAGTATGAATTTACCCAAATAATTTCAGAGGCCAACATACATCTTCTCAGCGAAACAAGGAGTTTCTATTGTCAAAAGTCATCCTCAGACCTAGCCTGGATCCAGAATCCCCAGCATGGACAACATTCAAGACCCCTTTATGATGATCTGCATCATCTTGCTTCTGTAATGGAATGAGGCTGCTTTGAAATACTCATTTAGAATCTATTAGGACATCTTGGCACATTTCCTGTTCCTGTACTAACCTGGCTATTTACATTGAATGTTGCATCAGAGAGAGAGAGATATCAAGACTATCCTCTCTGCTTCCTGGCCATCATTTCTGCCCAGGTCATCATCTAAAACTCAAAGCTAATCCAGACCAGGCCCCACCCAATGCAACGCTCTAAAATCTTCTGAAGGTCATTTCTGAGTTGGATAGTCTAGGTCTAGGTCTGTACTGGTTGGGTCCAGCTCTGCTTGTGAGGTCCAGTGACATTATAAATGGTAATTGCAGTCCGTCTTACCCGCCAGCTGGCCCGGGTGTAGCAGGACACCGAGCCTTCTCTAGGACAGTGAGAAGACAATGAAGTGAGGCCGCACTGGGCTCGTGTGTATCAGCAGTGTCACCCTCCAGTGACTCCTTGCGGTGACATAGTAAAGCTTGTGACTTATAGGGGCATATTTAATTACAATTCCGGTTCGCTGGAACGGGCCGTGAACTGAATACACGTTACTGCAATAACGTGGATTTTCGTTCAAAGCCCATAGGGTTGAGTACGAAAATCTGCGTTATTGCGGTACCGTAATACCGGCAATAACGCGCACTTTCCGCGGTAACACGCGTTACCGTGGACTGGAACCCTAATTGAATATGCCCCATAGAGTTCCATTTAATTGTTCTTTATGGTAATGTTTCCTAACATTAAAGTGTGTGAGTTTAGTATGTGTAATATCCTGCACACCATTACTCCTTGCCGTTTGCAGGAAATTACCATGAAAAATAATGGTTCATCTCCGGAATGCTGAGAGCCCCGGAGTCGAGTATTTAAATGTCTGACAATCAGAGACAATGAGTGTTATGTGATGTACAATTTGTGGCGTCGTGATTTGCAGTTGTGTCAGGCTCAGACACTGTTATAGTGGGAGGCTGTTGTGACTGTATGTGCACTGAGCCCAGCACACGTATGTTGCTCCAAACATGCTATCTGAATACAGAAAATGGTCCATCTCATATTTAACTTCGTTCCGTCACGACCCAACCAGTTCTTCTGTTTTCACAACGCTTCTGTTTAATGGAAATTCTTTTTATGTCTCTTAATTTAGCAAAGTGAATTTGTCTGTGTTTTTCCATTGTAGCATTTTTGAATGAATACATTTATTTTACAGTCGTTGAAGTGTTAGAAACAGACACAAATCAGTGGTGATCGGTATACGATGCTTGGGACACCGACAACCACCATTCCTACACAAAAAAAAACGATTTGTTAAAAAACAACATGATGACAATATACACTGACCTTCACAGTGACAGCGGGCAAGGCTGGATTCCCTGGGAAGTAGGGTCCGGAAAAAAAAAACCGTGCGGGCCCGCCTCTAGGAATAACCAGCCCAGTGTCCTACACCCCTGGGCGGTAGGCGTAGGGTAATATCAGCGATTATAATGTAAGACAAACAAACAGACGCAATTGTGTTTTGTGGAACTACAAGTCCCAGCCATGCCAGGGTGCCATAAACTGTCTGGGCATGCTGAAACAGAGGAGAGTTTGCTAAATACGGGAGTGTTTAAAATCCTAGCAAATTGCTAGAGGTGACCAGTGATTTTGAAGATCAGAGTAAAAATTGCAGCTTAATACATCTGCAGACTTGGGGACTAAAACCGCGGGTCATCAGTCGCAATTTACTGCGATCAGAGCTTGATACATTCACCCCCATCCGAAAATGATAGGCACACACAACTGACAACTAAATGGAACACATTTACGTTCTCAAATAACAATACAAACACTATAATTCATAGCACTGAGAAAAACGAATCTCATCACTTTATTAGGTAGATAACAAAAGTTAAAACAAATCACAGCATAAAAATAATCTCCGCATTGTTCCCAATAATCATGTTTAGAAATATTTGTCCTAGTGAAAACTGTATAGCTAATATGTAACAAATGTATAAATAAGATCTAGTAAAGCGAAATAAAAGTATCTTTTGTCACCATATGAAAGCAGTTTCTCCAAATATGGTGCCAACATAAGTCAGCAAAAGTGAAAGCCCTCCGGAGGGTAGATACATGTAAATGTCCATCACCTCTTAGTAAATATACACAAGTAAATTGCTACATTTAACATGAAGAGCCCTGAAAAATACTAATGTAATCATGCAAGAAATGATCACATAACTCTACACTAAACAAGCTGTAAATAATGTCCTGTGTTCAGTGCTTAGTCCTGTGTGTTTGAAGTGAAGGTAATTAAATCAAACACCAGTGAATGAACAGGTGAAACCTATCTGACCTTCAGGGCTGGGACTTAAGCTGGGTACGCACTACACGGTTTTCGTCCAATAATCGGCTCAATCAGCCGACATATGACCGCTCGTTCAAAAGTCGGGTCAGTGTGTTTAGTGACACGATGGTCGAAAGTCTGCCCAAATGGACGATTGTCGCCTCATTTGGTTGGTCGTGACGTTTAATATTTTCTTTCCAATCTCGGTTTCGTTGTGTAGTGTGTATAAACTTCCGACCGATCCATGACAATCCTCCGATACTTCCTCGACCTAGGGGGCATGTGTATGTAAATTTTTTGATGTCTGTCCCAGTCCCACGTGGTGCGGAATCTGCACATCACTGACTTGTGTTTTGTATAGATGTGTATTGCACCTGTCTGGCTGCAGACCATTACACTTGTATAAAGCACGTGTGTTATTACTAGAGATGGGTGGGTCCGGTTCCCCGAGAACCGAACCCACCCGAATTTTGGGTACCGAGCTAGCTCGGTACTCTCCCGCCCGCTCCGAATCCAAATCGAGGCCGAACATCATTGTGACGTCGTTGGATCTCGGGGCTCGGTTCTTGCGATACTTCAAGATTATAAATACCTGCCTCCACAGCAATCCATCGCCATTTGACAGAGGGAGAGAGCAGGGTGTAGTCACAGGATGATTAGAGCAGGGACAGAGAATCCAATATTCTGATTACAATTATTGTAACAAAAATCGCTAGAGAAGAGAGGAGGCTAGAGGTTTTTTTTCTTTTTTCAATATTTGGCACTCCCCAGTGCTTTTGGGGTGTCCCCCATAATTGTGCATAAATATTTCTGGCTGTCAAAATTACTATCTGTCAGCAGTATCTACCAAATAATTTTTAGCACTCCCCAGTGCTTTTGGGGTTTCCCTCATAATTGTGCATAAATATTTCTGGCTGTCAAAAGTTATATTTGTCAGCAGTATCTACCAAATAATTTTTAGCACTCCCCAGTGCTTTTGGGGTGTCCCCCATAATTGTGCATAAATATTTCTGGCTGTCAAAATTACTGTCTGTCAGCAGTATCTACCAACTAATTTTTAGCACTCCCCAGTGCTTTTGGGTGTCCCCCATAATTGTGCATAAATATTTCTGGCTGTCAAAATTACTGTCTGTCAGCAGTATCTACCAAATAATTTTAAGCACTCCCCAGTGCTTTTGGGGTGTCCCTCATAATTGTGCATAAATATTTCTGGCTGTCAAAAGTCATATTTGTCAGGAGTATCTACCAAATAATTTTTAGCACTCCCCAGTGCTTTTGGGGTGTCCCCCATAATTGTGCATAAATATTTCTGGCTGTAAAAAGTCATATTTGTCAGCAGTATCTTGCCAAATAATTTTCACCACTACAAGTGCTTTGCGCTCAGAATGGATTCAAAGCAGTCCACATATGATCAGAATGAGCAACCAGGTTCTGTCACCAGTCCTGATGTTAGTGTTCCCAGTACGTCATCTGGGCAAGGCGATGTCAAGCTACACAGTGTTTCGAAATCAGTCCAAAAAACAAAAACCCCTAAAAAATTTACTGTGTTGAAGCGAAAAAGAAGTGTTACTGAGCAAAAGTTAAGTGCCGATAAAAAAAAATTGCCAACATACCATTCAACACACGCAGTGGCAAAGAGAGAATGAGGGCTTCACCTTTGGCTATTAGTGGCAGATCCCAAAAAGATACCCAGCCTACTATTGGTGCACAAGTACTGTTACGCGTGAAAGCCGAGCTGCACGATAACAGTAAACCATTAGAGGATAATGTTTGCTCTGATTCACAAATGACACCAATCCCTGTGGAGAGTCCATCCAACAGTGGGATGTCTAATCGTGTGCATTCTGTTAGTGTACCCATAAAGAAGTGCCCTTTCAGCAGTTCTGCTGATGTGTACCTGAACAGCCCGAGTGTAGCAGGTGATACACAAATTGAGGATGCCACTTTGGAAATAGAAGAGGATGAGGGGGAGATTTGTGGAGGCGACGAGGGCGCTAATGAGGATGTTGATGATTATGATGCAGAGAGATACCAAATTGCCTTTCTCAATTTCTATTTCTATTCTAGATTATATAATGGCTGAATAGTTTTCTATTTTACTCATAGATAGCCACCAAACTACCGTGGTCCATTTAATTTTACTTTCTAGTTCCACAGTCTGTGCAGGTTGCTTTTTTTAATATTCAACTCCAAGTGTAGGGTGTAATATACACCCAAAGACGATCGCTACATTGCCAATAATCAAAGATGGAGGAGGTAGACAACCAGGTTTGTCTGTATAATTTGCAGACAAATGTTCGAATTAAGGACGGCCTACCAGGGATTAAACTGTTTTTTTCATAATTTATTAGCTTTAGAATTATCTCACTTATCTAAGAAACTGGTGGAGCACTATATTAGGTTATTTTAGACCAAAAAAATTGTATTTTTTTCGAAAATAGCAAAACAAAACCAAAACGCGCAAGGGCGGTTTTGCAAAACCAAAACACGAAGGTAATCCAGATCCAAAACCGAATGCAAAACCAAAACACGGGGGTCAGCGACCATCTCTAGTTATTACCCTTTGCGTCTATGTTGGCAATGTATTCATATTTACCCTTTATAAACTTTAACCTTTATAACCTATTAAAGTTATATTAACCTTTATTAACTTATAATTGTGAAGTACCCAGAATAAACCACACAGTGTTCATGCAACATTTTTATTGCAGGAAAAAGGTACAAAAATTTTTTACACACAGCTGTCTGAAAGACCCGCATGAGAAGTATAGGTATGCGGCCAAAGCATTTAGCTGTCTATACATGTTCACTGAAATACCTTCGTGTAGAACTTCTTTAGTATATTTTTCTTTTTCAATTTTTTCTTGTTTGATAACAGGTGTAACATTAGTGGTATCAGTGGTATATAAACAGACCTTCTCACCGTTAATTCTTCGTTCTGACATAAAAAAATCAGGTTACAAATTAGGCGTTTACATTGCTTCGTGTTAAACTAGAATGAAATAAAGTCCTTCAAGCAGGTACACTACACGTGCTACTGACCTTTTTTTAATGTCGTTGTCGTCCTGGTCCAGTACTTTGACCATCATCTCCACCTCTCTTGGGCTCATTGGATTTGCTTTTTGCTCTTCTTGAGTATCTCCATCCACCTTAACTTTTCCAACATTTTTTGGCCCTTCCAGCACGATCTCTGACTCCGTCTCCGTCTCCATATCTGCAACCCCCACTGACACCTTCTCCTCACCCGCAACCCCCACTGACACCTTCTCCTCACCCGCAACCCCCACTGACACCTTCTCCTCAACCTTAACACATACTGACACTTGCTCACTCGCCATCTTCTGACGCTCCTCGGCACCAAACAGGTTCCTCTGTCATTTTATACACTCAGACATGGGTGTTCATTTCTGCTGTGGACCAATCAGCGATGATGCACGCCGAGAATGGAGCATTCCATTACATACGAAGGAATTTTATTATTAGGGAATATTCATTGCATTGCACTGCACTGTAGCAGTTTAATGTTTTTCTAAATTTTATGTATGTTACTAAACTTCTATTTTATATGAATGAACGAAGAGACAGTGTTGCCTTCTCTTTTTATGCAGCTTTGGGTGTTAACTATAGTGAAAGCTCTGCCCCTTTATGCTAATGTATTTGGTATCTCGTTACATTTCCCGCAAATGTCGCTGCAGTGTGTACGAAATTAAAATCATTGCTCACGACAACATGGCTGTAAAAAGTTGCTAAAGGGACGTCCGCTCTTCCGTTTATCGTCCTAAACAAGGCTAGTGTGTATGCAGTCCATGGACCGAGCGATCGGACCATTGATCGCATGTAAAATCGCTCGGCATAAAAAGATGGTTAAAATTTCTGTAGTGTGTACCCAGCTTAAGGGAACAGTCACCTGAGAGTGAACTAATTAGCAAATGAATGAAACTAACTGAAATGAATGAACCTGGGAGATAACCCCAAATAACACAACCAATCCCTGCTAGTGCCATGACACATGCAATATGGGCTGAGAGACAGTATTTGCATGAACTTCCACCTCGGAAGTCCCCGGGCGGAGCAGGGGCCCCTACCCAGAATTTGCTTTGGGGCCCAGCGATGCACATTTCCGCTCCTGGATCCATCTGTTCAGTACTTGAACCAAGCAGCCAGATCTCTTTGGGGTAAATACCTCAAAGTGGTAAATGTAACAAGCTGCGAGTTTCCGTCGAGATTGACAAGTGGAGATGATGTCTATAGCAACCAATCTGATTCTAGCTGTCATTTTGTAGTATGTACTAATTAAATGACAGCTAGAATCTGATTGGTTGCAATAGGCAACATCTCCACTTTTCAAACCCGACGGAAACTCGCAGCTTGTTACATTTACCACTTTGAGGTATATATGCTAAAACGCAGGATCTTATATACAATAGATTACTACTATTTGCAGAGTCTTCGGTCACTTTAGTGCACAGTTGAGTTTAGGTATTACTTGATAA
Source organism: Mixophyes fleayi (assembly GCF_038048845.1). Classification (NCBI taxonomy): domain Eukaryota; kingdom Metazoa; phylum Chordata; class Amphibia; order Anura; family Limnodynastidae; genus Mixophyes; species Mixophyes fleayi. The sequence continues at coordinate 8,166,679 of NC_134404.1, read as the reverse complement.
ACAAGCAAAGAAAAACAAAAATGATCAAGATACCATAAATATCTGTGTCCCTAAAGCTCCTAACCAGCCAAACTCCAACATGCGTCTTGGTGCAATTTGTTTACTTATTTAATATGTTGGGTATGATGAAATATCTCTTGTGGGTTATCAGTAATATAGACTCAGCGTTCCTTTTCAATTAGGTCACCCCCCGCCCTATTTTCTGGCCACCATAACGTGTCTGTTCTGCAGGGCCAACGTTCTACAGCAGATTGTTCCCTCTAGAGACATTACATAGTCTGTATCCCACCGGGCTAGTTCCATTGTTTACAAAGCAAATCAGGCCAGAAACAGACGTGGTTAATTGCAGATATGGTTTTGTTTAGATATTTGGCTCTTGTCCATGATTACTCTCCCAGCCCACCTGCTGCTTCCCCCGTTACACAAAACTGGTGATTTACTGTCCTTGGAAAAGTACCTGCAATAGTCTGTCCAAGTGTACACGGGACAGGCCTCATCGTTATACCTCCCTTCTAATGGTAAGGCACATGAGCACATATCCAGTAGTTAGTAAGGGATTTGCCATGTTGATGCAGAGTGGCTAGATAGGAATTGGAAGAAGACAACGGTCATGATGGGCTACACAGTCCCAAGAGGGCAGCCGTGTGCAGCAAGTTCATTGCAGGGGAAAATCCTCTTGGTGCATCACTGCAGATCCTCTTTACGCTGCTAAGCAGCTAGGCCAGAGCGACGTAGTTGGAGGCGGGATAAGGACTTATGTTTTCCTGCATTGAAATTTGCAGCATACTGCACAGAACACAGACCAGTGCGTGTGATGATACCCAGGGTAAGAACTATCCTTTCCCTTGGGTATCATCACATCACACCACATTTTGTCTTAATACCGCTCAGTTTTGTCTGAGTGGTTACGAGACCTAGCTGAACCCCTTATTAGGGAGCAAGGAGCAGAGGGTCTGGTAGGTGTTTTAGCTCACACAGAGATTAATGCAATATAAAGCATATTTATTTTAACCTCCACAAGATTCGCAACACTACAGTAATCTCTACTAATCTTCCCTGGCCCCTCTCTTCTCTCCCCCTGCTTCACTGGCTCCCTTTCATGGTACTTTGTGTTTATTGTTCTGTACTTTGTCACCCTGTTTTGTACTACTGTTTGTACTGTGTACGGCGCTGCGGAAACCTTGTGGCGCCCAACAAATAAATGATAATAATAGTATAAGTGCACACTAACAGCCAAGTAATATTACCAGCTCTTAGCCCCCTCTTAGTTCTCGACCTCACAACCGGTATAGAATGTTAGTCCATTTACCATGTATCACATGGTTTACACACCACCACTTATAGTAGGCAGCAACGGCCCTAGAGTCTCACAGACATGCCCCTCCCCCCCCTTTTCCCGGGGTGGATCAACTCATCTGGGGACAGCCATTAGCTAAAGCACTTGGAAATGGGCTGGACCAGGTGGGGGCACGGGAGGTTCCCACTCTGAACACCTGCTGGGTTGGCTCTGAAGTGTCTGAAATGAAGACATGGGGATAACAAACTAATGCAAAGACCAAGGGCCGAAGAGGGACATTTTGACTTAGTATCAGCTATACCCAGGCATGGGATTCTTGTCTCTATGAATGACACATGTTGTTTTGCACTGAGTTGCATGGATCCTGGTATTTAAAACTTGTCATTTATCCATTTGTATAAGAGGTCGGAAGTACATGATATGGGCCTTTCTGCTTAGTTTCTGCGGAGGACTTCCTCTGGTGCACCTTCACAAAGACCCATTTGCCTGGCTGGATCGAATGACAATGTTGGCACCAATCTTTAGGAATTGCAGCTTAAACCTGTGAATGGAAAGTATTAATATATTTAACTAGGTTCTTGAAATATTCCAGAACTAGTTCATCAGTCAGTGAATGGTCAAGCCTATAGGTCGATGTCTGGGGGTCACCCTTGATTCCTACCTCTCTTTCACCCCTAACATACAATCCCTCGCCCAATTCTGCCTCTTCTAGCTCCACAATATATCCCAGATCACACCCTTCTTCACTGATGCCACCAAAACACTTATCCACTCTGATCATCTCCCACCTTGATTACTGCAACCTTCTCCTCACTGGCTTCCCCTTTCCCCCTCTCGCTCCTCTTCAGTCCATACTCAATGCTGCAGCCTGACTTATCATCCTGTCCTGCCAATCGTCATCTGCCTCCCCTCTCTGTCATGATCTACACTGGCTCCAACTCCATTTTAGAATCCTAGAAAAGCGTTCTGTAACTTCATTGCTCCTTATCCCTCCAACCACATCTCCACTTACACTCCTTCTTGCCCTCTCTGGTCTTCCAATGACCACCACCTCACCTCCCATCTTGTCACCACCTCTCATTCCCGCATTCAAGATCTCCCCCGTTCCATCAGGCTTCCCCCCAGCCTGCTGAACTTCTAACGCTCCCTCAAAGCCCATCTGTTCAGATTAGCCTACCCTTCGTCCATCTATCCCTGCCCTCCTCTAACCCTCTTCACTATCCTTCTACACTAACCATACTATACCTCGCCCTAATTATTCCTCCTCTTACTTACTCTTAATCATCTCTCCCCTTAGAGTTCTCGTCCTCTCATCCTATCTTCCCGCTCTGTGTCTCCTGTCAGTCTCCCCGTCACCTGTAGATTGTAAGCTCTTTTGAGCAAGGCCCTCTATCCTTTTCCTCCTGTTTACCATTGCCTTTGACTCACCAGCCTCTTTTCTCCTCGTCACTTGCCTCCTGCCACTGTCTCTCCTCTTGCCCTTGCCTTTGCACCTCCATCTTTGCCCTGATCCTGTTAATGGCGCCCACACTATTGGGTCTTTGTCACTCCCCACCTTCCCTTTCCTTTCTATCTGCACTGGACGTCACGTTTACCTATTACCTGTCCACCTGTTCTCTGCTGCGTTTATAATTTTGCACTTATTGCAGTTTGTTTTTGTACTGGGCTGTATGCTGTGTACTGTTATCCTGTACTGCTCTGTGTACGGCGCTGCGGACCCTTTGTGACACCTCATAAATAAACAATAATGATAGTAATAAAGCCCGAATAGATGTACAGTCGCTAAGTCCAGTCTGTTCCTGGTGGACCTCAAGCCCATGAAGAGGAGCGCATGGCGCCATATGTCATCTGCTTCCGCGCATACGTTAGCTGATACCATTCAGTCTCTACCTGATCTGAAGATAAAACAATGTCATTACTGTTTTATCCCTATATTTCTGTTGTTACCTGGCCAGTAACGTGGCTGCTTTAGTCTCAGTTGATGGCCAAAACTATCCAAAGACTGGAATGAAATCCTTAAGTGATTGAGTAGGTTTCAACTCAGTCCAAATATATTAATAAATACAAGTACCCATTAAAACATGCTTCTTTATTAGAATAAAATAAATTTAAATATTTACAGAAGCTCCCCGGAGTAGGGGTTGTGCCAGTTTCTGTGTCATCTCAAATTTGCCCGCATTATGTACCTGGCAAATTGGTCACGTATGTTGAGCAACAGATGTAACATTTGGAGCAAAATAGTCCAATGAAATCATCCTTTCTTTCATCACGTGTGTCTCCCAGTGGTGCATACGAGCAAGTTATGGCCGTACTATCATAGGTGCCATCAGTAGAGAGCCACAATGGACCAGGCTGTAATACACAACCATAGGAACTCTCTGTAGCCTTCTCCGACTCAGGAGTTTCCTCTTGTAGCTCAGCAGGGTTCTCTCATGGGAAGAGTTGTCTCATTAACATTACCTGGGGATTACCTGGTATGATGTGAGGTTTTGCTATTTGAGTAAGATAAGGCATTTCCTTTATATATATTATTTTGTGTTTTGAGGAGCAGAGTGTATTTAGTGAACACTAGGTCATCACTCTCAGATCGTGGTACATGTGTGTGACATAAACATCTCCTGTGTCACTTCTATATAACATGGAAGACTGTAGGAGAGGTTTCTGTGGTTCATCACCCGTCACAGTCAAGTCTGTTATGGTCATTCATCAAGGAGAGAGGGTGTACAGGGTCACCACACAAGAGGGAGACAAAATAGGGTCACCAAAATTACTCATGAGATTGCGAAGCAGACAGGTTAGAGTTTTGGCAATGTCTCCCCGGGTTCCCCGCCTCTGTCATGGTTCTACGGTTCTGAGATGTTCTACATGCTTTAGTGATAATTTTTGTGTGGGACGGGGAACAGCTAAATGCTGCAAAGGATGATGGGAAACCAGCTTGGCAGAGGGGCTAGACAGGGTCTAAACGTCCCATAGTTCTGTCATGCATACTGTTCTACCATTCATCTGTTCTTCGTATGCTGTGGTGCTGACGTAACATCTAACTCTGGTGATTGTGTTTTCTCTGCAGGAACTCCTGCTACATCCAGCTGTCTGGTAACTAGAAGCTTCTATATGCAGTAAGGTAAGACCCAACCGGGATTCAATGTATAGCTGACTGGTCACATGACTTCTACTATCCCCCCGTACCCGTTTACTTTCATCATCAATGTTGCTCTCAGTCACAACGAGATACCTCTTACATGGAGGCTTCTCAGGTTCTCTCATTCTGTTCTGTAAATGTGTAGAAGTTCCTGGGTCTGAGTCATTAAGCCACGCAGACTGAGCGCAGCGCGCAGTTGTCTTACACCGCATGTAACTTGGGTCGGCGTACTCCCGAAGTCAACAAGGGACGGATCTCTAGATACTCGTGGTGATGACTATGAGTGTAGGTTCACTCTGCTGTACTAGACCAGACAGGATACGTACAATACGTATGTATGTGGAATATAAAACCTCAAGAACGCACAGAAGAAATAACCATTTAATGTTACCTGTGTTACATGTCAATAATATAGTCATTTCTGATCATAAATGGAAATTTAATTTTGTCTTTATATATATATATATTTCCTCCTCTTGACAACACATTTATTAGGTGACTGACATCACTAGGACTAGCCCCGTAGCTGGAGTAAGAGATAAGACAGAAAAACAAGTAACTTTGAGACGACCCTGAGCCTGATTCGGACACAGTTGCATGCGCCCCAGCTTGGCATGCTCTCACTGTAATTTGACTCTGGGCAAACGCCTCTTCTCTGCCCCGTTCACTGCCTGAAATCGTAGGCTGTAGTAATTGTTTGTTGCCCTCGCGCAGGCAGCGGCCGGGGTTGCGTTCAAGGCCCTATCTCCCAGTTCCGGACGTGCACAGAGTGATTTTACGTATGATAGGCTCAAAGTCGGCAGATACTACGTGCCTTAATGACTCGAGTATAAGTGGCTGCTTTGTGTATAATGATGCGCATTGTGTGTCTATATAAAGACACATATTACATCTTCACACCCGTCCAGCAGCTTTCATAGTTAATAGGTAAATACATATATGACACATACATTGGGAGTGGGTGATAACTCCTGTAAACGTCCGTCTCACTCGCTGCTGATTAATGATTAATCAGACACCACAACATATGCTATACTGACACTGTTATATAAGTGACTCATTAACTCATTATGCTGTAGATTACACAGAGCTTCTCCACGTCTGAAAGCTGCTGTGCTCACTTAGTTCAGCTTCTGTTAGATTTCACGAGAATGTGGCCACCGGGTGGCGCTCTTTGTATTATGGTCTATGGATGTTACTTCACTTTATCTCTGCAGATCGCTGACTTGTTTTACTGAACATGTAAACATTGCACCGAGTCTATATTTTATTTTCCCTCTCCATTTGTCTGATGAAAATATTAAACGCTGATAGTATATGAATATTTCTGTTGTAAGACCCACCTACCTTCTACAAAGGTGTCACTTACTCTAGTTGAATTCTTTAAGCAGAACACTGTTGTTTTTGTCTTGGTCCTGGTTATATCTTCTCCCAGAATCAGCCTTCCCGTCCTATTTATGTGTGATAAACCACTGGTGATATTACAGCTGGTAGACGCTGCTTGTGACATCCTTGTTAGTGGGCCAGAGAACGCTATCATCATCATCAAGATCATCATCATCATTTATTTATATAGCGCCACTAATTCCGCAGCGCTGTACAGAAAACTCACTCACATCAGTCCCTGCCCCATTGGAGCTTACAGTCTAAATTCCCTAATATAGACACACACAGACAGACAAAGAGGGAGATAGACAGACAGACAGAGACTAGGGTCAAAGCAGGAAGACAGTACTGTACACAGGAATCCAACAATAGATCTCTAGCAAATGTATCTTTGTACTAGACAGCGTTAAATAAACAAGTCACCGTGATTCTGGTATGTTATGTATGTATCTGGGCACCTTGGGCATTTTACATGTATAAAACACATTAGCGCCTCTGTCATGTTAATAGATCGTCAGCTTCTGTGGTATTCTCTCCCACGCAGCTCCTCTACCTGGCCTATCGCTGGGAAGACATTGAAGCGCAGGAGTCTGCTCACCGGGCAAGGCTCGGCGCTATACAATGTATAATATTGCCAATCCCAGAACTAAAGGACAGAATTTCTTTTTTTTACTGTACACAGAGAGGAATCGGCCATATAATGATCTGAACCAATGCAGTGTAAGCACATAGCTGCATGGGGATGTTTAATACTCGTGGTCTATAGAAATATCTGTTATAGGCAGGGATAAGTTGTATATAGTGCAGAAACAGACACGACATCAGAAGCAAGTCATGTACCATAGTCTTCTCCTGCTTTCCAGATTCCAGCACATTTTTATTTCGGCCACTAGATGGCAGTATTTTGTTATGTCACACAGGGCTTAGCATTTGCAGTTGTGTTCTCCCATAGACCCAACTACATGAATCATTTCCAAAATCGGACAAAGTTTTCCTTACGTGATAACATGGGCATTAGGCAATTGATGTCACAAGCACACCAGCTCATGAAACAAGCAGGGTTAGCGCACTAGAAGAATACGTGAAAACCTGGAGAAGGATATTATTACACTGTGGATGTAGAACATGTTGGCCGATTTGGAGCAAAAAAAAAATAGGTAGGTATAGGCATTTACTTTTCTCAGATGGCCCATGGGTTCCTGACACACTTACCATTTAGTTTGCCAGTTCTTAACCTTGGCCCTGCTGCATTGATCTGTCAATCACTGGATCTACTACAAGGAAGGTTAAGACAGCTGTTTGTAGACGACAATAAGAGCACAGTGCAGTGAATCATCTGTTGCAGAATTCCTATAAAGTATTCAAGAGGAGAAACCCCTGATGAAGATGACTCTTGATCTAGGATCAACTTTTTTTACCTGGGGACCTCAACAAACTCCCATCTTTTATGTCTACATACAGGGCGGTAGTGGAGTATCCATGGACCCAGCCCAATGAGAAAGGGAGCAGAAAATCAGTGTAACAAGCCTGACCCTTCAGTAATCCCAGTTCAGGCCCAGTTTTTGTAGACTTTCCTGTATACCTTGCCTGACTTACTTTGTACTGACCTAGCTTGTTATGACTGTGGTTGTCTTCCCACGACCCTGACCTCTTCCTCGTTTACCATTCATGAACCTGTACTGCGCACCCTGACTTTTGGTGAGTTACTGACGGTGATTTTGTGCTGCTAGCCCAAGCTCTAAAGCTCTTACTGACCACCCTCGTACTAGTCAGCAGCTGCTCTAACAAGACCTACCAGGGGGCCGTGATTTGCGTGTTCCCTTTGGTAAGGTCAGTTACTCCCTTGCAGGGGTCCATGGTGGATTGACAGGGTTTCCTTTAGACTCCGCACACAAGAGCAGGCAGTGCAAATCACTAGTGGCATAGTGGGTCTGTGACAGGATGGACCTCCTATGCCACCCTGTCTGTTGTGTTGCTGGGGACAGGCTGGGCTTGCCTTGCCACCGCCCCCTTTCTTTATCCCAAAATCACCCTCTAATCACAGTAGGAGGGGCATTTACTGCTGCCACCACCAGGCTCCTTAATGACACCTAGAACCGCTTCCTTCTGGGTAACTGACGCTGCTAGTGTGCCCCCATGCTGGTACACCTGGGCTGGTACCCCTGACCTCTTGCCTTCAGATCAGGGCTGCTGTGGATAGTCCCCCTCTGGCTTATCACACTGGCCTGAGCTGCAGATAGCAGTCAGAACGGTGGTACTGGATGCTGGGTCCAATCCTCAGAACAGCCGGATAACGGATTAGATTTGGTCTAATCTGCAGGTGACAGGAATTATAGCAGGTAAGTAGGCTTCAAAGCAGGTTTTTGAAGCAGTGATGTTTTTTTAGCTCAAGTGTCCTAATAAGGACAGTTACACTAGTTTCAGGTACTAGTGATATCCAGGAGTACAGATTGTATAATGCATTTCAGTGTAAAACAGCGCTCTGTAAATACAATTTTGGACACTAGTTTGGCAGGAGGTAATTCAGCCTCCTGCCCCTTTAACCAGTCTAGACTGATTCACGCAGCAGCCTGCATATAACTCAGCCTGTAGGGGTTTAACACCTTGTTACATTGCTGCTAGCGGCACCACAACGTCTGAGGTTTTCTATTGAATGTTTACCATCAAGATATAACATTTCTCTAATCTTGCTTTGAATGCAATTTAACTTGCGAATTTCACATTCATCTGTGATCACTTACATAGGGAGTCTACCAGCAAGTATAATGACCTCCTCCTGTCTTTTAGGCTCAACAGCAATAAAAAGGTATAATTAACATGAGATTACCTGTCTCTAGACAGTTGTAAAACCCAAACATGACATACTGTCTCAGAAATCAATATATTTCCATACAAACACATACCAATATAAAAGGATAAGTACATTTGCAATGATATACAGAGGAGCACTGCACTCCTAATTAAAATAAATATCTTCAATAAGTTATTTCTACATGATCCAGCCACAATTAAGTTATTTGTAAGTGATCCAGCCACAGGGTCTATATCTGGGCTGGACATCACAGCTCCAATGAGGAAATCGAGTTTTAGGGATAAACGTGCTCGCTAGCTTCATGCCACCTAGAATGGATTCGGGAGTGAAGGTAGTGCAGGATTTCTAAAGGGGAATTCCAAATGTGAGCCGCACAGAAGACTGATTTATTACATGGACAGTCATGTGATTTGCATTTGTGCCATCCCACCTTATCTTTTGTCAGACAAGTATATTACAGTGTACAAAGACTCTGCATTGCCTCCTGGCTGTCACAAGAAGTAGTGCAGTTTTTATTTTATGTTTTAATTTTTTGGCATCTTGTTGGCATTACGACTTGGCTTGGGGGTGATTCCAGACTCCTGTTTTCTCTCACTAAATATGCCAGTGCAGAGGGAATGTATCGCAAGATAATTTAAGCCTGAACAGGTAACTTCAGGTGCGCCAAACAAAAGTGAGAAAAAAATCTAAGTGTCTGTCCACCACGACCGTTCCAACCCACCAATGAGAATACAAGATAAAAGGTTAAATAACAATACAAACACTCTCTGTGCCAATGACATATAAGAAAGGACCATCTGAAGTGATAAATGGATAGTATAGATCTAAATATACTAATATACTGTATAATCCTACATAAAACTCCCTCTATCTCAGTTTAAACACCATTCTTTTACATTTGTCTGATAACTTAAGTTTCAGTAGATTATCGAAAAATATTTGTTGTGCCATGTTAAAATATGATACAAAAGGCAGGAAAAAAACAAATGGACATCATAGGGTTAATCAATGAAATGAAAACACCATAAATTGTAAAGTGCACATACATATTCCTCTACAGATCATGAATGAGATATACGGTATGTTCATTAAAACATTCCTAAAATAAATATAATAATATTGTGTCACAAATGCAGCACAACACATTTACTAGAAAAACATAAATGAATAAATAGATGAATTGATCAACGGTTAGTCCATTATAGTGTGTGGTACAATTCTCCAGGGGTAAACGCAAGATTTGTAGAGGGAGATTTCCACACCATGCCGCCAGTGGGCGTGACCAGCATGCATGGGGGGCGTGGCTATAATTTTAGACAGTGCTTGGCTGCTCTCCAACTCTCCCTATCCCCATAATATACATGGGCAATGATGCGTGTACTACTGTTAGGTGCACGCAGCTCTACCTTTTCAAGCAGAGTCGTGTGAAGCGGGGGCAGGGTCCAGCCACCTCGATTATACAGTGCCCCAGGCTTGGAGGGGGGTTTCCAGGCACTATGAACCCCCCCTCGGTTTTGCTATGTTCTCATGTGCAAGAAGACTCACCAGGTAGACAAGAAGGCATCTCCAAATTAGCAGCATGTAATTAATCACTTTGATAGAGAAAAAAGTAATTGCTGTCTCACAGCGCTGAGGTCAGGAGTTTGTTTTCTGACCAGGGGTCTATTTGTGTGAAGTTTGTATGTTCTCCCCGTATTTGTGTGGTTTTCCTCTGGCTGGTCCGGTTTCTTCCCACACTCCAAAAACATACTAGTAAGATCATCGGCTGCTGACAAAATGGACCCTAGTGTGTGTATAAGTGTGCGCACATTTGTGCTAGATAATTCAGATTGTAAGCTCCAACGGGGCAGGGACCGATGTGGATGGCAAAGTATTCTTTGTACTGCGCTGTGTAATATGGTGGTGCTATGTAGATGTAGATAAACAATATTAAATAAATACACAGATGCAAAGATTTTTCTAGTGATTCGGTGGGTTGTGTTTTTTTTTTGTACACCTACACTACCCCCTTAGGGGTAGTTATGTCGTAAAGACTTTTTCCAACGTGTTTGCATTTCAGCACTCAAGCTTGCTCCCGAGGAGAGAGTCACCTGATCGGTGAGTTAGAGATCTCCCTCTATGTACATGATGGCAGAGAATGGAGGGTGTAGGGGATTGTGCTGGGAATGGGCATGCTGAGAAAAGGGGCAGTTCCAAGCCTCTCTGAGTACAGGATATGTAACCGTGATAGCCGCATGCCGCTTAGCAAACTGCAAATCATTACTAGCAGCTTGAAGAATAAAGGTAAGGTAGAAGGACCTCCACCGATAATCGTTATACAGTAGACCTGAGAGAATTATATTATAAAACACATCATTACTGGTTTTCAATGGGATTGCAGATTTAATAACATTTGACAAAGGAAAGAAAGCACTTACAATAGAGAAAAAATTACAGTCAACTTGTATTTGCCAAGGTCAGCATCAGCACAAAGACCTTCAGTGATCTGTTTGTGTTTTATCTCTAAAGCTACGTAAGCTTGTTGCAAGTTTGTGTTTAGCCTCAGGCACTAGTTACAACGAGATACAAGCGTAACCATTACCCCTATACAAACTTAATTATAGACTCTAACAAGTGCTGCTAAATATATTAAATCGCACCAGTTTTCTAGTAGTATTGAAAAAATATATATAAAGAAAGTATATAAAATAATGTTCCCAAATTTCACTCTCCTCAATAGTTTGACTTAAACTTGTCATCGATATATTCTGTTACGTACAATGTTACTTATTAATAATTAAGTGGGCTGTAATGAGACTTCTATTGATGCCGCTGTATGGAAATTGCAAGTCTCATATATCTAGCGCGGTGGAGCTCCGCCCACACAGGGATGTCCGGCTAACGTGAGTGAGTTCTCTATACAGCGATGCAGAATTAGTAGCGCTATATAAGTAGCATATGATGATGATAACGTGCTTCAATTGCTCACCTCCCCCTTTCTCAAAGATATTGGACTTGTGTGGGCAGTCAGTATAAGTGGACTCTTCTGATTTATGATTGGTCCCGTTAGTAATCAGACAATAAACAAATCAGCCAATAAAATAATCTAGCCCTATTGTGGATAAAGTTCCCCTACAGTATAACACGAAATGTCCAGCTTAAATTTAAGGGTTACAAAATATAGTGTACTAAGTCCATAATAATTCAATCTAACCTCTGTCCCTATTGGAGTGCTCAGACCCACAAATTACTTATGTCATATATAGTATATTCCAAATGAATTCAGAATCGGACTCTCGGTAAATTACTTATTAAATTAGATTTTGGTCTGCTATGTACATGTAACCCCTGGTACGTCCATGTAAAAATAGGGACTGCACTGGACATTATTTGTATGGAAACTAATTAACTGTGGTAACTGACCTTAATTGTAATGGTGTTGAAACGACCTAAAGCTAGACAGTTAAGTTGGGCGTTGAAGGAAGTAACGGCGAATCCTTCTGACAAGACGGGGAGTTCAATGTCCAGTGCCCAGAGGTCAGAAGAAAAGGACAGAGATCTAAGATAAGAGAGTGACTGATATATGATTGGAGGTAGTGAGAAGAGCTGGTGAAGGTAAATGGTGTACAGTGTGTACACATGAATCGGGCGACTGATTGGAACTTCAGTCGTTTGTAAAATGGTTATTAATAACAAATTGGTCGAAAGTTTTTGTAGAGTGTACCCAGCCTAATTCTAACAAAACTATCCGAATTGTGCTTGCCATATACTAAGGCGTATTATGCTGTAGTATGTTTTTATTAATACATAAAGAGCACAACCATAAACTAAACAAGGAAATATTTTGTACCAACCTTGCTCCTCGTCCACGCCAGCTAGGAACTCCTCTGACCACGTGTGTTCCACCATAACAGATAATTAGATCTGACGCAATTAGAGCATTCATTCACTGACATGATATCGACTACACAATAGCAGCATTTTGTTATATAACTGTTATTATATGTGTGCTAATGTAACAAGACAAAGTAAGTACAATTTAATGGTAGTGTTATTGATTGTAGACATTGTTGGCCGTGTTCCAGTATAGATACAATTGTGCTACAAGGTTTGAATGTTCTGCTTCTCGGGTTCCTTTTAGTATCAGTTTTACCAATATTTAAGTGTTGCAAGGTTACCGCAGAATCTTGTTGGGAAACTAAAATAGTTATGTTTGTGCTGTAAGAGGTTACTAATCTTCTCAATGTTACCAGCATTCCTGAAAATGTGGAGAGTGAGGTAAGGACAACTATTATTTAATCCTTAAGACTGGATATGGTTGGAAATTGTAGGAAGGAATAATTGTCATTTGCATTTGGACATGAAATGTATTAATTGCCGTAAGGTCCATCTCACTCCAGAATCCAAGATTTCTCCCGGGCTGCCCCCTCCACTGCAACGATCGCCCTCCTATCAGACTGTCCCCTAATCTGTGCTCCTTCAAACGGGCACTTAGAACTCACCGGTTCCTCAAAGCCTTCAAGCCATCCACCTAACCTTGTCCATGCTTGTTCTCATCACCTCTCTCTTCCCTGTACTCGATCCTCTCCCACGTTATCTCCTCCACTGACTCCCCTTGTGCCTGTCTCTTTGCCCTCCCTTTAGGCTGTAAGCTCTTATGAGCAGGGCCCTCTTCTCTCCTGTCTCTATAACTTTTTTTTTGGAGTAGTCATGATGGTAAACAGCTCCTGCAATGGTACAGCAGTCATCCAGAAACAGTAACGCAAAATCCCCACCACCTACATCTGGCTAGACATAACTTCCCTGTCTGCAAGCCGGCCACTTACTGGCATCAGTGGTCCCACCTACACATACAGACAGTGTCTCTATCCTCCACCCTAAGCACTACAAACAAATCACAGCAAACCAATCACACCCATGTGGAACACCTGTTTGTGTGCTAAAAGTGGATCACAGGGAAACTTTAACCCTGTCTGCAGCCTGCTGCTGCAGACTAGTTGTGTTTTTAACAGTTCCGTTATAGGGGAACTGTGGAAAATATGCCACTTTGCCACAATATCTATACTATCCTTTTGTTACATTACTTTACACTGAGTGTCATTGGCTCAGAGTGTGTTAAACTGGCAGTAGTGTTACCATTACATTATCTGCACGATGGATGAGAATTTGTTACCAATTTATTAAACAAGTGAATGTTTGCTATGGAGAAAATGAAGTAGTTATTTCTCTTCCAGATAGTATAGGTCAGTGCTTCCTATAAGGAGTGCTATAGGTCATCATTGTTTTTTTTAACTCCCTAGAATCCTCTGGGTGGTGGCATTAAGCAACTTGGGATTCACCAGTCACGTGTCAACATGAGCACCCGCTCCTCTTCTGGCCATCTTGCAGCTGTAACCACAATGCCAAAGTGGAAGAATTCTCCGGGATCGCCTGTCAGGTGCATTCTCCTAGGCACAGGCTGACCAGCATGGCGCTCCTGTGTTAGACCGTGGGTGTTCAGGAAGAGCCACGCTGATTTGCCTGGGCTTCCTGTTTAACGTGTGTGTTCCACAACACCCGGACTTAACTAGGGGCCTCTGATCTCCCGGAGTGACTGTACAGGGGCTTAGCAATGTCTATGTGTTCAGGAACACCCGGACAGACTGCATTGGGGCCTGGTAATGTCTAGGTGTTCAGGAACATCCGGGACTTACTGTATTGGTGCCTGGTAATATCTAGGTGTTCAGGAACACCCGGACTGACTGTACTGGGCCCTGGTAACATCTATGTGTTCCGGAACACCTGGGTCTTACTGTATTGGGGCCTGGTAACATGTATGTGTTCAGGAACACCCGGACTGACTGTATTGGGACCTGGTAATATCTATGTGTTGAGGAACACCTGGGACTTACTGTATTGGGGCCTGGTAACATCTATGTGTTCAGGAACACCCGGACTGACTGTATTGGGGCCGGGTAATATCTATGTGTTGAGGAACACCTGGGACTTACTGTATTGGGGCCTGGTAACATCTATGTGTTCAGGAACACCCGGACTGACTGTATTGGGGCCGGGTAATATCTATGTGTTCAGGAACACCCGGACTGACTGTATTGGGACCTGGTAATATCTATGTGTTGAGGAACACCTGGGACTTACTGTATTGGGGCCTGGTAACATCTATGTGTTCAGGAACACCCGGACTGACTGTATTGGGGCCGGGTAATATCTATGTGTTCAGGAACACCCGGACTGACTGTATTGGGACCTGGTAATATCTATGTGTTGAGGAACACCTGGGACTTACTGTATTGGGGCCTGGTAACATCTATGTGTTCAGGAACACCCGGGACTTACTGTATTGGGGCCTGGTAATATCTATGTGTTCAGTAACACCTGGGACTTACTGTATTGGGGCCTGGTAATATCTATGTGTTCAGGAACACCCGGACTGACTGTATTGGGGCCTGGTAATATCTATGTGTTCAGGAACACCCGGACTGACTGTATTGGGGCCTGGTAATATCTATGTGTTCAGTAACACCCGGGACTTACTGTATTGGGGCCTGGTAATATCTATGTGTTCAGGAACACCCGGACTGACTGTATTGGGGCCTGGTAATATCTATGTGTTCAGGAACAACCGGACTTACTGTATTGGGGACTGGTAATATCTATGTGTTCAGGAACACCCAGGACTTACTGTATTGGGGCCTGGTAATATCTATGTGTTCAGGAACACCCGGGACTTTCTGTATTGGGGCCTGGTAATATCTATGTGTTCAGGAACACCCGGACTTATTGTATTGGGGCCTGGTAACATCTATGTGTTCAGGAACACCCGGACTTACTGTATTGGGCCTGGTAACATCTATGTGTTCAGGAACACCCGGAACTTACTGTATTGGGGCCTGGTAATATCTATGTGTTCAGGAACACCCGGGACTTTCTGTATTGGGGCCTGGTAATATCTATGTGTTCAGGAACACCCGGACTTATTGTATTGGGGCCTGGTAACATCTATGTGTTCAGGAACACCCGGACTTACTGTATTGGGCCTGGTAACATCTATGTGTTCAGGAACACCCGGAACTTACTGTATTGGGGCCTGGTAATATCTATGTGTTCAGGAACACCCGGGACTTACTGTATTGGGGTCTGGTAACATCTATGTGTTGAGGAACACCCAGGACTTACTGTATTGGGGCCTGGTAACATCTATGTGTTGAGGAACACCCAGGACTTACTGTATTGGGGCCTGGTAACATCTATGTGTTCAGGAACACCCGGACTGACTGTATTGGGGCCTGGTAACATGTATGTGTTCAGTAACACCTGGGACTTACTGTATTGGGGCCTGGTAACATCTATGTGTTGAGAAACACCCAGGACTTACTGTACTTGAGCCTGGTAACATCTATGTGCTCAGGATTACAGTGACTGAATTGATTGGGGTCTGCTTATATCTGTTTTTCAGCAACACCCAGACTGATTTATTTACAGCCCTGTGATATCTATGCGTTCTGGAAATCCCAGAATGACTTTATTGGATTCTTGCATCATCTGTGTTTTTAACAACACCAGGGGGTAAATGTATAAAGCTGAAAGTTTCTGGCGGGTTTGAAAAGTGGAGATGTTGCCTATAGCAACCAATCAGATTCTATCTATCATTTTGTAGAATACTCTAAATAAATGACAGCTAGAATCTGATTGGTTGCTATAGACAACATCTCCACTTTTCAAACTCGCAGCTTGATACATTTTCCCCCAGGACTGTGTTGGATGAGATCTGGTACTGTCTGTTTTTTCAGCAATGCTCAGGCTTGTTTATGGTCTCTGATTACTGTGGTTTTACCACCAATAATTCTAAAATACAATCAATTAATGTACAATATAATTACCTTATTTATGTGGAGAAAGTTTGTTATACACAAATGGCGCAACCATTCGACGCTCCCCTGACTACAGGGGGGAGAGAGTGTGGTAAACAGAACAGATGGAGTACGGCATATTGGCCTCAAACTCCGCAGGTTTTCCGATGCCGCCATATGCCCCAAAGGAGAAGCACTTCATAGGAAATTTCTTTCGATCTGATAATCTAATCAAACATTTACAGATTTCTTTGCAAACCTTGTTAATAGCTCTGTTTTATAAGCCAACTTGTATTTTAGAATTAGTGCTCTTATAAAGACCATCAGGACACTGATATAGCTCACTTGTATTTCCATAAACCCATACTTATTACCTTGAAACTGCTTTACTTGTGTCATTGTTGTGTTCAGCACAAAACAGGAATGATTTGCTTTATGGTCTTGTTTTCTCTACCCGTGTCCAGCTTTGGTATAACATATAAAGATCTGTCTGTGGTGCACAAGGCAGTTAGCTCTGGTGCAGAACTCGGCTGGATGGTATGCAGGAGACCAATGGCTGTGGTGCAGGAAGCAGTGTCTGTGGTGCAGGAAGCAGTGTCTGTGGTGCAGGAGGCCAATGTCTGTGGTGCAGGAAGCAGTTGTCTGTGGTGCAGGAGACCAATGGCTGTGGTGCAGGAAGCAGTGTCTGTGGTGCAGGAAGCAGTTGGCTGTGGTGCAGGAAGCAGTTGGCTGTGGTGCAGGAAGCAGTTGTCTGTGGTGCAGAAGGCCAATGGCTGTGGTGCAGGAAGCAGTTGGCTGTGGTGCAGGAGACCAATGGCTGTGGTGCAGGAGACCAATGGCTGTGGTGCAGGAAGCAGTGTCTGTGGTGCAGAACTCGGCTTGATGGGATGCAGGAGACCAATGGCTGTGGTGCAGGAAGCAGTGTCTGTGGTGCAGGAAGCAGTTGGCTGTGGTGCAGGAGACCAATGGCTGTGGTGCAGGAAGCAGTTGTCTGTGGTGCAGGAAGCAGTTGGCTGTGGTGCAGGAAGCAGTTGGCTGTGGTGCAGGAGACCAATGGCTGTGGTGCAGGAAGCAGTTGTCTGTGGTGCAGGAAGCAGTTGTCTGTGGTGCAGGAAGCAGTTGGCTGTGGTGCAGGAGACCAATGGCTGTGGTGCAGGAAGCAGTGTCTGTGGTGCAGGAAGCAGTTGGCTGTGGTGCAGGAAGCAGTTGTCTGTGGTGCAGAAGGCCAATGGCTGTGGTGCAGGAAGCAGTTGTCTGTGGTGCAGGAAGCAGTTGGCTGTGGTGCAGGAGACCAATGGCTGTGGTGCAGGAAGCAGTGTCTGTGGTGCAGAACTCGGCTGGATGGGATGCAGGAGACCAATGGCTGTGGTGCAGGAAGCAGTGTCTGTGGTGCAGGAAGCAGTTGGCTGTGGTGCAGGAAGCAGTTGTCTGTGGTGCAGAAGGCCAATGGCTGTGGTGCAGGAAGCAGTTGGCTGTGGTGCAGGAGACCAATGGCTGTGGTGCAGGAGACCAATGGCTGTGGTGCAGGAAGCAGTGTCTGTGGTGCAGGAAGCAGTTGGCTGTGGTGCAGGAGACCAATGGCTGTGGTGCAGGAAGCAGTTGTCTGTGGTGCAGGAAGCAGTTGGCTGTGGTGCAGGAAGCAGTTGGCTGTGGTGCAGGAAGCAGTTGTCTGTGGTGCAGGAAGCAGTTGGCTGTGGTGCAGGAAGCAGTTGTCTGTGGTGCAGGAAGCAGTTGGCTGTGGTGCAGGAAGCAGTTGTCTGTGGTGCAGAAGGCCAATGTCTGTGGTGCAGGAAGCAGTTGGCTGTGGTGCAGGAGACCAATGGCTGTGGTGCAGGAAGCAGTTGTCTGTGGTGCAGGAAGCAGTTGGCTGTGGTGCAGGAGACCAATGGCTGTGGTGCAGGAAGCAGTGTCTGTGGTGCAGGAAGCAGTTGGCTGTGGTGCAGGAAGCAGTTGTCTGTGGTGCAGAAGGCCAATGGCTGTGGTGCAGGAAGCAGTGTCTGTGGTGCAGGAAGCAGTTGGCTGTGGTGCAGGAAGCAGTTGTCTGTGGTGCAGGAGACCAATGGCTGTGGTGCAGGAAGCAGTTGTCTGTGGTGCAGGAAGCAGTTAGCTCTGGTGCAGAACTCGGCTGGAAGGGATGCAGGAGGCCAATGGATGTGGTGCAGGAAACAGTTGGCTGTGGTGCAGGAGGCCAATGTCTGTGGTGCAGGAAGCAGTTGGCTGTGGTGCAGGAAGCAGTTGTCTGTGGTGCAGGAAGCAGTTGTCTGTGGTGCAGGAAGCAGTTGTCTGTGGTGCAGGAAGCAGTTGTCTGTGGTGCAGGAAGCAGTTGTCTGTGGTGCAGGAGACCAATGGCTGTGGTGCAGGAAGCAGTTGTCTGTGGTGCAGGAAGCAGTTGTCTGTGGTGCAGGAGGCCAATGGCTGTGGTGCAGGAAGCAGTTGTCTGTGGTGCAGGAAGCAGTTGTCTGTGGTGCAGGAAGCAGTTGGCTGTGGTGCAGGAGACCAATGGCTGTGGTGGAGGAAGCAGTTGTCTGTGGTGCAGGAAGCAGTTGTCTGTGGTGCAGGAAGCAGTTGTCTGTGGTGCAGGAAGCAGTTGTCTGTGGTGCAGGAAGCAGTTGTCTGTGGTGCAGAAGGCCAATGGCTGTGGTGCAGGAAGCAGTTGGCTGTGGTGCAGGAAGCAGTTGTCTGTGGTGCAGGAAGCAGTTGTCTGTGGTGCAGGAAGCAGTTGGCTGTGGTGCAGGAGACCAATGGCTGTGGTGCAGGAAGCAGTTGTCTGTGGTGCAGGAAGCAGTTGTCTATGGTGCAGGAGACCAATGGCTGTGGTGGAGGAAGCAGTTGTCTGTGGTGCAGGAAGCAGTTGTCTGTGGTGCAGGAAGCAGTTGTCTGTGGTGCAGGAGACCAATGGCTGTGTTACAGGAAGCAGTTGTCTGTGGTGCAGGAAGCAGTTGTCTGTGGTGCAGGAAGCAGTTGTCTGTGGTGCAGGAAGCAGTTGGCTGTGGTGCAGGAAGCAGTTGTCTGTGGTGCAGGAAGCAGTTGGCTGTGGTGCAGGAGACCAATGGCTGTGGTGCAGGAAGCAGTTGTCTGTGGTGCAGGAAGCAGTTGTCTATGGTGCAGGAGGCCAATGGCTGTGGTGCAGGAAGCAGTTGTCTGTGGTGCAGGAAGCAGTTGTCTGTGGTGCAGGAAGCAGTTGTCTGTGGTGCAGGAAGCAGTTGGCTGTGGTGCAGGAGACCAATGGCTGTGGTGCAGGAAGCAGTTGTCTGTGGTGCAGGAAGCAGTTGTCTGTGGTGCAGGAGACCAATGGCTGTGTTACAGGAAGCAGTTGTCTGTGGTGCAGGAAGCAGTTGTCTGTGGTGCAGGAAGCAGTTGTCTGTGGTGCAGGAAGCAGTTGTCTGTGGTGCAGGAAGCAGTTGTCTGTGGTGCAGGAAGCAGTTGTCTGTGGTGCAGGAAGCAGTTGGCTGTGGTGCAGGAAGCAGTTGGCTGTGGTGCAGGAAGCAGTTGGCTGTGGTGCAGGAGACCAATTGCTGTGGTGCAGGTAGCAGTTGTCTGTGGTGCAGGAAGCAGTTGTCTGTGGTGCAGGAAGCAGTTGGCTGTGGTGCAGGAAGCAGTTGGCTGTGGTGCAGGAAGCAGTTGGCTGTGGTGCAGGAAGCAGTTGTCTGTGGTACAGGAAGCAGTTGGCTGTGGTGCAGGAAGCAGTTGTCTGTGGTGCAGGAAGCAGTTGTCTATGGTGCAGGAGGCCAATGGCTGTGGTGCAGGAAGCAGTTGTCTGTGGTGCAGGAAGCAGTTGTCTGTGGTGCAGGAAGCAGTTGTCTGTGGTGCAGGAAGCAGTTGTCTGTGGTGCAGGAGACCAATGGCTGTGGTGCAGGAAGCAGTTGTCTGTGGTGCAGGAAGCAGTTGTCTGTGGTGCAGGAAGCAGTTGTCTGTGGTGCAGGAAGCAGTTGGCTGTGGTGCAGGAGACCAATGGCTGTGGTGCAGGAAGCAGTTGTCTGTGGTGCAGGAAGCAGTTGTCTGTGGTGCAGGAGACCAATGGCTGTGTTACAGGAAGCAGTTGTCTGTGGTGCAGGAAGCAGTTGTCTGTGGTGCAGGAAGCAGTTGTCTGTGGTGCAGGAAGCAGTTGTCTGTGGTGCAGGAAGCAGTTGGCTGTGGTGCAGGAAGCAGTTGTCTGTGGTGCAGGAAGCAGTTGTCTGTGGTGCAGGAAGCAGTTGTCTGTGGTGCAGGAAGCAGTTGGCTGTGGTGCAGGAAGCAGTTGTCTGTGGTGCAGGAAGCAGTTGGCTGTGGTGCAGGAAGCAGTTGTCTGTGGTGCAGGAAGCAGTTGGCTGTGGTGCAGGAGACCAATTGCTGTGGTGCAGGTAGCAGTTGTCTGTGGTGCAGGTAGCAGTTGTCTGTGGTGCAGGAAGCAGTTGGCTGTGGTGCAGGAAGCAGTTGGCTGTGGTGCAGGAAGCAGTTGGCTGTGGTGCAGGAAGCAGTTGTCTGTGGTACAGGAAGCAGTTGGCTGTGGTGCAGGAGACCAATGGCTGTGGTGCAGGAAGCAGTGTCTGTGGTGCAGGAAGCAGTTGGCTGTGGTGCAGGAAGCAGTTGGCTGTGGTGCAGGAAGCAGTTGTCTGTGGTGCAGGAAGCAGTTGGCTGTGGTGCAGGAGACCAATGGCTGTGGTGCAGGAAGCAGTGTCTGTGGTGCAGGAAGCAGTTGGCTGTGGTGCAGGAGACCAATGGCTGTGGTGCAGGAAGCAGTTGTCTGTGGTGCAGGAAGCAGTTGGCTGTGGTGCAGGAAGCAGTTGGCTGTGGTGCAGGAGGCCAATGGCTGTGGTGCAGGAAGCAGTTGTCTGTGGTGCAGAAGGCCAATGGCTGTGGTGCAGGAAGCAGTTGGCTGTGGTGCAGGAGACCAATGGCTGTGGTGCAGGAAGCAGTTGTCTGTGGTGCAGGAAGCAGTTGGCTGTGGTGCAGGAGACCAATGGCTGTGGTGCAGGAAGCAGTTGTCTGTGGTGCAGGAAGCAGTTGTCTGTGGTGCAGAAGGCCAATGGCTGTGGTGCAGGAAGCAGTTGTCTGTGGTGCAGGAGACCAATGGCTGTGGTGCAGGAAGAAGTTGTCTGTGGTGCAGGAAGAAGTTGTCTGTGGTGCAGGAAGCAGTGTCTGTGGTGCAGGAAGCAGTGTCTGTGGTGCAGAAGGCCAATGGCTGTGGTGCAGGAAGCAATTGGCTGTGGTGCAGGAAGCAGTTGGCTGTGTTGTGGGATGTCTTTGGCTGTGATACAGGATGTAGTAGACTGTGGTGTAGGAGACAGTTGGCTATAGTTTCAGACACAGTTGGCTTTGGTGCAGGGTGTGCTTGGCTGTAGTGCAGGACGTGGTTGGCTGTGGAGCAGGAGGCGGTTGGCCGGGGAGCAGGAGGCAGTTGGTTGGGGTGCCAAAGATCATTGGCTGTGGTGCAAGGTGCGGTTGGCTGTGAAGCAGGACTTGGTTGGCTGTGTTGAAAGAGGCCATTAGCTGTGGTGCAGGTGGCCGTTGACTGGGTTGCAGGAGGCAATTTGCTGGGTTGCAGGAGGCCATTGGCTGTGTTACAGGAAGCGGTTGGCTGTGGTACAGGAAGCAGTTGTCTGTGGTGCACGATGTGGTTAGCTGTGGTGCAGGAAGTAGATGTCTGGAGCAGGCTGTGGTTGTTTGTGGGGTAGGAGGCAGTTGTCTGACATAGAGGATGCAGGTGGCTGTGGTGTCTTTGGCTGGGATGCAGGATGTAGTTGGCTGTGCGGTAGGATACGGTAGGCTGTGGTACTGTATGTATCTAGCAGGGATGCAGGATGCTCTTGGCAGTGCTGTAGTATGTGATTTGCTGTGGAGCAGGACGTGGTTGACTGTGGCGGTGGTCACGGTTGTCACAAGTAGCAGCTACAACTCCTGCAGGTTTGTATGGCATCTATACAGCTCATATCCCGATGACGGTATGTAAGATGCTGCTTGATCATGGTAACCAGTAACAGGGCCTGATTCATAAAAGGGACGCATAGTGAGCGCATTGTGCGTTTGTTTTAGAACGCTCATAAATTATCTCTGCATGTGCCAGAATTTAAAAAGGAACTGATCTGAAGATACGAGCACTGATGAATTTGGGTGTAGGTCTGTTGTGCTCTTCTACACAAGACACTGCACGATACGTCCAACACCAATGTGGATTAAAGTTTGTAAATGAACACACAGAAATTTAAATAAAAAAAACAAAAAACATTTATTAGGGTGATCCTAATGTCTACTGAACAGGTGCATTATTGTGAGTAATATAGGTGGGGGTAGGGTAGGTGTGGTGTACCAGTGTGAGTCGTATAGGTGGGAGTTGGGTAAGTGTGAGGGTGTACCAGTGTGAGTAGTATATCTGGGAGTAGGGTAGGTGTGAGGGTGTACCAGTGTGAGTAGTATAGGTGGGAGTTGGGTAGGTGTGAGGGTCTACCAGTGTGAGTAATATAGGTGGGAGTTGGGTAGGTGTGAGGGTGTACCAGTGTGAGTGGTATAGGTGGGAGTTGGGTATGTGTGAGGGTGTACCAGTGTGAGTAGTATAGGTGGGAGTAGGGTAGGTGTGAGGGTGTACCAGTGTGAGTAGTATAGGTAGGAGTAGGGTAGGTGTGAGGGTGTACCAGTGTGAGTAGTATAGGTGGGAGTAGGGTAGGTGTGAGGGTGTACCAGTGTGAGTAGTATAGGTGGGAGTTGGGTAGGTGTGAGGGTCTACCAGTGTGAGTAATATAGGTGGGAGTAGGGTAGGTGTGAGGGTGTACCAGTGTGAGTAGTATAGGTAGGAGTAGGGTAGGTGTGAGGGTGTACCAGTGTGAGTAGTATAGGTGGGAGTAGGGTAGGTGTGAGGGTGTACCAGTGTGAGTAATATAGGTGGGAGTAGGGTAGGTCTGAGGATGTACCAGTGTGAGTACTATAGGTGGGAGTAGGGTAGGTGTGAGGGTGTACCAGTGTGAGTAGTATATCTGGGAGTAGGGTAGGTGTGAGTGTGTACCAGTGTGAGTAGTATATCCGGGAGTAGGGTAGGTGTGAGGGTGTACCAGTGTGAGTAGTATAGGTGGGAGAAGGGTAGGTCTGAGGATGTACCAGTGTGAGTCGTATAGGTGGGAGTTGGGTAGGTGTGAGGGTGTACCAGTGTGAGTAGTATAGGTGGGAGTTGGGTAGGTGTGAGGGTGTACCAGTGTGAGTAATATAGGTGGGAGTTGGGTAGGTGTGAGGGTGTACCAGTGTGAGTGGTATAGGTGGGAGTAGGGTAGGTGTGAGTGTGTACCAGTGTGAGTAGTATAGGTGGGAGTTGGGTAGGTGTGAGGGTGTACCAGTGTGAGTGGTATAGGTGGGAGTTGGGTATGTGTGAGGGTGTACCAGTGTGAGTAGTATAGGTGGTGTAGGATAGGTGTAAGGGTGTACCAATGGGAGTAGTATAGGTGGGAGTAGGGTAGGTGTGAGGGTGTACTAATGTGAGTAGTATAGGTGGGAGTAGGTTAGGTGTGAGGGTGTACCAGTGGGAGTACTGTGTGTGATGTGCTGGGTATCAGTACTGTACATATATAAGACTGGCACAGTGTCAGGGCAGAGTGTACTGTGTGTGATGTGCTGGGTATCAGTACTGTACATATATAAGGTTGGCACAGTGTACTGTGTGTGATGTGCTGGGTATCAGTACTGTACATATTTGAGGCTGGCACAGTGTCAGGGCACAGTATACTCTGTGTGATGTGCTGGGTATCAGTACTGTACATATATAAGGCTGGCACAGTGTCAGGGCACAGTGTACTATGTGTGATGTGCCGGGTATCAGTACTGTACATATATAAGGCTGGCACAGAGTCAGGGCACAGTATACTCTGTGTGATGTGCTGGGTATCAGTACTGTACATATATAAGGCTGGCACAGTGTACTGTGTGTGATGTGCTGGGTATCAGTACTGTACATATATAAGGCTGCCACAGTGTCAGGGCACAGTGTACTGTCTGTGATGTGCCAGGTATCAGTACTGTACATATATGAGGCTGGCACAGTGTCAGGGCACAGTGTACTGTGTGTGATGTGCTGGGTATCAGTACTGTACATATATGGGGCTGGCACAGTGTACGGTGTGTGATGTGCCGGGTATCAGTACTGTACATATATAAGGCTGGCACAGTGTACTGTGTGTAATGTGCCGAGTATCAGTACTGTACATATATAAGGCTGGCACAGTGTCAGGGCACAGTGTACTGTGTGTGATGTGCTGGGTATCAGTACTGTACATATATAAGGCTGGCACAGTGTCAGGGCACAGTGAACTATGTGATGTGTTGGGTATCAGTACTGTACATATATAAGGCTGGCACATTGTCAGGGCACAGTGTACTGTGTGTGATGTGCTGGGTATTAGTACTGTACATATATAAGGCTGGCACAGTGTACTGTGTGTGATGTGCTGGGTATCAGTACTGTACATATATAAGGCGGGCACAGTGTACTGTGTGTGATGTGCTGGGTATCAGTACTGTACATATATACGGCTGGCACAGTGTCAGGGCACAGTGTACTGTGTGTGATGTGCTGGGTATCAGTACTGTACATATATAAGGCTGGCACAGTGTCAGGGCACAGTGTCTTATGTGCTGGGTATCAGTACTGTACATATATAAGGCTGGAACAGTGTCAGGGCACAGTGTACTGTGTGTAATGTGCTGGGTATCAGTACTTTACATATATAAGGCTGGCACAGTGTACTGTGTGTGATGTGCTGGGTATCAGTACTGTACATATATAAGGCTGGCACAGTATCAGGGCACAGTATACTGTGTGTGATGTGCTGGGTATCAGTACTTTACATATATAAGGCTGGCACAGTGTACTGTGTGTGATGTGCTGGGTATCAGTACTGTACATATATAAGGCTGGCACAGTGTACTCTGTGTGATGTGCTGGGTATCAGTACTGTACATATATAAGGCTGGCACAGTGTGAGGGCACAGTGTACTGTGTGTAATGTGCCAGGTATCAGTACTGTACATATATAAGGCTGGCACAGTGTCAGGGCACAGTGTACTGTGTGTAATGTGCCAGGTATCAGTACTGTACATATATAAGGCTGGCACAGTGTACTGTGTGTGATGTGCTGGGTATCAGTACTGTACATATATAAGGCTGGCACAGTGTCAGGGCACAGTGTACTGTGTGTAATGTGCCAGGTATCAGTACTGTACATATATAAGGCTGGCACAGTGTCAGGGCACAGTGTACTGTGTGTAATGTGCCAGGTATCAGTACTGTACATATATAAGGCTGGCACAGTGTCAGGGCACAGTGTACTGTGTGTGATGTGCTGGGTATCAGTACTATACATATATAAGGCTGGCACAGTGTCAGGGCACAGTGTACTGTGTGTAATGTGCCAGGTATCAGTACTGTACATATATAAGGCTGGCACAGTGTCAGGGCACAGTGTACTGTGTGTGATGTGCTGGGTATCACTACTGTACATATATAAGGCTGGCACAGTGTCAGGGCACAGTGTACTGTGTGTAATGTGCCAGGTATCAGTAATGTACATATATAAGGCTGGCACAGTGTCAGGGCACAGTTTACTGTGTGTGATGTGCTGGTATCAGTACTGTACATATATAAGGCTGGCACAGTGTACTGTGTGTGATGTGCTGGGTTTCAGTACTGTACATATATAAGGCTGGCACAGTGTCAGGGCACAGTGTACTATGTGTGATGTGCTGGGTATCAGTACTGTACATATATAAGGCTGGCACAGTGTCAGGGCACAGTGTACTGTGTGTGATGTGCTGGGTATCAGTACTGTACATATTTGAGGCTGGCACAGTGTCAGGGCACAGTGTACTGTGTGTGATGTGCCGGGTATCAGTACTGTACATATATAAGGCTGGCACAGTGTACTGTGTGTGATGTGCTGGGTTTCAGTACTGTACATATATAAGGCTGGCACAGTGTCAGGGCACAGTATACTGTGTGTGATGTACCGGGTATCAGTACTGTACATATATAAGGCTGGCACAGTGTACTGTGTGTGATGTGCTGGGTATCAGTACTGTACATATATAAGGCTGGCACAGTGTCAGGGCACAGTATACTGTGTGTGATGTGCTGGGTATCAGTACTGTACATATATAAGACTGGCACAGTGTCAGGGCAGAGTGTACTGTGTGTGATGTGCTGGGTATCAGTACTGTACATATATGAGGCTGGCACAGTGTACTGTGTGTGATGTGCTGGGTATCAGTACTGTACATATATAAGGCTGGCACAGTGTACTGTGTGTGATGTGCTGGGTATCAGTACTGTACATATATGAGGCTGGCACAGTATACTGTGTGTGATGTGCCGGGTATCAGTACTGTACATATATAAGGCTGGCACAGTGTCAGGGCACAGTGTACTGTGTGTGATGTGCTGGGTATCAGTACTGTACATATATGAGGCTGGCACAGTGTACTGTGTGTGATGTGCTGGGTATCAGTACTGTACATATATAAGGCTGGCACAGTGTACTGTGTGTGATGTGCTGGGTATCAGTACTGTACATATATAAGGCTGGCACAGTGTCAGGGCACAGTATACTGTGTGTGATGTGCTGGGTATCAGTACTGTACATATATAAGGCTGGCACAGTGTACTGTGTGTGATGTGCCGGGTATCAGTACTGTACATATATAAGGCTGGCACAGTGTACTGTGTGTGATGTGCCGGGTATCAGTACTGTACATATATGAGGCTGGCACAGTGTACTGTGTGTGATGTGCTGGGTATCAGTACTGTACATATATGAGGCTGGCACAGTGTACTGTGTGTGATGTGCTGGGTATCAGTACTGTACATATATAAGGCTGGCACAGTGTCAGGGCACAGTATACTGTGTGTGATGTGCTGGGTATCAGTACTGTACATATATAAGGCTGGCACAGTGTACTGTGTGTGATGTGCCGGGTATCAGTACTGTACATATATGAGGCTGGCACAGTGTACTGTGTGTGATGTGCTGGGTATCAGTACTGTACATATATAAGACGGGCACAGTGTCAGGGCACAGTGTACTGTGTGTGATGTGCCGGGTATCAGTACTGTACATATATAAGGCTGGCACTGTGTCAGGGCACAGTGTACTGTGTGTGATGTGCCGGGTATCAGTACTGTACATATATAAGGCTGGCACAGTGTACTGTGTATTAGTTGAGCTCCTCCCATCATTAAACCCTTTGCTGCTCTCCTCTGTACTCAGTGCAGTCAGATGTCTCTACGCTGAGCCAGCATCTCCTCTCTGCATCTCAGACACTTCCACACCCAATGCCCTCCCCGCTTCTGACCTCCCGAGGCCACTGCAGCCCTGAGGAGGATCCCATCATCCCCTACAGAAAGCACATAGTCAGAGAGGAGCGATGGTACAGGTAGGATCCAGGGTCCAGTTATTGCTGTCTCCTCACTCTGCAGGTGTGTGAGTGATTATACACAGTACAGGGGATGGGACACTATGCTTCTCTTACAGATGCTCAACTTGTTGATTTATTCGTTTGTATTATTTAAAGCTCTTCTTAACTTTTTGCAGAATATTTTCTTTGCTTTCTGTGTTAGTAGTTTGCAGAGCTACATCTAAATATACAACGGCAAATATTGCAGATCGTTTCTTCTGGTATTCCACTTATAACCTGAATGTTACTAGTTACCATCACAGAGTTGTCCCTGTATTCTGAAACAGGATGAGGGGCTCATTTAATATTCCTGCATTTATATCAGTATCTAACGTACTGGGAGTTGGGGCCGGTGACTTGGTTCAGAGTGGTTCTGTTTTTCACTTGGATCTGTTATGTATATACTGCGGTCTGATGAGAAGTATACACACCCCTAACATTGTATCTGTCATCTATATACTGCGGCCTGATGAGAAGTATACACACCCCTAACATTGTATCTGTTATCTCTATACTGCGGCCTGATGAGAAGTATACACACCCCTAACATTGTATCTGTTATCTATATACTGCGGTCTGATGAGAAGTATACACACCCCTAACATTGTATCTGTTATCTTTATACTGCGGTCAGATGAGAAGTATACACACCCCTAACATTGTATCTGTTATCTATATACTGCGGCCTGATGAGAAGTATACGCACCCCTAACATTGTATCTGCTATCTATATACTGCGGCCTGATGAGAAGTATACGCACCCCTAACATTGTATCTGCTATCTATATACTGCGGCCTGATGAGAAGTATACACACCCCTAACATTGTATCTGTTATCTATATACTGCGACCTGATGAGAAGTATACACACCCCCTAACATTGTATCTGTTATCTATATACTGCGACCTGATGAGAAGTATACACACACCCTAACATTGTATCTGTTATCTATATACTGCGGCCTGATGAGAAGTATACACACCCCCTAACATTGTATCTGTTATCTATATACTGCGACCTGATGAGAAGTATACACACCCCCTAACATTGTATCTGTTATCTATATACTGCGGCCTGATGAGAAGTATACACACCCCCTAACATTGTATCTGTTATCTATATACTGCGACCTGATAAGCAGTATACACACCCCCTAACATTGTATCTGTTATCTATATACTGCGACCTGATGAGAAGTATACACACCCCCTAACATTGTATCTGTTATCTATATACTGCGACCTGATGAGAAGTATACACACCCCCTAACATTGTATCTGTTATCTATATACTGCAGCCTGATGAGAAGTATACACACCTCTAACATTGTATTTGTTATCTATATACTGCGGCCTGATGAGAAGTTTACACACCCCCTAACATTGTATCTGTTATCTATATACTGCGGCCTGATGAGAAGTTTACACACCTCTAACATTGTATCTGGTATCTATATACTGCGGCCTGATGAGAAGTATACACACCTCTAACATTGTATCTGTTATCTATATACTGCGGCCTGATGAGAAGTATACACACCTCTAACATTGTATCTGCTATCTATATACTGCAGCCTGATGAGAAGTATACACACCCTTAACATTGTATCTGCTATCTATATACTGCGGCCTGATGAGAAGTATACACACCCCTAACATTGTATCTGTTATCTATATACTGCGGCCTGATTAAAAGTATACACACCCCCTATCATTGTATCTGTTATCTCTATACTGCATCCTGATGAGAAGTATACACACCCCTAACATTGTATCTGTTATCTATATACTGCGGCCTGATGAAAAGTATACACACCCCCTATCATTGTATCCGTTATCTATATACTGCGGCCATATAAGATTATACACATCCCCTGGTATTGGCACATGGTAGTTCCCTGCTACATTATGAATTGTGTTATAAGGTGGGTAGTGCTGTACTGATTTTTTTGGAGATGGGTTTTTGTATAGAAAACTTATGAATATTGTGGTTATTTGTCACTTGTGTAAAATCTACTATTACCTGGGTCTCTTTGTTACACGCGTCTCTTTCTTGTTATAGTGAGCAGGACAATGACATTAGATGCTCTGGTTTCACTTTGTACCTCTGAGCTGTGTGCGCCGTTCATAAATAAATTACTAG
Organism: Mixophyes fleayi; assembly: GCF_038048845.1. NCBI lineage: Eukaryota > Metazoa > Chordata > Amphibia > Anura > Limnodynastidae > Mixophyes > Mixophyes fleayi. The sequence continues at coordinate 8,136,667 of NC_134404.1, read as the reverse complement.
TAACTTAATTCTGTGATACTATCCTGTTGCAGCCCAGCGTTTGCTGAGTGTTTGTGGATACCTTTATCACAGTGGGGCTTATTTATTATTAAATCTCCCTTTGCATCTATGAGTATGATTTATTACATCACCAGTTACCATAATCACTTATCTCTAGTGTAACCGGATTTACTCACTACCACCAGTCTTCTTCACCGGCACCTGGAACTGATTACTTCTCGGTAGCTGGTATAGCTTCTGAGGCAACTCTTTGCAGGAGACTGACAGGTATCTCCTGACCACTTACTATTGATCAGGACTGCTGAGTAGCAGGTAGAGCATTGACACAGAGACGCTGGGTTCAACACAGGACAGCCGGGGAATGGATTAGAGTGTAAGCTCTTATCTGTTGGTCTCAGGAGACAGCAGGCAATAGGTGTCAGGTAGAATCTTCAAGCAGTGATATTTATTGCTGAAGGGTCCTCATAAGGACATTTACACACTAGCTGGAGGTACTAGTGATCATCCAGAAGTACAGGTGGTATAATACATTACATGGTCAAACAGGACTCTTTATATACTGTCTCTAAAACAGCTTCCTGCCCCTGGCACCACAAAGTCTGAGATATTACATTCAATGTTTAGCATCAGGATGCAATAATCTTTAAAGTTGTATTTAACGGCTTTTAAACCTAACAAAATTGACACCAGCCTGTGATTTCTCAAATTACTTGCTGTTGCATTATTCATGTAGTTCCCCTATCTTTTTAACAGGACAGATTACACAGGATAGAACGGTAATGATCCTCTGCTGTGTATTTAGGCTAAAATTATGTGTTGGTTACTCTCGGATGAAAAGGTTTAACTAGCATAGATTTTCCTTTCTTCAGAAAAGTTACAAAACAAATTTCCTCCAACATGGCATACAACCTCAGACATCAATACTTTCCAGTACATTTGCAGTACATGTGCCATTACATACATTGCGCACTGCACCACTAATTTAAATAAATTTATATCTAAGTTATATCTTAGTGATCCATCCACAACCGGCATCTATAAAAAATATTACACCGAAACACTGGAGTGTTACTAAGCTGCCCATGTTGTTCTGGGCTGGAGCAGTTAGAGCTAACCAGGCCAAACTCTGTAGTACAAAAAGATGGAAACTTATCATCCATGTAAGTCAAATGTCAACCATGTACAACTCATTTACTAAAGGTGGTGCCCAATGAAATAAGCGTCAACTTATTCATGGATACTGTTCAGTTGGTTGGCCAGAAATAATAAATTTGACTTCACTTCCATTTCCAAAAGTTATATTCAAAATTGTAAAGAAATGGTTCCAATGACATATAAAACATTTTCATAACTACATTCTAATATTATTGTTTGTGGTGGGTTGGATGTAGGCTAATTATGGAAGGATGGTCACTTCTGTGTTTTATGGTGGTGGAATGGATGTTATCTCTGCCAGTTATGAAGACATGGAAGACATGGTACCTGATGTACTGAATGGTGGTGAGACTTATTCTATCTCAGCTAGTGATGGAGGAATGGTCACTGCTGTACTTTCTGTTGGAATGAATGTTATCTCAGATAGTTATGAAGGCATGGTAACTGCTGTAATGAATTGTGGTGGGATTTATTTTCTCTCAGCTCGTGGTGGCGGAAGGATCACTGGTATACTTTATGGTGTTTAGATGAATGTTATCTCAGCTAACAATGGATGGATTTAATTGCTGTACTGTATGGCGGTAAGATGGATGTCATTACAGTAGTGATGGATGGATGGTCAATCTTCTACTTTGATGGTGATGGTGGGATGCAAGTTGTCATTCAGGCGCCGTCCCCGGACACACACCAGGTTTCCTAGCAACGGAGATGCCGGCCAGCGCTTCCTGTCGGCGGTCAGAACAACTGACCGCCGACCCCACGTCCACCAATGATTGACAGACACCCTGTATTTAACCCTGACTCTGGCACCACTAGGGTGCCAGAGTATCTAGTTCCTAGGCTCTAGCACTGTTTGTATCCTGTACTGATTAACTATTTGGATTCTTGACCCCAGCTCTGCCTGACCACTCTTTCGCTTTCTCCCTTGGACCCATCCTGATTCTCTGGTTTCACCTTTGACCTCCTGATGATTTTTTTTGCCTTATCCTTCGGTACCTGTTTTTGCCCGCTCAGTTTTGACCTGGTCGCTACCTGGGATGGCTGCGACCTGCACATCTCTGCAGCTAAACCCAAATCTCCTTGCGGGTATCCCTGGTGAAGACCTGAAGCGTGTTTTGGCTCCACGCCTCCCAACGTAGCAGCACCAATACCGGCAGGTAGGGCCATCAGAGCAACACAGCTTGTGACAAAATACTCTGACCATGACCTCTAAAGGACAAGGTGAACCCTCCACCCGGGATTTGCTGCTCCACTTGGCTCAAAAGGTTGAACAACACGATGCCGAGCAGGCCAGGGTCCTTCAATGTATTCAAGGTATTGCCTCCTGTCTGGATTCCCTTCAGGCCTCCTTACCAGTGGCTCAACCCGCTGCCACGACTTCGTCTGGAGTCAGTCCTCCTATTTCTCCTCCTTGCGGCTGACTACACCAGAGAAATTTGATGGGGACCCTAAGAGATGTCGGGGATTTCTGAACCAATGTTCCATTCATTTCGAATGTAGCTCCGGAGCCTTGTCTTCTGAAAGTTCCAAGGTGGGTTTCATTATTTCTCTTTTCTCAGGACAAGCCCTGGCATGGGCCTCACCTTTGTGGGAACGAGATGATCCCCTCCTTCTGAATGTCTTCTTTTATAACAGCATTCTGGAAAATATTTGACGAACCAGGTCGGGTGTCTTCTGCAGCTTCAAGCCTCCTTTCTCTACGCCAAGGTTCCCAGACTGTTGGTCAATATGCGGTTCAATTTCGCACCCTGGCTTCCGAGCTTAAGTGGAACGTTTAGGCACTTGTGGCAACATTCTCGCAGGGCCTTTCGGATCGCATCAATGATGAATTGGTTTCCCGTGAACTTCCAGAAGATCTTGACTCCCTCATTTTCCTATGTAATAGGGTAGATCTCCGCTTCCAGGAACGTGCTCAAGAGATATCCTCTGCCAGACGCTTTGTTCCTTTCCTAGATCCTCGGTTTCAGAATCCGAACCCAGCTCCTCCGGACAAGCCCATGCAGATAGGATGTTCCCGGTTGTCCCCTGAAGAGAGAAGACTAAGACAGAATCACTGTCTCTACTGTGGAGAGGCTGGTCATCTGCTAGTTTCCTGCCCTAAACGGCCGGGAAACGCTCCCTTCTAGTCGGTGACAGGAAGGCCGTTCTAGGAGTCAGACTTTCCACTCCCTGTTTCACTTCCAAACCAGACTTTTTGATGACCATGTCGCTGGACACTCCTAGTGGCCCCCATAGTGACCTCTGCCTTCGTGGATTCCGGCGGTGACCGAAATTTCATCTCTGCCACCTTGGCATCGCAACTTAAAATCTCAATCTGAGACTTGCCTCAGCCGTTATTCCTTACTGCCTTGGATGGAAATCGTGTTGTTAATGGTTCCATTTCCAACGTTACCTCTCCAGTTCATCTGACGGTAGGGGTATTGCACTCTGAATGGATCAAATTTTTGGTTCTACTCCAGTCCATAAATTCGGTCATCCTGGGTCTTCCATGGCTCAGACTACATGCATCCCCAGTTCGATTGGAGTTCAGCACAGGTCACTTCCTGGGGTTCTCAATGTTTCAAGAAATGTCTGCTCACAGTTAAGCCCAAGAAGCAGAACATTTCTCCCACATCTTGTTTAATGCTCTCCTCTCACCTGAAGCTCCCTGCTGCCTATTCTTCCTTTCAAGACGTTTTCTCCAAAACAGCCTCTGAGATTCTTCCCCAGCATCGTCCGTGGGACTGCCTGATTGACTGGCAGACTGGTAAGCCCATTCCCAGGGGTAGGATCTATCCTCTTTCCTCTTTCCCTTTCCAGAGGATCAGGCTATGTCTCAGTACATCACCGATAATTTACAACGTGGCTTCATCAGAAAATACTCTTCTCCTGCTGGAGCAGGATTCTTCTTCGTTGATAAGAAAGATGGAACCCTGCGCCCCTGCATCGGTTATCAGCAGTTGAACACCATTACTGTAAAGAACAGGTATCCTCTCCCCCTCATTTCAGAGCTATTTGATCGAATCAGTGGTTCAAGGATGTTCTCTAAGCTTGACCTACGAGGGGCTTACAATTGAATCCGTATTTGTGAGGGGGATGAGTGGAAGACTGCCTTTAGTATTTAAGATGGGCACTATGAGTATCCCTTCAGGCTTTGCAACACTCCAGTTATGTTCCAGTCATTTGTTAACGAGATCTTCCGAAACCTTCTCTATAAGTCCGTGGTGGTATATCTGGATGATATATTGATTTTTTTCCCCCAATCTCATCTCCCACCGTTCTCATGTTAGAGAGGTTCTGTCCCGCTTACGACAAAACAAACTTTTTTGTAAGCTTGAAAAATTTATTTTTGAGGTATCTCAAATTATTTTTCTCGGTTACATATTCTCTGGCTCAGGTTTGCAGATGGATCCGGAGAAGGTTTCTGCTATCACCAATTGGCCTCAACCACTGAGTCTAAAGGCTGTTCAATGTTTTATTGGTTTCACCAATTATTATAAATAATTCATCGATCAGTTTTCCACACTTATTGCTCCCAGCACAGCCCTCACTCGATGATCAGTGAATCCTAAGGTATGGTCCCCAGAGGACATCTCCGCATTTACTTCCTTAAAAAAAGTTTTTGTCTGCACTTGTCCTAACCCAACTGGACCAAGGGAAACCATTTTTCTTAGAGGTAGACATCTCCTCAGTCGGGGTCGGAGTTGTCCTTTCCCAAAAGTCTTCCTCTTGTATCCTTCGTCCTTGTGGATTCTTCTCTAAAAAATTTTCCTATTCTAAACACAATTACGGGATTGGAGATATGGAATTACTTGCCATCAAGTCAGCGTTGGAAGAATAGCGCCACCTCCTTGAAAGTGATCCGTCTTTACAGACCACAAAAATTGAATTTATCTCCGGGACGCTCGCTGCCTAAATCCCCTTCAGGCGAGATGGTCTTCTTTCTTTGCTCGCTTCAACCTGAAACTTACCTTTCGCTCTGGTACTCAGAATTCTCGAGCGGATGCTCTTTCTAGGTCCGTTGATGAATCTGATGTGGCACCCTCAGCTGAACCTCCTCACATTCTCGAACCTTCCAGCATAATTGCTCTGACCAGTGTCAGGACTCCTCCAGTTGGATGTTCCTAGCTCAAACCTCACCTTCGCCTCAAAGCCCTCCGCTGGGCCCATGCTACTAAATTTGCTGGTCACGCCGGTTCAAAAAATCCATCTCTCTCTTATCCCAATGCTATTGGTGGCCCACCCTCCGGATTGATCTTAAAGAGTTCATAGACTCTTGTGATATATGTGCCCAAAACAAGATTCCTATGCTCCCTCCATCTGGGTTGCTCCTGCCTTTACCAGTTCCTGAGCGTCCTTGGGCAAGCCTTTCCATGGACTTTATCACTGATTTGCCCCCCAGTGAGGGTTTCAATACTATTTGGGTGATTGTTGACAGGTTTTCTAAGATGGCCCATTTCGTACCTTTTAGTTTTTATAGAAGAGATGTTCCGGCTTCATGTTTATCCACAGGAGATTATATCGGACCATGGGGTACAATTTATATCTCGTTTCAGGAGAGCCTTTTGTAGTTGGAGTTGACCTAAAGTTTTCCTCGGGGTATCACCTTCAGATCAATGGCCAGACGGAACGTGTAAACCAGGATCTTGAACTATTTCTCCGCTGTTTTTCCACCCTTAATCAAAATGACTTGTGCAACTTGCTCCCTTGGCCAGAATTCGCCTATAATAATCACATACACGATTCCACTGGATCCTCCCCTTTCTTTACGGTCTCCGGCTCCCATCCCATCCTAGCTGATTTCTCTCCTCCTTTGGCACCTACTGTTCCGGCCGCTCATTCTCTTGTTTGAGATGTTGCTCGTATCTGGACCTCAACCAAAGAGAACTTGTTAAAAGCGTCTCAACGGTATAAACAGTCTGCAGATCATCATCGAAGATTTATCCCCATTCTTCATCCAGGTGATAAAGTGTGGCTCTCCACACGGAACCTTAGACTCCGGGTCCCATCGATGAAACTGGCTCCACGATTTTTTGGGCCATATCTGGTGACACAGGTCATCAACCTGGTAACCTACAGGCTGCATCTTCCCCCTCTCTGAAGATTCACAATAACTTCCATTTGTTTCTGCTGAAAACACTGATTCTCAATAAATTCCCCCGCAAGACTTCTTCTCCACAGCTTCTGTTAACTGCTTCTGGCAACGAGTATGAGATCAGTTACATTTTGGATACCCGTAACATGCGTTCCCAGTACTTTGTCCATTGGAAGGGCTATGGACCCGATGAACGGTCTTGGGTGTGTAAGGAAGATCTTCATGCTCTGCAGCTAAATCCAAATCTCCTTGTGGGGATCCCTGGTGAAGACCTGAGGCGTGTTTAGACTCCGCGCCTCCCAACATAGCAGCGCCAATACCGGCAGGTAAGGCCATCAGAGCAACACAATTTGTGACATTATCTCAGTTTGTGATGGAGAGATATTCACTGCTGTACTGTATGGGATGGATGTTATCTCGAGAACTAATGGAGGAATTATCAATGCTGTACTGTATGATGGAGGCATGGATGTTGTCTCAGCTAGTGATGGAGGCATGCAACTGCTGCACTGTTTGGTGGTGAGATGGATGTTTTATCAGGAAGTGATGGAGAAATTTTCACTGCTGTACTATATGGTGGTGGGATGGATGTTATCTCAGCTGGTGATGGAAGCATGACCGCTGCTTTAGTACAAGGTTTTGAGGTGGATATTATCTCAGCTCTGCTCTCCTGTACTGTATAATGGTGGAGTGGATGTTATCTTACCTACTGATGAAAGGATGTAACTTCTGTACTGGGGTGTGTTGAATGTCATTAAAATAGTTATGGAGGGATGATCACTGCTCTATTTTATGGTCTCAGATAATGATGGATGGATGTAGCTGCTGTACTGTATAGTGGCGAGTTGTTCTACTTTACGATTGTGGGATGAAAGTTATCTCCACTAATGATGACTAAGTGATCACTTCTCTACTGTGCATCGGTGAGATGTTATTGTCACGAGCCATCACGCTAGCCGCAACAGCTCAGCTGAATTTTTCTGTAGCGGCATCCCAGCTGTTCCCCTGGCAGCCAGGGCGTCACTTCCAGCATCTGTGTCCCGGCCAATGCCATGGCAACTAGGATGCTCTTCTGCCCACTGCCGCGTCCTTCCAATGAGTGTGACAGCTGGGGGTTTGTGGCTGATTTAGTGGGCTACACTGTGATTGGCTCACTGCAGTACTTAAGGCAGGGAGGGCTTAGCCTACCTGCCGGATATAATGTTTGTGCCACACATTACCTGATCTGCTCCTGCTTCTGTTCCCTAAAGAACCTCTGCCCGAATTCTGATTGACTTCTGTTGTGACCCTTGGCTTGTTTCTGGACTCTGTCTCTGCTTGTATTCTGATTGCCCCTGACATTTGACTTTGTCTCTTGGATTCTCCCAGTCTTCTACCAGCCCTGACCTTTGGCCTGTCACTGACTTCTCTGCTCGCTTCGGACCCATGAGTCTCGGCCTGCTCCTGCTATATGTTTGCTGTATGACGGTTATCTGCCTCCTACCTCTGTGCTACGGTACTTCACATAAACTTTTACTACACTAGAGTTAAGTCCTAGGGGCATCCGAATACCTGTGAGTGTGATTAACTCTACGGTAAAGGCGGCTGCTATAGGTGAAGACCCCTTACCATCTGTTCTAAAAGGTTATGTCAATAGACGTTAGCTGTAACTGTTATCTCAGCAAGTGATGGAGGGATAGTAACTGCTGTACTGTATGATGGTGGGATGGATGTTATCTCAGTGATGGAGGGACAGTAACTGCTGTACTGTATGATGGTGGGATGGATGTTATCTCAGTGATGGAGGGACAGTAACTGCTGTACTGTATGATGGTGGGATGGATGTTATCTCAGTGATGGAGGGATAGTAACTGCTGTACTGTATGATGGTGGGATGGATGTTATCTCAGTGATGGAGGGACAGTAACTGCTGTACTGTATGATGGTGGGATGGATGTTATCTCAGTGATGGAGGGACAGTAACTGCTGTACTGTATGATGGTGGATGGATGTTATCTCAGTGATGGAGGGACAGTAACTGCTGTACTGTATGATGGTGGGATGGATGTTATCTCAGTGATGGAGGGATAGTAACTGCTGTACTGTATGATGGTGGATGGATGTTATCTCAGTGATGGAGGGATAGTAACTGCTGTACTGTATGATGGTGGGATGGATGTTATCTCAGTGATTGAGGGACAGTAACTACTGTACTGTATGATGGTGGGATGGATGTTATCTCAGTGATGGAGGGAGGGATAGTAACTGCTGTACTGTATGATGATGGGATGGATGTTATCTCAGTGATTGTGAAGATACCGGGTTTATCTGGCCCAGTGCTACCCAGTACCTTCTAGGATTCGTATGGTCACTCAGGCAAAATGCAGTTATAAACATACAACAGTATATTTATTGTCATACAAATCACACTACAATATTATGTACACACAGTAAATAAATGCCAGGCTGATTTACCACATCATCTGTCCCTTACCCCAATAACTTAAGGAGATATAGTCACCTGCTGTCCAGACTTCATGACCCATGGATCCCTCTCAGCTGCATATATAGACTCGAGTTAGAAAACGACAATTCAAAACTCCATCTTGCACCTTCCTGAATGAAATCCAAGCATGAACACCCCTCCCCCCTGGAGTTGTTCCTTATATATCACAGGTCTAATTTCCACAGTCTTTCCCCTCCCTGGACAAACCCCTGCATCTATTCTACTTCCCCATTGGCCAGTGCAGGACTAGGGGGTTTGGACAGGGCAGTGGAGATGAGATGTCCTTTCACAGAAGCCCCCTGCTGGGATGCAGACAGAACGTCTGGACTAGTCCTAAGGAGAACAATTGATGCTTAATTGGCTTCCCCTACTTCCAAGGATAAGGTAGCAGTGAGCCCCTCCTAAAATTAACCCCTTACACTACTTTGTGATGTCACAGGGTCCCCAGCTGTTCCATGCTTCCTGTAGAGGAAGGAGGGGGGAGAATGAATGCAGCTCAAGCCCTCTCACCTGTATCCTAGACACCACCTGATCTTTACCCATAACCCTCCTGGCTTCAGTTTAAGGACAATGAATAACATTACTTCAAGTCATCAATATATAATACAAAATATACATATTTAAATTGAATTACAATGTCCCCTTAACCACATGTAATTGGACAATGCAGTTGTAGTCTGATGGGCTGGGGAAACAAAAGAAGGGCTATACAAAGTATTTGCTATAATTCACATATCATACTCGTTTTGTCACATTCCTCCCCTACTTTTTTAGCCCTTGTTTCCCAGTGGCTCCCTAGCCCCAAGTAATCATTTCTTCCAAGTCCAAAGTTTCTGGCCTGCTGTGGTTTCTCCTGGGTCTGATGGCAAGGTAGACAGCAGTACACAGTTCCTCAATCTCCCACCAGGGTCCCATGGCTGCAGGCATATCTTCCCACTCCGCTGGAGTGGGGGTTTATGCTGCCCTGTGTCATAAGATGAGACAACAATAAAACTGGGCCACTCCTGTGCACACATCCATGGTAGGAGAGTTGTAGTCCAACATCCCTTGTGTGCCTTATCCACCCTTAATTGCCCAACTGCAAATAGTCCCTTGGCCTGTCCTCTGTTTCTGGAGACCATGCTCCCCTCCCCCACATATTCAAGTGAAAACTGCCAAGTGGCAGGCAAACTTTCTGGCTCCTTGTCCGTTTGTTTCTGGCAAAGATCCAATCCCCCCTCCCCCAAACACTCAAGGGACAACTGCCCAGTGGCAGGCAAGCGTGGGGGCTCCATTAATTCTTTGCTTATGGGGAATCCTCTGTCCCCCTCCCAAACCACATGTGGGTGCCCCTGTAAGTATGTTTGTGTGCATCTCCCCTCCCCTGCTACCACATCCAACTGTTGCACTACTTCCCTCGCCTCTGGCGCATCGGGGTAGTGTGAATCCTCATTGGACACAGACTTGTCCTCCTGGCAGCAAAGCAAAGTGGATGGTCCAGTGCAGGCCTCTGGTATTGGGTCCTGGATTCCCAGATTTGGAGCCGGAGTGCGATGCATCAAAGCTGGTGGGGCTGGTGAATCTTGCTGTACTGGTGCCCTCTCAGACACTCACTCAGTCAACATCTCCTCATCTGCCAATTCTGCATAGGGGAAGGCATAAGTGTAATTTTCCCAGGGCCCCATGGTAGTGGCCTCTGACATGACAATTCCTTTATCCTCTCCCATTAATTCTGTCCTACAGTCTGTAAACATGATTTCTGCTGAGATCATATGTTGCGCAAGTTTATGATTCTCTTCTGTCACAATTGGGTAAAGCTGTACATCACTTGCCCCGGAGAGCACACATGCGGTATCCTGCGTTACTTCATTAAACAAATTCTTTTCAGGCACAACAGGGATGGATAGGATAACTGGTCTTTTCTGTAATTCTGTTCTAACTCAGACACAGTCTCAGGTTCCAATAACACTGGCAAATTATCAGAAGATGCTACTACATGGTACTTACTTGGTAGCTCTTTTCCATCCAAGTCACCAAATGGGAGAATTTCTCCTAATCCTTTCTGAGTAGTCAGAGGTACAACATCCTCACCAAGCAGTTCTTCTCCAGTCTCCCCCAAGATAGTAGCTTGGGCAACTGTATTTAATCCACTGGGATGGACCTCCCCCTGATTAACAAACTGAGCAGCCATCTTTTTAGAGTGTGATAAAAGATATTCCAATTGGCATTTTTCAGTATTCACTCGATAACACTGATCCTGCCACATTTCAGTGTCCGTAAATCCTTGCCGCCATACCTCATCCTCTGCTTCTTCAAAACTCTGTTGCAGACATTGCATTTGTTCCCAGAGAGGTATGTGGGGACCTAAAGTGAGCATCCATTTTCTATAAACACTAAAGGCATTGACGGGATTCTCCTGATCTTTTAACAAACGTTTCAGGATATCCATGTGTGTGCTGTACAGGTAAGGTACACCCCGGATCTGGCATTCCACTATCAGCTCCTCCATACTCATTGTCTCTAGTGGATCTGTAGAATCTGCTAATGGGACAGATTCTATTAATACATTTGCAGGGGATTCATCAGGCATGTCCCTGTGCTGTAATAGTCCATTTACGTCTTGTTTGTACTGCTGATTATTGTTGTATCTGGATTCTCCCTTGGCCAGATTCTGCATAGTACAAATAACTTCATGTGTAAAATCATCCCATGCTGGTTCATCCTGAAAATTACAGGCACTTGCCTCCTCTTTCAACATTAGGAACACATCCAACAGGTTCTCCAATTTCTCCTGTAGACTGGCTCTTTCCCACATAATAATCTTTGGGCACTCCTCATCCCAATAATCCAAAATGTGCTGCATTGTGGTGGGGTGGTGCAACACATCCATATCCCCATCCTGCAGACACTCCCACAGTCCTTCATCCCAGTACACCTTTCTCCTGGTTGTACTGGACTGCTTCATCCCTTCCTTTGGGAACTTTTTCAACACTGGGCTGTGATCTGCTCTCTTGTTCCTAGAGCTCACACCCATTTTACTTCCAGGGATCACCTCACTGTGATTTCCTCTCTTTGAGACACGGTTCCATCTTCCGCTCTCCTCTGGCGGGGTGCGCTTCCCCTTATCAAATCGGCACTTAGACGGCATCTTCCCTCGCCTAAAGCCCACAACGCTTTTCGTGACACTTTCTACCTTAAAGCCTTTAGGAGTAAGTTCAGGATAATGTGGTAACTGGTTTCTAGTGCTAACTGCTTTGCAGAGCCCTGGAATGTATCACGATACAGTTCCCCTGCAGCTCTACCCAGATAGGACCTGGGACTGAGTGATCCCACCGCTGCCACCAAAAATGTGAAGATACCGGGTTTATCTGGCCCAGTGCTACCCAGTACCTTCTAGGATTCGTATGGTCACTCAGGCAAAATGCAGTTATAAACATACAACAGTATATTTATTGTCATACAAATCACACTACAATATTATGTACACACAGTAAATAAATGCCAGGCTGATTTACCACATCATCTGTCCCTTACCCCAATAACTTAAGGAGATATAGTCACCTGCTGTCCAGACTTCATGACCCATGGATCCCTCTCAGCTGCATATATAGACTCGAGTTAGAAAACGACAATTCAAAACTCCATCTTGCACCTTCCTGAATGAAATCCAAGCATGAACACCCCTCCCCCCTGGAGTTGTTCCTTATATATCACAGGTCTAATTTCCACAGTCTTTCCCCTCCCTGGACAAACCCCTGCATCTATTCTACTTCCCCATTGGCCAGTGCAGGACTAGGGGGTTTGGACAGGGCAGTGGAGATGAGATGTCCTTTCACAGAAGCCCCCTGCTGGGATGCAGACAGAACGTCTGGACTAGTCCTAAGGAGAACAATTGATGCTTAATTGGCTTCCCCTACTTCCAAGGATAAGGTAGCAGTGAGCCCCTCCTAAAATTAACCCCTTACACTACTTTGTGATGTCACAGGGTCCCCAGCTGTTCCATGCTTCCTGTAGAGGAAGGAGGGGGGAGAATGAATGCAGCTCAAGCCCTCTCACCTGTATCCTAGACACCACCTGATCTTTACCCATAACCCTCCTGGCTTCAGTTTAAGGACAATGAATAACATTACTTCAAGTCATCAATATATAATACAAAATATACATATTTAAATTGAATTACAATGTCCCCTTAACCACATGTAATTGGACAATGCAGTTGTAGTCTGATGGGCTGGGGAAACAAAAGAAGGGCTATACAAAGTATTTGCTATAATTCACATATCATACTCGTTTTGTCACAGTGATGGAGGGATAGTAACTGCTGTACTGTATGATGGTGGGATGGATGTTATCTCAGTGATGGAGGGATAGTAACTGCTGTACTGTATGATGGTGGGATGGATGTTATCTCAGTGATGGAGGGAGGGATAGTAACTGCTGTACTGTATGATGGTGGGATGGATGTTATCTCAGTGATGGATGGATGTAGCTGCTGTACTGTATGATGGGATGGATGTTATCTCAGTGATGGAGGGACAGTAACTGCTGTACTGTATAATGGTGGGATGGATGTTATCTCAGTGATGGAGGGACAGTAACTGCTGTACTGTATGATGGTGGGATGGATGTTATCTCAGTGATAGAGGGACAGTAACTGCTGTACTGTATGATGGTGGGATGGATGTTATCTCAGTGATGGAGGGATAGTAACTGCTGTACTGTATGATGGTGGGATGGATGTTATCTCAGTGATGGAGGGACAGTAACTGCTGTACTGTATGATAGTGGGATGGATGTTATCTCAGTGATGGAGGGATAGTAACTGCTGTACTGTATGATGGTGGATGGATGTTATCTCAGTGATGGAGGGACAGTAACTACTGTACTGTATGATGGTGGGATGGATGTTATCTCAGTGATGGAGGGACAGTGACTGCTGTACTGTATGATGGTGGGATGGATGTTATCTCAGTGATGGAGGGACAGTGACTGCTGTACTGTATGATGGTGGGATGGATGTTATCTCAGTGATGGAGGGACAGTAACTACTGTACTGTATGATGGTGGGATGGATGTTATCTCAGTGATGGAGGGACAGTAACTGCTGTACTGTATGATGGTGGGATGGATGTTATCTCAGTGATGGAGGGACAGTAACTACTGTACTGTATGATGGTGGGATGGATGTTATCTCAGTGATGGAGGGACAGTGACTGCTGTACTGTATGATGGTGGGATGGATGTTATCTCAGTGATGGAGGGACAGTGACTGCTGTACTGTATGATGGTGGGATGGATGTTATCTCAGTGATGGAGGGACAGTAACTGATGTACTGTATGATGGTGGGATGGATGTTATCTCAGTGATGGAGGGACAGTAACTGCTGTACTGTATGATGGTGGGATGGATGTTATCTCAGTGATGGAGGGACAGTGACTGCTGTACTGTATGATGGTGGGATGGATGTTATCTCAGTGATGGAGGGACAGTAACTGCTGTACTGTATGATGGTGGGATGGATGTTATCTCAGTGATGGAGGGACAGTGACTGCTGTACTGTATGATGGTGGATGGATGTTATCTCAGTGATGTAGGGATAGTAACTGCTGTACTGTATGATGGTGGGATGGATGTTATCTCAGTGATGGAGGGACAGTAACTGATATACTGTATGATGGTGGGATGGATGTTATCTCAGTGATGGAGGGATAGTAACTGATGTACTGTATGATGGTGGGATGGATGCTTTCTCAGTGATGGAGGGACAGTAACTGCTGTACTGTATGATGGTGGATGGATGTTATCTCAGTGATGGAGGGATAGTAACTGCTGTACTGTATGATGGTGGGATGGATGTTATCTCAGTGATGGAGGGATAGTAACTGCTGTACTGTATGATGGTGGGATGGATGTTATCTCAGTGATGGAGGGATAGTAACTGATGTACTGTATGATGGTGGGATGGATGTTATCTCAGTGATGGAGGGATAGTAACTGATGTACTGTATGATGGTGGGATGGATGCTTTCTCAGTGATGGAGGGACAGTAACTGCTGTACTGTATGATGGTGGGATGGATGTTATCTCAGTGATGGAGGGACAGTAACTGATGTACTGTATGATGGTGGGATGGATGTTATCTCAGTGATGGAGGGACAGTAACTGCTGTACTGTATGATGATGGGATGGATGTTATCTCAGTGATGGAGGGATAGTAACTGCTGTACTGTATGATGGTTGGATGGATGTTATCTCAGTGATGGATGGATAGTAACTGCTGTACTGTATGATGGTGGGATGGAGGGATAGTAACTGCTGTACTGTATAATGGTGGGATGGATGTTATCTCAGTGATGGAGGGACAGTAACTGCTGTACTGTATGATGGTGGGTTGGATGTTATCTCAGTGATGGAGGGATAGTAACTGCTGTACTGTATAATGGTGGGATGGATGTTATCTCAGTGATGGAGGGACAGTAACTGCTGTACTGTATGATGGTGGGATGGATGTTATCTCAGTGATGGAGGGACAGTAACTGCTGTACTGTATGATGGTGGGATGGATGTTATCTCAGTGATGGAGGGATAGTAACTGCTGTACTGTATGATGGTGGGATGGATGTTATCTCAGTGATAGAGGGACAGTAACTGCTGTACTGTATGATGGTGGGATGGATGTTATCTCAGTGATGGAGGGACAGTAACTGCTGTACTGTATGATGGTGGGATGGATGTTATCTCAGTGATGGAGGGACAGTAACTGCTGTACTGTATGATGGTGGGATGGATGTTATCTCAGTGATGGAGGGACAGTAACTGCTGATTTGTATGATGGTGGGATGGATGTTATCTCAGTGATGGAGGGACAGTAACTGCTGTACTGTATGATGGTGGGATGGATGTTATCTCAGTGATGGAGGGACAGTAACTGCTGTACTGTATGATGGTGGGATGGATGTTATCTCAGTGATGGAGGGACAGTAACTGCTGTACTGTATGATGGTGGGATGGATGTTATCTCAGTGATGGAGGGACAGTAACTGCTGTACTGTATGATGGTGGGATGGATGTTATCTCAGTGATGGAGGGACAGTAACTGCTGTACTGTATGATGATGGGATGGATGTTATCTCAGTGATGGAGGGATAGTAACTGCTGTACTGTATGATGGTGGGATGGATGTTATCTCAGTGATGGAGGGACAGTAACTGCTGTACTGTATGATGGTGGGATGGATGTTATCTCAGTGATAGAGGGACAGTAACTGCTGTACTGTATGATGGTGGGATGGATGTTATCTCAGTGATGGAGGGACAGTAACTGCTGTACTGTATGATGGTGGGATGGATGTTATCTCAGTGATGGAGGGACAGTAACTGCTGATTTGTATGATGGTGGGATGGATGTTATCTCAGTGATGGAGGGACAGTAACTGCTGTACTGTATGATGGTGGGATGGATGTTATCTCAGTGATGGAGGGACAGTAACTGCTGTACTGTATGATGGTGGGATGGATGTTATCTCAGTGATGGAGGGACAGTAACTGCTGTACTGTATGATGGTGGGATGGATGTTATCTCAGTGATGGAGGGACAGTAACTGCTGTACTGTATGATGGTGGGATGGATGTTATCTCAGTGATGGAGGGATAGTAACTGCTGTACTGTATAATGGTGGGATGGATGTTATCTCAGTGATGGAGGGACAGTAACTGCTGTACTGTATGATGGTGGGATGGATGTTATCTCAGTGATGGAGGGACAGTAACTGCTGTACTGTATGATGGTGGGATGGATGTTATCTCAGTGATGGAGGGACAGTAACTGCTGTACTGTATGATGGTGGGATGGATGTTATCTCAGTGATGGAGGGACAGTAACTGCTGTACTGTATGATGGTGGGATGGATGTTATCTCAGTGATGGAGGGACAGTAACTGCTGTACTGTATGATGGTGGGATGGATGTTATCTCAGTGATGGAGGGACAGTAACTGCTGTACTGTATGATGGTGGGATGGATGTTATCTCAGTGATGGAGGGACAGTAACTGCTGTA
Organism: Mixophyes fleayi; assembly: GCF_038048845.1. Lineage (NCBI taxonomy): Eukaryota > Metazoa > Chordata > Amphibia > Anura > Limnodynastidae > Mixophyes > Mixophyes fleayi. The sequence goes on along the minus strand of NC_134404.1, from coordinate 8,119,917 downwards.
CTGTATGATGGTGGGATGGATGTTATCTCAGTGATGGAGGGATAGTAACTGCTGTACTGTATAATGGTGGGATGGATGTTATCTCAGTGATGGAGGGACAGTAACTGCTGTACTGTATGATGGTGGGATGGATGTTATCTCAGTGATGGAGGGACAGTAACTGCTGTACTGTATGATGGTGGGATGGATGTTATCTCAGTGATGGAGGGACAGTAACTGCTGTACTGTATGATGGTGGGATGGATGTTATCTCAGTGATGGAGGGATAGTAACTGCTGTACTGTATAATGGTGGGATGGATGTTATCTCAGTGATGGAGGGACAGTAACTGCTGTACTGTATGATGGTGGGATGGATGTTATCTCAGTGATGGAGGGACAGTAACTGCTGTACTGTATGATGGTGGGATGGATGTTATCTCAGTGATGGAGGGATAGTAACTGCTGTACTGTATGATGGTGGGATGGATGTTATCTCAGTGATAGAGGGACAGTAACTGCTGTACTGTATGATGGTGGGATGGATGTTATCTCAGTGATGGAGGGACAGTAACTGCTGTACTGTATGATGGTGGGATGGATGTTATCTCAGTGATGGAGGGACAGTAACTGCTGTACTGTATGATGGTGGGATGGATGTTATCTCAGTGATGGAGGGACAGTAACTGCTGATTTGTATGATGGTGGGATGGATGTTATCTCAGTGATGGAGGGACAGTAACTGCTGTACTGTATGATGGTGGGATGGATGTTATCTCAGTGATGGAGGGACAGTAACTGCTGTACTGTATGATGGTGGGATGGATGTTATCTCAGTGATGGAGGGACAGTAACTGCTGTACTGTATGATGGTGGGATGGATGTTATCTCAGTGATGGAGGGACAGTAACTGCTGTACTGTATGATGGTGGGATGGATGTTATCTCAGTGATGGAGGGACAGTAACTGCTGTACTGTATGATGATGGGATGGATGTTATCTCAGTGATGGAGGGATAGTAACTGCTGTACTGTATGATGGTGGGATGGATGTTATCTCAGTGATGGAGGGACAGTAACTGCTGTACTGTATGATGGTGGGATGGATGTTATCTCAGTGATAGAGGGACAGTAACTGCTGTACTGTATGATGGTGGGATGGATGTTATCTCAGTGATGGAGGGACAGTAACTGCTGTACTGTATGATGGTGGGATGGATGTTATCTCAGTGATGGAGGGACAGTAACTGCTGATTTGTATGATGGTGGGATGGATGTTATCTCAGTGATGGAGGGACAGTAACTGCTGTACTGTATGATGGTGGGATGGATGTTATCTCAGTGATGGAGGGACAGTAACTGCTGTACTGTATGATGGTGGGATGGATGTTATCTCAGTGATGGAGGGACAGTAACTGCTGTACTGTATGATGGTGGGATGGATGTTATCTCAGTGATGGAGGGACAGTAACTGCTGTACTGTATGATGGTGGGATGGATGTTATCTCAGTGATGGAGGGACAGTAACTGCTGTACTGTATGATGGTGGGATGGATGTTATCTCAGTGATAGAGGGACAGTAACTGCTGTACTGTATGATGGTGGGATGGATGTTATCTCAGTGATGGAGGGACAGTAACTGCTGTACTGTATGATGGTGGGATGGATGTTATCTCAGTGATGGAGGGACAGTAACTGCTGATTTGTATGATGGTGGGATGGATGTTATCTCAGTGATGGAGGGACAGTAACTGCTGTACTGTATGATGGTGGGATGGATGTTATCTCAGTGATGGAGGGACAGTAACTGCTGTACTGTATGATGGTGGGATGGATGTTATCTCAGTGATGGAGGGACAGTAACTGCTGTACTGTATGATGGTGGGATGGATGTTATCTCAGTGATGGAGGGACAGTAACTGCTGTACTGTATGATGGTGGGATGGATGTTATCTCAGTGATGGAGGGACAGTAACTGCTGATTTGTATGATGGTGGGATGGATGTTATCTCAGTGATGGAGGGACAGTAACTGCTGTACTGTATGATGGTGGGATGGATGTTATCTCAGTGATGGAGGGACAGTAACTGCTGTACTGTATGATGGTGGGATGGATGTTATCTCAGTGATGGAGGGACAGTAACTGCTGTACTGTATGATGGTGGGATGGATGTTATCTCAGTGATGGAGGGACAGTAACTGCTGTACTGTATGATGGTGGGATGGATGTTATCTCAGTGATGGAGGGACAGTAACTGCTGTACTGTATGATGGTGGGATGGATGTTATCTCAGTGATGGAGGGACAGTAACTGCTGTACTGTATGATGGTGGGATGGATGTTATCTCAGTGATGGAGGGACAGTAACTGCTGCACTGTATGATGGTGGGATGGATGTTATCTCAGTGATGGAGGGACAGTAACTGCTGTACTGTATGATGATGGGATGGATGTTATCTCAGTGATGGAGGGATAGTAACTGCTGTACTGTATGATGGTGGGGTGGATGTTATCTCTTAGAAAAGTGTGTTGCTGCGAACAGGTAACAGTGCTGTAACATTTTTTCAATGACTTATCAAGACTTATCAAGAATGAATGTCAATTAATGATGAGATTTCTGTGTTTCAGCTGGGGGATGGCAGTGAATGTTTACTCGACATCTGTGACCATTGAAAACATGAGTCGACATGACATGCTGGCATGGGTCAATGACGCCTTACAACTCAACTACACCAAGATAGAGCAACTGTGCTCAGGTAAGAGACCCGAATACACTGGCCATACCCTCATACCAAACTACACCAAGATAGAGCAGCTGTGCTCAGGTAAGAGACCCGAATACACTGGCCATACCCTCATACCAAACTACACCAAGATAGAGCAGCTGTGCTCAGGTAAGAGACCCGGATACACTGGCCATACCCTCATACCAAACTACACCACGATAGAGCAGCTGTGCTCAGGTAAGAGACCCGGATACACTGGCCATAACCCTCATACCAAACTACACCAAGATAGAGCAACTATTCTTAGGTAAAAGATTCTGACGCCATATACCAATCTCCCACGGACATGCTATAATGACGGTGTGTGTAAGAGAATCAAACTGGGTGTAAACAATGACGTCCCCCGGCTATAGAATTTAATGGCTATGGGAATGTATATGCGCAGAACACTAAAGTTTAAGTCGTCAGCCACTGATGGGGCTAAAGTCATGAACCAATCACCTAAGGGTTATAGGCACCTTTTATTTTATTTTCAAGCACATTGATATACAGGGACAGTATAATAATAGGACCTTGATACGATCAGGCAGTGAGGGCTACGTGGAGGTCATGCTCAGCGAGGAGACACAATGTGCTGTCACAGCAGTCAGGTGCTGTACTGTGCTGCCTCTGCGTGATGCCATCAGGAGTTGGCTGCTCTCTACTGCTGTGTAGCCACCATTAAATCTGGGAGCACTCAGAAACCAAGGAACTTCCAGTTTCATCTCTGCTACTTTGCAGGATGCAAATGGAGAGTGTTCTGTGCTGTAATAATGCACTAGAACAGCTGCGTTTTCTTTGCAGACCCAGCCTTGCTCATATTAGGGGACGTTACATTGCAGGGTTTTTATAATGTGTTGCATGCATTAAGTGGAGAGATGGGCATTATTCAATTCTGTCTCCTATTGTTGCTGCTCAATTGTGAAATGGCAGCAACAGCCATGTCTGAGTCATCAACTGCTGATTTTGGGGCGGAACACTATTTAAAGCTTTAGAAGTTATTGCAGTTAGTTCTGGCACTCAGCATTATGATTTTAAATAGGAAATATAATATTTTAACATTTGTAAGTGGAGTTACCCATTCAGGAAAGTAGTGAAGGAGTGAGGTGTGAGAAAAGATTTGTATGATTAATACGGTTATAGATGTCCCTGTCTATCAAGTTAGTAAGACCAATCCCACATCCTGTGCACTGGTGGACAGAGCTGTTATCTCTCCACAGGGGCCGCATACTGTCAGTTTATGGACATGCTTTTCCCAGGCTCTATCCTGCTGAAGAAAGTCAAGTTCCAGGCAAAGCTGGAGCACGAATACATCAACAACTTCAAAGTCTTACAGGCAGCCTTCAAGAAAAAGGCTGTCGACAAAGTAGGTTCTTTTTCCCCATTAAAAGTGTATGATTGAGTGTCTGTGCTCATGCAGAGCCTGTACGTGCATGTTGATTTGTATGTAACTTACGAAACTTATCATGGCTTTTTGTCCACGCATAATTAGTTACGAAAAATATAAACTGTGTCACTGGAAGATTTGACTGTCTCCTATTAGATATGGTTATCGCTTATCATGCTTCAGGAGATAATGGCAGTCCATTTATTTCAGACTGGCTGTTAAATAAACAGGTTTTGATACATCTTAATACTCTATGATAGAAGACATTAAATAAAATACATGGCAGTCATAGTGGTATGTTCTTTTACTCTGATTTGTTTGTGTTTGGCAACATCCATAGAGCAGGAGCAAATTATTGATGCTGAACTACAAACCTGATACAAGGTGGAATCATTATTGGGCAATTAGGATGAGGTGTTTCACCTTCTACTGAATTAACAGTAATTAGAACGTGGACTTGCAGCTTATCAGTTTTTGGAAAAATCTACTTCTGGAGAATTGTTCTACAGACGGTGTAACCCAAATCCCACATCAACAGTCCCTCACTGGTTTTTTTCCCACCTGAAGCTAACGCACATAGCCACTTTGTGCTCATGTATGTTTTAGCCCAAGAACCGGCTATTAATCACTCTATTTGCCTGCACATATCATTCAGTATAAGCACCAAGCTCCTGACACAGAGGTACTGATTCGCTCTATGAACACTGAAGTGCCCATGTGTCATTAACGTAGAGGCTCTGTAGCTGTGTAATTAAGTAAATGGAGCCATTCATATTTCAAAAGCAATTTTTAAACGTAGCTCCACATCACTCCCATCTCTGATCTGTGGTTAGTTCTCCAAGATGTTTGGAGCAGCCTCCGTGCCTAGTTCATTTAAAAACTGTGTGCAAGTGTACCTAGAAGAATTGATGCTGTTTTAAAGGCAAATGATTGTCACACAAAATATTGATTTTATTTAGATTTCTCTTCTGTTCATTCACTTTGCATTGTGGTAATTGATAAAAGTAAACTATTAACACTTCTACTTTTGAAAGGAGAACACTCTTACTTTGCTGCATTTTTTCCACACCTGCCTAAATCTTTTGCACAGTATTGTGTATGTGTGTATGTATGTATGTATATATGTATATATATGTATGTATATATATATATATATATATATATATATATAGGTTTTTTTAGGTTATATTGTGAAATTGTTTCCATATGAGCATATTCCTAATGACTTTCTAACCCTATATTATGGCACCAGAGTGTGCAGTATACACATAAACACCAGGCACCTTCTCTACTCTTTACAGATTATCCCCGTAGAAAGACTCGTTAAAGGGAGATTCCAGGACAACTTTGAATTTGTCCAATGGTTCAAGAAATTGTTTGATGCAAACTATGATGGGAAGGACTATGACCCCGTGCTGGCGAGACAAGGGCAGGACCTGGCTGCCGCTCCCAACCCTGGAGACCAGGTCTTCTACAAGCCCAAGAAGCCCATTGGCACAGCAGGTACAGTAACCTTCATCTGTCTGGCAACAAACCATGTATGATAATGTAAACATTATCTTCAAACATGGAAGTAGAATGAAACTCAGTAACAGCCTCTAAATCTGAAGTTAGAGGCTGATTTTAACATCTGGTTCTAGAGACAGAATTCCACAGCAGCCTCAGATTCTGTAGACAGAGGCTGAGATAGATTATTATTATTATTATTAATTTTTATTTATAGGGCCACAAAGTATCCTTAGCGCCGTTCAAGGACAAACAATGGCACAGTACAAGGTGAAACAGCACAGTACAAGTAACAGTAAGCACTATAACTCTGGGGGCTCAAAGCACAGCTAGAAAGAGAGGGTGGGGAATAGTCAGTACAGGCAGGTAACTTGGGCCCAAGAGGGTGGACATGGATGACAGGTTAAGAGCCACTGAGGGGAGAAGAGAGGAGACAGAGGGACAGAGAGGAGGTGAGCTGAGTAGCTGGAGAGCGCAGTTAAAAGTGATGGAAACAGGAGGTAGGAGAGCCCTGCTCAAAGGAGCGTACAATCTAAAGGGAGGGGAAGACATACACAAGGATGAGACGGGAGAAATGGAGATGGAGTCGAGGAGGGGGGGAGAAGGGAAGAAGGGATTAGAGGGAGAGGTAGCCGACAGATGGAAGGTTAGGCATGTGACTGGAATGCTTTTAAGAAAATGTGGGTTTTTAATGTTCGTTTGAAAGAGGACAGATTAGGGGAAGTTCTGATGGAGCGGGGGAGCTTGTTCCAATGGAGGGGGCAGCGAGGAAGACGTCTTGGATACGTGCGTGAGAGGAGGTAATCAGAGGGGAAGAGAGGCGACAATCGTTGGACGATCGCAGTGGGCGGGAGGCAGTGTGAATAGAGATAAGGTTAGAGATGTAGGGAGCAGTGGAGTTGGCGAGGGCCTTGTAAGTCAGAGTGAGGAGCTTGAAAAGGATTTTGTAGGGGAGGGGGAGCCAGTGAAGGGGCTCCCCCTTTTGAACAAAAGGGGAGTACAATGGTTTGCGAATACTTTACCACTACCATTTGAATATTTTTTAGATATCTTAAACAATGATAGGTGGGAATACAAATTACAATTACAAAATTCAGAAAGATGCTCTTACTTTTCTAGATCTCACAATTACGAAAGATACATTAGAACATATACAAACCAAGGTCGGAAACTGACAGCAACAAACAACCTTAAAGCAGTCGCCCCCTCGGAAGAAATTGTTCAACTACTAAAAAGTTTAATACAGAAAGTAGAAATCTTTTTGAGAGATTACATGGATATCATTTGAGACATTTAAGATATGCCTATAATTCTTCATACTAACAGAGAGCATCTCCTTTCAAACATAACGATGCCCAAAACAAATAATAGATTTAAAACTCAGTCTTGTCGTATTTTTTTTACATTTTCAGCAAGTTCTGATCTGCTCAGTGACCGGGATTTGCTTGATGCTCACAGATATATCGAGATTCACCTTCCAGTAAGCTAGAAAGCAATCTGCTTTACAGCCACCTAGAGGAGGTCAAACATTCTTCTATGAATATATGACTCCCATCCCTCCCTAATGGCTCATTTATATGTGGAATAGACAAGTCCTGTCCTTTCATGCCAACAGTTCAGCTGTATATCTGTAGTTCATGGGATAGAGGCTGAGATCAGCAGTATACCTGTAGTTCATGGGATAGAGGCTGTGATCAGCAGTATATCTGTAGTTCATGGGATAGAGGGTGAGATCAGCAGTATACCTGTAGTTCATGGGATAGAGGCTGTGATCAGCAGTATACCTGTAGTTCATGGGATAGAGACTGAGATTAGCAGTATACCTGTAGTTCCTGGGATAGAGGCTGAGATCAGCAGTATACATGTAGTTCATGGGATAGAGACTGAGATCAGCAGTATACATGTAGTTCATGGGATAGAGACTGAGATCAGCAGTATACCTGTAGTTCATGGGATAGAGGGTGAGATCAGCAGTATATCTGTAGTTCATGGGATAGAGGCTGTGATCAGCAGTATACCTGTAGTTCATGGGATAGAGACTGGGATCAGCAGTATACCTGTAGTTCATGGGATAGAGGCTGTGATCAGCAGTATACCTGTAGTTCATGGGATAGAGGCTGTGATCAGCAGTTTACCTGTAGTTCCTGGGATAGAGGCTGAGATCAGCAGTATACCTGTAGTTCATGGGATAGAGGCTGGGATCAGCAGTATACCTGTAGTTCCTGGGATAGAGGCTGAGATCAGCAGTATACCTGTAGTTCATGGGATAGAGGCTGTGATCAGCAGTATACCTGTAGTTCATGGGATAGAGGCTGTGATCAGCAGTATACCTGTAGTTCATGGGATAGAGGCTGTGATCAGCAGTTTACCTGTAGTTCCTGGGATGGAGGCTGAGATCAGCAGTATACCTGTAGTTCATGGGATAGAGGCTGGGATCAGCAGTATACGTGTAGTTCATGGGATAGAGGCTGTGATCAGCAGTATACCTGTAGTTCATAGGATAGAGGCTGTGATCAGCAGTATACCTGTAGTTCATGGGATAGAGGCTGGGATCAGCAGTATACCTGTAGTTCATGGGATATAGGCTGAGATCAGCAGTATACCTGTAGTTCATGGGATAGAGGCTGTGATCAGCAGTATATCTGTAGTTCATGGGATAGAGGCTGGGATCAGCAGTATACATGTAGTTCATGGGATAGAGGCTGAGATCAGCAGTATACATGTAGTTCATGGGATAGAGGCTGAGATCAGCAGTATACCTGTAGTTCATGGGATAGAGGCTGAGATCAGCTGTATACATGAAGTTCATGGGATAGAGGCTGAGATCAGCAGTATACCTGTAGTTCCTGGGATAGAGGGTGAGATCAGCAGTATACCTGTAGTTCATGGGATAGAGGCTGGGATCAGCAGTATACCTGTAGTTCCTGGGATAGAGGCTGTGATCAGCAGTATACCTGTAGTTCATGGGATAAGGCTGAGATCCGCAGTATACCTGTAGTTCATGGGATAGAGGCTGAGATCAGCAGTATAACTGTAGTTCATGGGATAAGTCTGAGATCTGCAGTATACCTGTAGTTCATGGGATAGAGGCTGAGATCAGCAGTATACCTTTAGTTCCTGGGATAGAGGCTGAGATCAGCAGTATACCTGTAGTTCATGGGATAAGGCTGAGATCCGCAGTTTACCTGTAGTTCATGGGATAGAGGCTGAGATCAGCAGTATACCTGTAGTTCATGGGATAGAGGCTGTGCTCAGCAGTATACCTGTAGTTCCTGGGATAGAGGCTGAGATCAGCAGTATACCTGTAGTTCCTGGGATAGAGGCTGTGCTCAGCAGTATACCTGTAGTTCCTGGGATAGAAGCTGAGATCAGCAGTATACCTGTAGTTCATGGGATAGAGGCTGAGATCAGCAGTATACATGTAGTTCATGGGATAGAGGCTGAGATCAGCAGTATACCTGTAGTTCATGGGATAGAGGCTAAGATCAGCAGTATACATGTAGTTCATGGGATAGAGGCTGAGATCAGCAGTATACCTGTAGTTCATGGGATAGAGGCTGAGATCAGCTGTATACATGTAGTTCATGGGATAGAGGCTGAGATCAGCAGTATACATGTAGTTCCTGGGATAGAGGGTGAGATCAGCAGTATACCTGTAGTTCATGGAATAGAGGCTGGGATCAGCAGTATACCTGTAGTTCATGGAATAAGGCTGAGATCCGCAGTATACATGTAGTTAATGGGATAGAGGCTGAGATCAGCAGTATACATGTAGTTCATGGGATAGAGGCTGAGATCAGCAGTATACCTGTAGTTCCTGGGATAGAGGCTGAGATCAGCAGTATACCTGTAGTTCCTGGGATAGAGGCTGAGATCAGCAGTATACCTGTAGTTCCTGGGATAGAGGCTGAGATCAGCAGTATTTGAGAAGAGAGACAGGACAGAGGTTATATACCGGGGCACTCAAGGATAATTGGTTAGAAAAGGTGTAAATAAAAGTAGATTTTTATTAGTATACATTAAAATGAAGTCATCCTAGCAAAGTAAAGCTACGCAAAATATTAAACAAAGGACAAGGACAGTGAATTAAAAGTTGCAAATCAACTGGGATCAGCAGTATACCTGTAGTTCATGGGATAGAGGCTGAGATCAGCAGTATACCTGTAGTTCCTGGGATAGAGGCTGATATTAGGCTCTCTAGTTCTGAAGGCAGAGACAAGAGCTATCAATGACCTCTAAATCTGGCACATATGCTTAACCAGTAATACACTTAAAATCCTTCATATAGAGATAGTATAGTGATCCATTCCTTGTGTTTCTACAACCGTCACTCTGTAGAGGCCTGTCCTCATGCATGACCAGCTAGGTGCATTTTAGTCAGTATTTTCTGAATAGGCACATTTTATATACTGGTGCCTGTTGAGGCACTCCCAGTGACCTATATGCTCGCGTTCAGGGGTATGCCTGTGATGCCAGACGCCTTCTATTTAAACTGCTCAGTCTTTTCCCTTGTGTCAAAGCTGTAGGTTGTGTTTGCATTCCTTGTATTTAAGTGTTATTTATCTGATCTTCTGATACTGACCCAGCTTGTTCCTGACTCTGATGTTTGCTTGTGACTCTGACCCAGCTTGTTCCTGACTCTGATGTTTGCTTGTGACTCTGACCCAGCTTGTTCCTGACTCTGATCTTTGCTTGTGACTGTGGCCCAGCTTGTTCCTGACTCTGATGGTTTGTTTTTGACACTGACCTAGCTTGTTCCTGACTCTCATGGTTTGTTTTTGACACTGACCTAGCTTGTTCCTGACTCTGATGGTTTGCTTGTGACTGTGGTCCAGCTTGTTCCTGACTCTGATCTTTGCTTGTGACTGTGGCCCAGCTTGTTCCTGACTCTGATGGCTTGTTTTTGACACTGACCTAGCCTGTTCCTGACTCTCTCATGGTTTGTTTTTGACACTGACCTAGCTTGTTCCTGACTCTCATGGTTTGTTTTTGACACTGACCTAGCTTGTTCCTGACTCTCATGGTTTGCTTGTGACTCTGATGCAGGCTTGTTTTACATTTCTGTACCTGTTTTGCTTGCCGCAACCTTAAACTACATATTGACCTTGCGGAGGTCCCGGGTGGAAACTGGAGATTCCATTAGACTCAACACCTCAGACCTAGCCAGCGCAAATTGCTACCAGCTTATTGGCTTCCCATCCTAGACAATAAATCAGCTATCTCTGTGATTCATATGCGTCTCTTTGTTATAAAGTAACTGTTTCCTCTCTTTGTTTCACACAGTTGCACAGAGAACGTCTCCAACAGGTCATAAGACTTTGCAGCCCCTGGTACGATTGCAGAACATGTCCCACCCTGTGCGAAAAATCCTCCCCATTGCCAGGAACGGTGGCAGCGAGCTGGACACGCAAATAATGGAGCTTAACCAGCAGGTGAGATGGAACAGCACAGATACCAGGGCCAAGTTTTAGGTGACCACCTGCATGCAATGTGTGTTTGGTTCTATCTTCGTAATGGCCACCTGATACACTTGCACTTAACGTCACTAATAATACACTTCCACTTAATGTTAGTAACAAGCTAAAACCAAACACTTAATCAAAGAAAGAGACATCACATGACCTTAGATTCCAAAACACCCTTCACATTTCCCTACATGACTATAAAACCCCTGACTTGCCCCAAAACACTCTTTAGACCCTACTCAATTCCCATTCACCGAAAACACCACCGTGTGCCCTGGGGAACCCTATTTACCACAAAGCACCCAATCCTTTAAGTGAAGCATTGGGTGTGTGTTCAGGAGAGGTGTAACTTTGTTTTCTTACAATGATTTAGGACACAGAGGACCTAATATCTTTCTGCATATTTGGTCCTATTGGATATTTCCACATTTTTCTTATTTCACATTTGTTGACCTCTTTTAGAAGCAGCACATATTGTCTTGTTACAACTGGTTTGCCAGCATTCTATGTATGTTCTCTTTATATTTTTTTAATATTATTATTTCTTTGAATTTTAGCACCTGGTTATATGGTTTTGTGCTGCATATGCAACAGGCCATCCTGTGATTGTATGTAATGGTCAATACCAAAGTACAAATCATGAGGGCATGCAAAGGTTTCAGTGTGCCCATATGTCTGCCTGGCATATTCACACTCCTGTACCCAGAAAACCAGCCTATGCCTATTTGTGTAGGTTTGCCAGTCCAACTTGCATGGTGGAAAGAGGGAGACTATGACTTCATCTGTTCCTTGTTTCCTCCCGTTTATGGGAGTTAGAGGACATTGGGTCTGTTTGGATCAAATGTTGCAAGTTTGTGTTTACAATTTTCTAATTATACTGGTCAAACTATACCTAGAAGTGCTTTCTTGTACATGGAAGGTTAAAAAAGGACGAAAGTATAGCCAATAGCGGCTTTTCATTATGTACAAGGCTTTGTATAATCTAAGTCCTTTTGAGGTAGAATGACCACTACCCCCCTCCCCCTACCCAAACAGAGAATGCCTCAACCATGCATATTAAGCTCTCATTCAGTAAAAAATGTACCGATCCGCTCAGCACCTCCTACTAGAAGGTAGAAAATTCTGCAAGTGGTGTCATTTTCACATGCAAAAATAGGCACAAAAGGCATTTCCAATGCGGAAGATGCATGTTTTGTGGTTTCATAAGTGACCTGTAATATCTGCAGAAAGTGTAAACAATAAAAGATTAACATAAGGTCTGAGTGTTATGTCTTCATAGTTGTTGACTGCACTGATATTCATCCAAATGCAGCATCATGAAATCCATCAGGCACTGACTCCTAGTGAATTGGAAGTTTTCATTCAGCTCACAATATGGCTGACTCCACTGCGTGTAGGTGGCAAGTGCACTTCTTTTAATCCCTTGTCTCCCCTCCCCATATTTAGTTAATGGAGCTGAAGTTGACTGTTGATGGGCTGGAGAAAGAACGGGATTTCTACTTCAGTAAACTGCGAGACATAGAGCTGATCTGTCAGGAGCATGAGAGCGAGAATCCGGCAGTCCTCTCCAAAATCATCGACATCCTCTATGCCACAGAGGTGCGGTCACCCCTCAGGGATATCCTGTCTCTGTAGCACTCCAGATATCGGTTTACATGATCCAGCCACCGAGAAAAAAATTACTTCTGTGCCAAAACATTAAAAGGGGATCCCACCTTTACCCCACACTGATACATTGGACCCGGTCCCTCATCACTGGGTATTTACTGTGCCCGGGACTTGTGGTCAAGTATATGGAAAATAATCAACTCTGCTTTATAATGTATTTATATGGCACAAAGATAAGGAAATGTACATAGTAATATGTTGCATGTACAAGTCAGTAAATTAAAGTGACTTGAAGGTGGGCAACCCCTTTATTCTGAGTCCTAGCCCCCCCTTCTATATCTAGACCTGGGCCATTAAATTGTACTATCTTATTACTGCAGGAAGGGTTTGCTCCTCCAGAAGAAGATGAGACTGAGGATCTTCAGCCTGAGGATCAGGATGAATACTGACCGCCCCTTCATGTCCCCGTGGCCCCTTTGCATCGTACGGTGATGCTCCTTGTTGCCCGTTACCCATCATCCATTTTGCAAGATGAACACCTGAGGTTGGGATCAACACTCACAATGCTCGTGTCATCCATCACAGCTACAATGGGCCTCCAGTCCATGAAATGGGGATTCTGTAGTGCGGGTGTGGGATTGACATCTCTTGGGGCATTGATTTCTGCTTTGCTGAACATAGCACTTCATTTATTTATCAGGCGATTGTGACCCCCCCCCCCCCCCCCGCCCTCTGCCGGGAGATGTATAGCTAATGTTAATTGCCTTTGTTCTCCGTTAACCCTTTTTAATATGATCTCTGATCACACAATTGTCGATGTGGGGTTGGTTATTGTGTTTTTACACCTCTATACCTGTCTTCCTTTCATTTCATCTGTCCTCTTCTTTTATTCCTTATTCTACTTCTGAAATGGGGTATTCAAAATTGAAAAATGGCTGTTGTAAATTTCTTACTATATTGTATTTATTAGTAAAAATGCAACCAAACCTCCAACCTCAACCAGACCTACAAGAAAAATGGGACCTGCAGAGAGACGGAACATTCGTCCTCATGGTCTTTAAGAAATAACTAGACCTTTCACCTACTGTGCACAGTCTGATACAATTAACATTACCATTGTTCTATGTACAAATTGGAACAAATAACTAAATCGCCAAGAAACCTGAAGCAGATTACTAGGTCATTGTTCTATGTGCAGTCTAAGATTTTGTTTACACCTAGACTGCCTCCAGTTTCCACAGAGATTCAATGCAGTCCTCCACCTCCTTAAATCTATATAAAATAAATAAATATATCTGCTAGTAATTCAAAATCAGCATAGATTTTTATATGCTAGGTGTAACTCACCACACTCACTCCTCAAGGCCTAATAAAGATACAAATAGTAAGAAAACTGGGGACATAAATGGGAACTTAACAGACAGCTAGTCACCCCTGGAGTTCTGTCATCCTAGGCCGTGATCTACATGGCACTTCTTGTAATCTACTCCAGACAGACCTAGATTGAACACTGAGCCTTGTACAAACTGGAACAGATAACTTGAATATTTCCCCTTATAGGATCTAATCATAAATTTGTTTTGGATTGTCCCAGTTTTATCCAACAACCGTAGTGATATTATAGAAAAGCAAATTTTTAGAGATGTTCGAAGATAAAAGTACATTTAAAAATATGTTGCAAATTTGGTAAATCCTTCTTGAGAATACCTAATAACACATTTGTTTGCTAAATTGTTAAACACATTTTTTATAGATGTACCTAAGACTGTGATACACCTATACTGCACTTGCGAGATACCATTAAGGTATGTATGTCTGCAGCTTCATCTTTCACATGTAGACCTCATCCTAATAATCTCTGTCTACCGATAAAGTCCAATCAGTTCCATGTTGCTCAGATTATGTCACCATGACACATGAAATCTCCACCTTTCTGAAGAATTAACATGAACATATCGACTGGTCTCCTGTTTCCTCAAGAACCTCGACTTATAACACGGGATTGTTAATACCCATTTTTGAGACTCTACAACTTTTGTCACAAAAACCTTCAAGCCGTCTGACCTGGCTGATCATTTAATCACAGAGCATTCATAAACCTGCAATGAATCTCCAGCATGTAGAGAAACGCTGCATCTATACATTAAGCAGTAGGACACAGAATTCATAATAAATATGCTATTTCTAGTCTCCTGTCCTATTCTCTTGAATCGTTGTTCTGGGATCCATGTTGTCTTCCATGTTTCTTCCATCTCCCAGGTTCCAAGTCTGTTGTAATATATTTCTTTGCTGCCACTGAGTTTTGGGCTCTACTTGGTCCGGGGCTGGTTGACATTAGAGCTCAGTTGTGTATAATTTTTATATATATATTCTTCATGCACTTTTTTTCCCAACTCATATAGCAACACAAGAGAAGTTTTCTCCAAATCAAAAGGGACATCAAACATTGGTCACTGTGACGAGCTCCGCACCTAAACCCTTTCACTGTCAGGGAGCCCTGCAATTTATAGTTTAGCTATATCCCACTTTTACTTTTTACAATAAAACAGATATATGATTTTCAAGTGATTTGTAGCAAAACCATAGAGGATCTATTTAGATTCATAATAAGATACATTCTGCAGCTTCCAAGCTATTTCCACAGTGAGTGTTTTCTAATAATTGGGAAATACATTTCGAGCTATGTGACGCTAGTTCCAAATATCTGTAACAACATAGAGTTACTGTATCTCACATCATAAACCATAGCAAAGCCACATCAGAGTCACGGAAGAAGTACGGAGTACTTTTATGTCCATAGATTCCATCATAGCTGAAGTTCCAACTCCGAGTAGTAAACCTGGCCCGGGGTCTCGCCCTATGGTAGTGAGAGGGTTAGGGATCATTGGGATCTCATCCGTCGCTCACAAGTGGAAATGACTAGGAATGAGATTTCTCTGTGTTGTAATGAGAACGGGAATTGCTTATTTATTTTAACGTATTTGCTGAAAATGAATTATTTGTTCTACCGGAGCAGCCTACGACGGGGGACCGCCGTGGTGGCACAATAGGTTCATATTTTACTGGCTATGAAACAGCACAGGATAAAGAAATGTGATTGCTTTTATTTTCAGAAAAAAAATCATAACAGGACATTATTGCATTATTGTGCAGTGATCGCTCCCTTTTTGTGCACGTTATGAGCAAGCTTATGGTATAAACAGATATTGGGAATGTATACAATAATGCAGGTGTAAGGCTGCTGCTCCCAACACTTTGGGGTATATTTACTAAACTGCAGGTTTGAAAAAGTGTAGATGTTGCCTATAGCAACCAATCAGATTCTAGCTGTCATTTTGTATAATGTACTAAATAAATAACTAGAATCTGATTGGTTGCTATAGGCAACATCTACACTTTTTCAAACCCGCAGTTTAGTAATTCTAGCCCTTAGTCTGACATCATACTTGAGGTTGGTTCCATGTCCAGCTCTTTGCTACAAGAAGAAAGAGTGACGTGTAGGATGCAGCTTATTTACAGAATAGAAAGCACAGAGGCATATCTGAAAAAGCAACTCAATGGAAGTTTAATGGTCTGACACACAGTGGTACTAAGTCTCTGGTTGCTACTAACAGCATGATGTTAACCCTTCAGGTGCACTCTTTGTCATTGTTGCAAGCTATAGATGTCTGTTTAATGGTTTCTTTCACTCCTGACATCTTGGAAGTACAGGTGCATACATATTTGCAGCATTTTTATATCCATCGTTAACAGCGAGCAGTATGGTTAATATTTCTGTATGAGGTGCCCCCTGAAAATCAAGTGTTCTGTACTCAATTGTCCAAAATAGAGAGCTTAGAACGCGCTTCCACTGGCATTTCAGAGCGCACGTGTTTGGTGATCAGTATTCACTACCTAGTAAAAACATTGAAACAAAGCAAATCTACATGCACCCACACTTCAACATGTCTGAATAACCTTTAAAGTGGCAAAATGTACAGACTTGTAGACATTGTATGTTGTAGTAAATCCAATGTCACTTTAAGTTTCTTTTTTATTCATTTGTGACTAATATTTTATGACACATTCAATGTTTTAATTTATTTTTTGCATTCTGTTGTATTTAAGTAAATAAAAGGTAAGAGATAAGAGTTACCAGAAAATATTTACAGAAAACTGTTTATATAAATAATTGTAAATTGGGATGTTACACTGCGTAGGAGATTTACCAAGCGGGCGATCGTCACTAGAGGTAAATTGCATGGACAGGTTTGTTTTGAAGAATGGAAACAGATTTAAAAGTTTCGATTCACTCTGATTTGATTTTAATTATGTCTTTGCTGCTCTTCCTAATATCATTTAATATCTGAACATGCTCAAGATGAACATGAAGTTTGAGTTGCTGCCTTCAGTTTCTCACACACCTTTCAATGCATCATGGAACCATGCAGGAAATTTGTGGGGCTCTTCCATTCATGGCTTCTATCCAAGGCCAAACCAGAGCCCTCTTATCATCTGTCAATCAGCACTATGGCCACTACTGCGCACTACTTGCATCTGTGTTACGTTTTTATTTCAAATAAACTGGTGTGGAAAAATAACATAGCACGTTTCCTTTCTTATATTGCTGCGATGATTACTCAACATTGATTATATTGATGCTTGATCACCAAGGCTATTATCCCTGGGCTTTACAGGGTAGGTTTTCAGGATGTCCTCAAAACTTTAATTTTCGCAGCTGGAAGTTATGGTATGGGGTACTAGAGCCGTAGTTCAAACTATATCTCCCCCACCCACACCCCCTGCCTGGGTTCACAGATCACACTGGAGCGATCTTTTAATGCAAAATACAATGACATAATGCAAACAGTAGCAACACTATGTACAAATACACTTAGCAACAGCCAGGTGAGCCATCAACCCCTTGGTAGTTCCCTTATGCAAACACAGTCTCTGATTGATGCAGGTTCACCAATGACAGCAGTGCAATCCTCATGAGTGATGTATAAAGTATGAGTGCAGGCATTGTACAAACATTCCTTCCAAGTGATGTCCATTCCGGACACTTCTTTATGGATAGAGATGTCCACTTGCAGATCCCGGCTGCTCGGCCACATCACCTTCTGCCAGCTTAGTAGAGAACTGACACCCATTCACGCTAGTCCTGTAGGCACACCAGGCTATCAGAAGCACAGGTTTCTCCAGATGGAGACAGTAGCACAGCAAAGTCTCATAGGAGCTGAAACTCTAACACCAGTCTTCAGGATAGAACACACTTATTTTTAAAAGGGACCCAAATAGCCACGATGTCGGGATACACCCTGGGTAGCTGCAAAATATCTTGAAGCTCCAGAATTGGACACAGTCACAAAGGGGATGACTGAGGTGTCTCTTCATTCATTGCAAATCCTTCTACTCCCTGCTGGGTAGGTACCTAGGTGTCTGCTGGAATTCCTTACAGAACAATAGGCACTTCATCATGGTAACAAAGGGGATCGGTCTCCTTGATGAAGTGATCCTCTCTGGCTTGGGAGGAGCAAGAATGAAAGTGAAGGCTTTGAATTGGATCCAAGTTAATTGCTGGGGGCGGCTGATCAGGGGAGGGGGTCATGATCCCTGATTTACTTTGTTCTACGTATCCAATCAGGCAGATTGAGGTCATGCCAAGAGCATCCTCGGCTGTGCCCGTACAGTGAGGAGTTGGGCAGTGCCAGCATTCACACCATGGCCAGAATGAGAGACCGAGGAAAGTGCAGAGGCAGACAAGAGAAGAGGTGGGTAGAGAAGAAGGATATAGATCACACACAGACAACAGACTGGTCACAGCAATAAGCAACAAGGCTGTGAGCAGACAACAGTTATGAGGCAAAGAATGAAAACAGACAAGGGCTCAGGAAATAAAACATAATCTACATGAAAAATGGGGTGATCCAAGAGACAGAAACAAATATGCATAAGCATCGAGGCAAGAGGGTAAACAGACATACTGACGGAGAAGGACAGACTGGCGGAGATAAATAAGCGGGCAAACAATAAACATGAAGCAATGGGTAACAGATATGTGAAATGGGGATAGACAGGCATTGGGCAGACTGGATAAGGGGTAACAGATATGTGACATGGGGATAGACAGGCATTGGTCAAGCAAGAGATAAGGAGCAACATACAAGAAATGACAGATGTAGGGGCAAGCTAGAGATAAGGTGTAACATACAAGACATGGGGACAGATAGCATAGCGGCAGACTAGAGATAAGGTGTAACATACAAGATATGAGGACAGATAGCATAGCGGCAGACTAGAGATAAGGTGTAACATACAAGACACGGGGACAGATAGCATAGCGGCAGACTAGAGATAAGGTGTAACATACAATACACGGGGACAGATAGGATAGCGGCAGACTAGAGATAAGGTGTAACATACAAGACATAGGGACAGATAGGATAGCGGCAGACTAGAGATAAGGTGTAACATACAATACATAGGGACAGATAGCATAGCGGCAGACTAGAGATAAGGTGTAACATACAAGATATGAGGACAGATAGCATAGCGGCAGACTAGAGGGTTAACATGAGAAGTTAACGTTCAGATATGAGGAAATAGTGTGAGTGGTACTGTTAGGAAATCACAAGAATTACACGGTTATATTGTAGTAAAAATAATATGGAGTTTATTGCAGTAATCAAGAGCAGACAGGGAAAACAGGCCCTTAGGTAATGCAGGGATGAGTAATCAGCCACAATATATGTATATATATGATATATATATATATATATATATATATATATACAGACTTTGAGGCAAATGCAAGGTTATCAACAGTGTCCCTGAAGAAATGCTGGTGCAAGTTTACACAATCTTTGATAGAATGCAAGAGTATAAACAATGTTTCTGAGGCAATTCTGATACAGAGTAACACAGCGTCCAGTGATCACTGCAAAGCATCACAAATGAGCAATAGTGCAGTCCGTGCCTGGGAATACTGAGTTGAGCTACATGAATAGCATTTAGATGCAAAACAAATGACAGGAGTCAGAGGAGACAAATGTAAGCAGAGCCTAGAACCAGCAGACTTGTAAGATGCCAATCCAGGTATCAGGAGACAAATAAATGTAGAGTCAGGAACTACCGAGGAAAGGTGAGGAGCATATATATTTACAGATACAGGAACCAGGAAACTAGCATATCAAGCGCTATCACTGTAAATGAGTGAAGGAGAGGTGAGGGTTTATAAAGTGGAGTCTTACAATGAGCACTCAGAGGAAGACACACCTGAAGTGTAGAGCAGATCTGAGTGACCAGAAGAATACAAGACAGATATAAAACAAGGTAAAGCAAAGTTGCAACAAGCGGGCAGAAGAGGAGGGTTACAGAGAAATGGATCAAATTTGAATCCGGAGAGACGAGAGGCACAGGGGCAGTAGGACTTTCAGATATAATGACACAAAAAGGGTCAGATATGAGGAAATGTGGCTGGGTAGACTAAAATGAAACAAGGGAGTATGTCACAAACACGCTCCCAGCTGCCGTGACTTTGGGTGTTTGCTGTATGACAGGGGTGGGCAAACCAGTCCTCAAGGGCCATAAACAGTTCATGTTTTTAGGATTTCTTTAATCATGCACAGCTGAGTTAATCTATTTGGCTGGGTCAGTAATTATCCCAGCTGTTTCTACAGACAGAAATCCTAAAAACATGAACTGTTTATGGCCCTTGAGGACTGGTTTGCCCACCCCTGCTGTATGAGGTCACACACGATTCCAGTCTGCAGTCTCTCTACCTATCACACAGGTTATAGACCTACTGAATCGCCCCCAAACAGCGCTCTCCCACCCTCCAGACACTTCAGGTTTGCCCCCACCTATTGAATACATGCAATAGGACCCCAATATACTGTCCCACACTGGCACACAGGCTTCTAGCTGCTCACAGACTAGCAAGACCCACACCAGTGAAACAGAGGTTTAACTTTTCACATCTCCAGACTGTTACACAAATGTAAATGCAAGCACACACTAAGCTTGTTAATCAAATGTATCAACAAATCACACACTGGCAATCAAAGGGTTAGCTTGGTCGAGCTATATTCTTCTTAACAGGCTAATGGATTTGTTAGAGTATCAAGGACGCAACATATTAAGTTATAGATTAAATATGCAAAAGTACAGGGCATTCAGATATAAAAAATAATTAATAAACAATATATTGAGATAACATACACAAGCAAAGCAGTTTAAAATAAAAGGGGTTACATTCAGAGTAGCACTTACATGAGTTGCATTTTCTGGGCAAGGGAAATTGGCTTGGAAGATGGACAGCTTATCAATGTGAATTGATTTCCCACAAGTCTGACAATTTGTTGTAGCTGGTCTCAGCTTTTTAAAGACACTTCCACACCTGCCACGCCTCTCCCAGCCCGCGTCTGCACCTCACAATATTGTTTTTAGTCCAAAACGTTTCACCGAGGTAGCTTTCTGGACTGCATAGTGGAGTGGTCCCAGTACCCAATTTGGTACCGGGGCCACAATATATCACCCTCAACAGGTCTCAATTCCACCAAAAAAATATCTGGACTGCGTAGTGGAGTGGTCCCCACAATATAATAAAAAAAAAAACAATTGTTCTGAATTCCACCAAAAAAATATCTGGACTGCGTAGTGGAGTGGTCCCCACAATATAATAAAAAACCCTCAATTGTTCTGAATTCCACCAAACAAGTATCTGGACTGCGTAGTGGAGTGGCCCCGGTACCCAATTTGATACCGGGGCCACAATATAATAAAAAAAACCTCAATTGTTCTGAATTCCACCAAAAAAGTATTTGGACTGCGTAGTGGAGTGGTCCCCACAATATAATAAAAAAAACCTCAACTGGTCTGAATTCCACCAAAAAAGTATCTGGACTGCGTAGTGGAGTGGTCCCCACAATATAATAAAAAAAACCTCAACTGGTCTGAATTCCACCAAAAAAGTATCTGGACTGCGTAGTGGAGTGGCCCCGGTACCCAATTTAATACCGGGGCCACAATATAATAAAAAAAAACTCAATTGATCTGAATTCCACCAAAAAAGTATCTGGACTGCGTAGTGGAGTGGTCCCCACAATATAATAAAAAATCCCTCAACTGGTCTCAATTCCACCAAAAAAGTATCTGGACTGTGTAGTGGAGTGGTCCACACAATATAATTAAAAAAAAACAATTTTTCTGAATTCCACCAAAAAAGTATCTGGACTGCGTAGTGGAGTGGTCCCCACAATATAATAAAAAAAAAACAATTGTTCTGAATTCCACCAAACAAGTATCTGGACTGCGTAGTGGAGTGGCCCCGGTACCCAATTTGATACTAGGACCACAATATAATTAAAAAAAACGCAATTGTTCTGAATTCCACCAAACAAGTATCTGGACTGCGTAGTGGAGTGGTCCCCACAATATAATAAAAAAAAATCTCAATTGTTCTGAATTCCACCAAAAAAGTATCTGGACTGCGTAGTGGAGTGGTCCCCACAATATAATAAAAAAACCCTCAACTGGTCTGAATTCCACCAAAAAAGTATCTGGACTGCGTAGTGGAGTGTCCCCGGTACCCAATTTGATACCGGGACCACAATATAATTTAAAAAAACGCAATTGTTCTGAATTCCACCAAACAAGTATCTGGACTGCGTAGTGGAGTGGTCCCCACAATATAATAAAAAAAAATCTCAATTGTTCTGAATTCCACCAAAAAAGTATCTGGACTGCGTAGTGGAGTGGTCCCCACAATATAATAAAAAAAACCTCAACTGGTCTGAATTCCACCAAAAAAGTATCTGGACTGCGTAGTGGAGTGGCCCCGGTACCCAATTTGGTACCGGGGCCACAATATAATAATAAAACCCTCAACTGGTCTGAATTCCAGTGCACAGATGGCGGACACCGGATGGACGTCTAAAACCAACATAGCAGTTAAGGGCGCAGTTCCTCTTTTTTGTGACTGCACAAACAATTAACGTTGTAATAGAAATGACAGTTTTTTGTTTTTTTAAATATAGAAAGAAAGAAGGTAGTAATAGAAATGGCAGTTGTTTTTTTTTTTAAAATAGAGAAAGAAAGAAGGTAGCAATAGAAATGGCAGTTCCTCTTTTTTGGAACTGCACAAACAGTGATGAAAATGAAGGTGGAGCTGGTGGCATGTCACGGTCCTCTTCAGAGGACAATCTCCTGACCAGCAAGTCTTTGCACCGCTGTAGACTTGTGTCCGCTGGAAACAGAGACACAACATACGCTTTAAACAGAGGATCGAGAACGGTGGCCAGAATGTATTCCTCTGACTTTAAAAGACTGACCTCCCTCGGATCCCGGCAAAGCGTAGGAAGGGCTTCATCCACAAGAGCTACATGCTTGGTGGAATCGCAATGGTGTACCAGCTGGCAGTGTCGGAACTGACTTCTCGTGTGCCAAGTTCAAATGGCTGCAGAAACTTGCACAACACGGAAATCATTCTTCAGTGCGCTTGACTCAGGCGCATCCCCACTCCTTTTCCTATGTCGTTGGTGGCTGTGTAGGCTTGAATGGCCTTTTGATGCTCCTCCATCCTCTGCAGCATATAGAGGGTGGAGTTCTAGCACGTCACTACCTCTTGTTAATTTAGATTGCAAGGCTTGTAAATACTTTGAAGATAAAAAAAGCAGGCTGCACAGACTGTGGAGCTAGAAAGTGAAATTAAATGGACTACGTTACTTTGGTGGCTAACTATGCCCCCCCCCCCCCACCCTACACTTGTAGTTGAATATAAAAAAAGCAGCCTGCATAGACTATAGAACTAGAAATTCAAATATACAAAGAAATGGACAAAGGCAGTTTGGTATCTGTCTGCATCAGATCCCCTCTCTACTAGGAGTAAAATAGAAAACTATTCAGCAGTTATATCATCTAGAATATAAATAGAAATTGAGAAAGGCAATTTGGTATCTGTCTGCATCATAATCATCAACATCTTCCTCAGCGCCAGCTACATCAATATTCTCATCCCGGTGTACAACATTCACACCTTCATTAGCCAAATCTGTAACTGGACTGTGGGGGATCCTTTCAGCATATGCAGAGGGCGTGCTGCAAATGGTGGAAGGAGCCACCTCTTCCCGTATAGTGATGGGAAGGTCAGGCTTCGCAACCACCAACACCCTTGGACTCAGCTTGGGGATTTGTGATAATTTCTCTTTAGAAGGCAGAGTTGTTTGCTGTGTTGTTGCTGACAGCATAACTCTCTTAAATTTTTTGTAGGGGGGGGAAAGAGGGCTTAGTTCCTTGGGTGAAGCTGAACCACTAGTCATGAACACGGGCCAGGGCCTAATCCGTTCCTTGCCACTGCGTGTCGTAAATGGCATATTGGCAACTTTACGTTTCTCCTCAGATGATTTTAAGTTTCACTTTTTGCTACTTTTACTGAACTTGGGCTTTTTGGATTTTACATGCCCTGTACTAGGAGATTGGGCATCCGGCTTGCCAAACGACGTTGATGGCATTTCATCGTCTATGTCATGACTAGTGGCAGCAGCTTCAGCATTAGGAGGAAGTGGGTCTTGATCTTTCCCTACTTTATCCTCCAAATTTTTGTTCTGCATTATATGTAGCCCAAGAGAGTGTACCCCGAAGCCACACACACTCGGCAAAGCCTTTAAAAATTATATGCGGCACAGGAGAGTACCACTGGACTGGAGTTATACAGCAGTACCACTGGACTTATACTGCAGAATGAGTGAACTTTGTAATATTGCAGTACCAATGGACTTATACTGCAGAATGAGTGAACTTTGTAATATCGCAGTACCACTGGACTTATACTGCAGAAAGAGTGAACTTTGTAATATTGCAGTACCAATGGACTTATACTGTAGAATGAGTGAACTTTATAATATTGCAGTACCAATGGACTTATACTGCAGTATGAGTGAACTTTGTAATATTGCAGTACCACTGGACTTATACTGCAGAATGAGTGAACTTTGTAATATTGCAGTACCAATGGACTTATACTGCAGAATGTGTGAACTTTGTAATATTGCAGTACCAATGGACTTATACTGCAGAATGAGTGAACTTTGTAATATCGCAGTAACACTGGACTTATACTGCAGAATGAGTGAACTTTGTAATATTGCAGTACCACTGGACTTATACTGCAGAATGAGTGAACTTTGTAATATTGCAGTACCAATGGACTTATACTGCAGAATGAGTGAACTTTGTAATATAGCAGTACCACTAGACTTATACTGCAGGATTGTTTAGGGATATTTATTTATTTTTTTTTATAATTACTTTTTTTGTAATTTTTTTTATAACTTTTTTTGAATTTTTTTATAATTTGGGAATAATGGGGAAATAACAATGCCCTTAGAAGGACAGAGCACAGGACACAGCACCACTGGACTGAGCAGAACACAGAGCACAGCACAGAACTGAACAGCACAAGATATAGCAGGACAGAGGACCACCTAACACCCCCTCCCTCTACCCTGATCAATGCCCGAGTGAAGATGGCGGCGACTAGCGGGGAATTTATAGGATCCGAGTATCGCGAGATCCGACAGCGGGATTATGACTCAGAGCCTCGGTTTCAGTTTTGCAATTGGCGGGAATACCCGGATCTGTCTCGGATCCGGCTCGGATCCGCAACGTTCGGGTGGGCTCGGATTTCAGAAATCCGAGTGCGCTCATCTCTATTTTTATATGTCCATTGTAAACACATTGGTTACAATATACACTGTCATAAGATCATATTGGAGTTATCGTCTTCTGGGGTTCTAAAGCTGAACTTCACACACTTCAGTCAGATAAATCACACCAGTCCAGTGTGATTCAACTAGCCTCAGATAGATTTTTTTTCCACGCATAAAAATAAACTGACAGAGAGGGGCCTGGAAGCCAAGATGGCTACACATATTTTCTGTGAGCTCTATACAACAGATTCGTTTTAGAAGGATATATCTGCTTTGAAGGGCTACTGACATATTCAGATACTGTTGATTCTTCTTCTGAAATAGAGGAGCTTTAGTTTGAGATGTTTGTTGCCAAGGGAGAAGCTCTTTTACTGGACTTTCTGTCATTGTTCCTCACTGGGGAATCTTTTTAATACATACACCATATTGACAGTTTTTATCCATCTGTCTAGCTGAACTTACAATCGTCAGCTCCTGTAATACCCTGCTCCAATATATATAAATTAAGCCTCCTCCGGCGGCCTAACCTACCCGATGCCGTAAATATTCTAATTATTATTACAGAATAATACTGTTTATTGAATATAAACCTCTGATTCGGTTGGATGGCTACTGACGATTAGTGGGGCTGTTCCTGCTTATCTCTGATTTTGACAAATGCTGGTGATCAATGGAGCTGTCCATATTTGTCCCTGAATCGGCTGCACCCCTGGTCTTTGACACCGATGTGTGGGGAGTAATCACAGCTCTACACAGCCTACTTTAGTCTGATACCGAGTGGCTGGGAGATACAGCGCCATTTACATGGATTGCCCATAATTCTGTCATCATCCTGATATCAGCTGAGAAAGGAATCAGTGCTGAGTACACCGCTACCTACACTGAGTAAAGAAGACAGCTGCTAACTGCTACCAGGACTATCATTGCTTTTATCCCTTTCTGTAAGACCTCTATTTAACACAGACGGCAGTACTGGTAATATTGTTCCGTACTAAGAAAAGATTAAGACCTGCCTAGTATGATTGGGATGATCGTTAGCTGAGAAAGATCTGTGTTACTGTTACGGCTCACGTCCCAGGCATCGGCTCCTAGAACCGCTTCAGAGGTCTTCGCCTTTAGGAACCGCTTTTCCCGTAGAGCTAGATGCGCTCACAGGTACTCTGATGCCCCCAGGTCTTGTACTCTAGTAGTAGGAGCTGATACCTGAGAACGTAGCGCTGGTGTAATACAGAGGTGGAGTGAAAGTCCGGCAAGGTATATATGTAGCCGGCAATGACAGCGTCTAGGTCCAGACCAGAGGTCTAAAGGTCACAGGTAAAGTAGCAGTGTTGAGGTCCAGGCTAAGGGGTCAGGGTCATAGGCAAATATGAAGAGTTAGAATCCAGGCAAGAGGTCAAGGGTCACAGGCAATCCATGAAGTCAATATCCAGGCAAGGGTCTGTAACGGTAATCAAATGAAGAATAGCAGGCAATGAGACAGAATACAGCAGGGTAGTTTGCATGTAGTAGGGACTATAACCGGCAGGGAGGGCTTGTTCCTTTCTGCCTTATATATACAGATGTGGCCCAATAGAAAATGTCCTGCACAGCAGGGGGAGTCAACAGCCCAGCTGGGAAATAACTTAATTTACTTTGCGCGCTCGCCCGGTTGCCCTAGATGCCGGGACGCGGCGCTGTAACCAGAGAGCGTCCCAACCGTTGCCTTGGCAACGACCAGGACAAAGCGGAAGTGACGTCCCAGTGGTCATGACGACGGCTGGGATGCGGGGGCGCAAGTAGGAGCGAGTCGCCGCCGCGGCTCGTGACAGTTACACAGGTCGTGTTCACATAGACCAATAAATACATCCTTACAAAAATCGAAACTATACAGGATAAAGATTTGCTTCCTTCCGTATTCATATATTACATCTGGAGATGGGGTCACCCAAAAAATGATACAAATGCTGTAATATTATAGAAAGTGAAGAGTGTAACAGTGATCCGCGATCAAAAAACAAAAATAAAAAAAGGGTGGAGTAGAAATAAAATAAGTAAATAATTATTTAAAGATAAAAAAAAGAAAATGGGGGGGTATTTGGGAAGGTGATTGTCATGGAGTACAAGGACAAACTTTGGATCCCCCAGATCTGACTAGTTTGGCACTAATTTACCCTAACAGGACAGGTTGTCTTCGCCAGGAACCCCCGCAAGGAGGTATGGTCTTTGCAGCCCCTGCCCCGCAGGTTGCGGCCCCCTGGGTGAGCAGTAGACAGGCCCACTAGGAGAGTTGAGTATGGATAGCTGATTGCTAAAGGTA
This sequence comes from Mixophyes fleayi, assembly GCF_038048845.1. Lineage (NCBI taxonomy): Eukaryota > Metazoa > Chordata > Amphibia > Anura > Limnodynastidae > Mixophyes > Mixophyes fleayi. Next base: position 8,092,224 of record NC_134404.1, on the reverse strand, counting down.
ACTCAGAACTGTAGAAAGACCACGAGGAAGAAACACTGGATGGCTGAATGGAGATCCACTGGAACAGCAAGGAGAGTCACTGGAACAGCAAGGAGAGCAATACAAATATAGTCTGATGAGGAATAATGCTGAACTGTGGGCTGTACATGAGGAGGTGACTCTGACCAGCTGATTGTAGAGTCACTGGAACAGCGTGGAGTCCAACACAAATATAGTCTGCAGAAAGGTATACAGGAGCATAGGGAGCCAAGTCCACACTCTACACAGAAGTGAGCACAAAGAACAGGCACCTGACTGCCATGTCAGGTACCTTAAATACCCAAATAATTATGAGGAGCCAATAAGAAGGGGCTGGAGAAGTGCTAAATAGAAGAACGGGTCTGGGCATGAGTTATCCGACAAGAGACGAGTATTGTCTTTATAGTCTTCATAGAGGTGGCTGCTCCACAACAGCTCCTGAATACCTCACTGTTTAATTTCTATTCTAAGACAGTAACACAACATAACAAATCCTCCTATTATTTATCATCCAAAATCACTTGTTCCGGAACTGATTGATCTAATAACTAAAAGATTTCCAAGTAGCATTACTACATATTTCCTGGTTCTCACTGTGAAGAAATTTTATATATTTATTTACTGATCGCAGTAATAACCCTTAAACATCACCAACAGAATAGTATCTATATCACATAAATATACTGTATATCTATTATAGCCACCATAATTAAGACATTATTACACATTGACTAAAACACTAAGGGGTATATTTACTAAATTGCAGATTTGAAAAAGTGGAGATGTTGCCTACAGCAACCAATCAGATTGGGCTGGTACCCGTGACTTCTTGTCTTCAGATCAGGATTGTTGTGGATGGTTCCACCTGACCTATCACACTGGACAGAGTTGTAGGTAGCGGATAGAGCATTGGTACTGAAACACTGGGTCCCAACCTCAGAACAGCTGGATAACAGATCAGATTGGTCTAATTTGTGGTCACAGAAATTACAGCAGGTAAGTAGGCGTCACAGCAAGCTACTTAAGCAGTGATGTTTAATAGCTCCTAAAAAGAACAGTTACATACACTAGTTTAAGTGATCTCCAGAAGTACAGATGGTATAATAATGTCTGGTCAAACAGAGTTCCTTTTTATACAGATTCTGACACAACTCCTGGCAGGGAGTAAACCAGCCCCCTGATCCAACCGCCACCGAAGCTTCTGTTTTCACATCAGATGATTCAACATCAGGATGTGATATTTCTCTAGACGTGGAGTTAACGCAATTTAACTTGAAATTTAACTTAAAATTTACAGCAATCTTTGATATCTTACATTGTGTGTATCTTGAGTCTACATTGTTCAGACAGGTTCCTGTCTCTCTAACAAGACGTGACAACAGGTCACGACGTGACAACGATCTCCTGCTGGACCTTCAGGCTAAAGCAGGTTTTTGTCACTTCTGCGATGAAAACACTTACTTAGCATTTCCTACTATCAGCAAAACAGACTTCCTCTGACCTAGTATAATACATTAGACATCAATACATTTCCTATACCGAAATACACACAATCTAAAAAAAAATCAGTACATTTGTGTCATGAACATAGAGAGCTTGCAGTTATTTATAAGGGATAATTCATAACTGCAGTGTAAATAGGTTGTATCAAATGAATCCATTGATAAGTTAGTGTAAAAATTAAAGACGGAGGGTCTGAGTCATTAAGGCAAAAAAGGAGTAAATGTTCCTTGGGACAAACCATGCTACAATGAAAGGGGTGCAAATTAGTTTATTATTTTGCACATAAGTTAAATACTGGCTGTTTTTTCATCTAGCACACAAATACTTGATTTATTATTACACTGAAATTTAAAGTTGATCTAGGACATGTCCTACCCCAACTATGAATCTGTCGTCACATTTTAAATTTACCTCCCCCTCCAATGTAACATGGTTTTTTCCCAGGTGCAAATGTTACTCCTTTTTTATGCTTTGCTCTCCTTAATGACTCAGGCCCGGAGAGTCTGATGTAATTGTGTTTGATGGCTTTTTACATCCTAGTGTGAGGAGATAAGCCTGCCACTTTTAGCAGCTTCCAGGATGTCTCACTGTTCGCTTTAGACACTTGAATAGACTTTGTGGTGCCAATCACAGCTGGAGATCCTGGTAGGCAGCATGTGAAAGCCTATACAGGTATATAGAAATATGACCTTCAAAGGAAAATGTTGTCATAGTTCATATTTCTGGAAATCTGGGAGTCACTCCAAACTGAGGAGCAGAAATCACACCAGGGTTGGGAATGATGGTTCGGGGGGTATCAGGGAACAGCTAAAATCACATATCTTTGGAAGAGGTATCTCCCATTGTCATAATTCCATTATGTTTGGTATTTAAATGTGCGGGAGATTGTAACCAGTTTATTGAAGGGGGAGTTATTTCTCTGAGATATATCTGTGAAGAATTACCAACAGGACAAGACTCTGGGAATATTTGTGAGCAAAGTATAGTGACACCCAGGGGACATCCCTACCCCCTATTAGCATTATACACTGCCCCTGTGAAGACCATCCCATTTCATTTGGCTTAAAAACCTGTGTGTGGAAAGGAAAAATTGCCAGACTTTTGGGGAAATCAAGTTACATTGATAAGCTGTCCATCTTCCTAGCCAATTCCCCTTGGCCAGAATGCAATTCATGTAAGTGCAAATCTGAATGTAGGCCTTTTTATTTTAAACTGTTTTTGCTTGTTATGTAAATATATTAATTGTCTATTCATTATTTTTCTTTATATCTGAATGCCCTGTATTTTTTGTATATTAAATCTATAATTTAATAAGTTGCGTCCTTGATACTCTAACGGATCCATTAGCCTATTAGATGAGAGATTCCTCAACCAGGTTAACCCTTGGAATGCCAGTGTGTGATTTGTTGATACATTTGATTAACAAGCTGTGTGTGCTTGTATTTACATTTGTGTAACAGTCTGGAGGTGTGAAGAGTTAACCCTGTGTGTGCTGGAGTGGGTCTTGTTAGTTTGTGGATAACTAGAAGCCTGTGTGGCAGTGTGGGACAGTATATTGGGTTTCTATTGCCTGTATTCAATAGGTGGTGGCAAACCTGACGTGTCTGGGGCTGTGAGAGCGCTGTGTTTGGGGACGATTCCGTAGGTCTATAACCTGTGTGATAGGTAGAGAGACTGCGGGCTGGAATCGTGTGTGACCTCATACAGCAAACACCCCAAAGTCACGGCAGCTGGGAGCGTGTTCGTGACAATTTGCAATGATATACAGTGGTGCACTGCACCCTTAATTAAAATAAATATCTACAATAAGTTATTCCTATGTGATCCAGCCACAGGCATTAAAACACCTCTCCCACCTCAATGCTATCATAGTACAACATAGCAAAGCAGAAGATTCTAAACTGAAAAAAAAGGAAAGAAAAACTAAATTTTGCAGTAGTCTAACTTCATCGTATTTGGGTTTTTTTCTTATAATAAGTACTGTGTATAATATTACCATTACATCTGTTTTACTATTTCCTGATAACTGTCTGAATAGCACAATATATAAATGTGATTTAAACTGGGTGTACATTACCATTAAGTGGTGACTTGATATATTTCAGCTATTGTGACAACATTTTCTTCACACTATATCAAAACACATTATGTCCAAAATTAGATACTAAGACGTCTTGATTTCTAAACTACTAATAACTTTTCAACAACTACTATTTAATAACTAACCCATCTGTGTCTGCTTCTGGAACCCACATACTGTATATTCTTTGCACGGGAGAGTGATATAACACTCCAATCTAACTCTCTATATGTATAGAGCTCATTATTTTTCTCAAAGCTCTGAATTCTGCATAGCCCTCTAATATATATATATATATATATATATATATATATATATATATATATATATATATATATATATATATACCCCACAACCACATTCTGGACACCTACAATCTAAAAGCACAATCATCTGTTATTTTTCGAGCCACCATTAACAAGAAACACAATTCCAATATGTGTATTCTGCTCTTTTTGTTCAGTCAACTAAATACAATGTATTATTTCTTTCTGTCCTGTGCGTGGACCATTCATTAATGGAACATTTTATGTAAACCAAACTAGACGTGTTTCACTCCTAATCTCTCACTACTTTATAGGAAGAATGCCTAAAAATTAGGGATCTGGTTCTCAATCAATTGTAAAATACCGTATGCCGAGTTGTCCCACCTCATCCAGACCGCCATCTTCACCATCTTTGCTGGTAGTGACTCTGAGATGGATTCCACAGTAGATGATCCTTCTGCCCATTCCACCAAAGCAGACATCGCTACCTTTCTCTATGAAATGAGAAACATTAAACAGATTATTAAAGATGAAGTGACCAGAGCTTTGGCCAATCTCTCTTCTGAAGTCGCCGACATTGGTAATCGAGTTGATACATTAGAATGATCTCAAGAATAAAATTATCCAATTCCAAAAATTCTCCGAAAAAGAATTTGCTTCTATACACAACAGTCTACAATCTCTTACTGATAAACAAGCGGACGCTGAGAACAGAAGCGGACTTAATAATCTTTGAATTCATAAGAAAATATTGGGGGGCCACACTTTCTTTTACGTCTCTCTCGTATACTTGCACCCTCCATTTCTGATTACTTCTATTAGACAGAGCCCATCAGGCTTTTCACCCCCGATCACAGGACGTCATTCTCAGCTAACCTAGAAAACACCATGAGATCTCTGTGGATGGGATTAAAATTCCAAGACTTAGCCCCCTCTGCTTTACGCAAACGGAAAGAGATGAAAGAAATGTTCAAACTCTTAGAGATCACAACATAAAATACAATTTGGGCTTCCCTTTTGCCCTCCAGATCCAAAAAGATGATAAAAACTGGTTAGAGAATCGAAAACTGGTTAGAGAATAGGGAACAGAGAGTTGTGATAAATGGAACATTTTCTAATTGGTCAAAAGTCTTAAGTGGAGTACCTCAAGGTTCCGTGCTGGGGCCACTCCTTTTTAATATATTTATTAATGACCTTGGTGATGGTTTAGAGAGTAAAGTTTCTATTTTTGCAGATGAGACTAAACTCTGTAAGGTAATAAAATCAGAGCAAGATGTAGCTTCTCTACAGAGGGACTTAAATAAACTGGCGGATTGGGCGGCCAAATGGAATATGAGGTTTAACACAGATAAATGTAAGGTTATGCATTCAGGGATCAAAAACATGAACGCAATCTATAAATTAAATGGAATTAATTTAGGAGAATCTATAATGGAAAAGGATTGGGGAGTGCTCGTAGACAGTAGACTTAGCAATAGTGCTCAATGTCAAGCAGCAGCTGCAAGGGCAAATAAAGTATTTGCATGCATAAAAAGGGGCATAGATGCAAGGGAAGACAGTGTAATTTTGCCACTGTATAAATCATTGGTAAGACCTCATCTTGAATATGCAGTACAGTTCTGGGCACCACTCTATAAAAAAGATAATTTGGAACTAGAAAGGGTTCAGAGAAGGGCGACAAAATTGATAAAAGGTATGGAGTCATTAAGTTATGAGGAAAAGTTAGCCAGTTTAGGCATGTTTACATTAGATAAGAGGCATCTAAGGTGAGATATGATTACTATGTACAAATACATTAAGGGTCAATACAGAGAACTCATGGGAACTTTTTACCCCAAGGACTATACACAGGACACGCGGTCACCCCCTAAGATTAGAGGAGAGGAAATTTCACAACCAGCAAAGGAAGTGGTTCTTTACAGTAAGGGCAATCAAATTATGGAATTCATTGCCAGGGAAGGTTGTGATGGCAGATTGAATAGCTATGTTTAAGAAAGGGTTAGACAAATTTTTAGCGGAAAAGTGTATCCAGGGATACGACCGTTAATTAAAATGAAGGATAGTAGTGGATATAGGGTAAACATAGGACTGCAATATTGGGTCTGGGGGGGATTTTCACAATTCAAACAGATTGGCGGTTGCCTACTCTGGGTCAATTTCAAATATAAGTGCAGGATCGCAGGAGATCCAAAATAGGTTGAACTTGGTGGACTGGTCTCTTTTTTCAACCTCATCAACTATGTTACTATGTTACTATGTTACTATCTGCTAAATCTATGGAAGAATCTCAATCTGTCACGAACTGTCACACGCTGCTCATTTGGCTTCCACAGACAAAGACTGAGACACTCACAGGTGTCTCATTAACAGACTTCAAACCTCCAAGTTCTGATCTGCACAGGTGCAGACTGATTACCTGTCTACTTCTAATTAGATTCCTATTGGTTCCTGCGTTGGCTCCAGACTTGAAAAGGCACTTCCTTTCTTTCCTCTGGGCCTGTTGAGCATGTTACCAGTCTGATTAGGTTCCTACCTACTCTGTGAGCTCTCATCTGGATCGTCAGTGCCTTGCTGTGTTGCTGTTAAAGACCATACAGATCAAACTGCAACTGTCTCTGCTGTGTACTACTCCACAGACTATTCAGCTCATGCTGCAACTATCTCTGCTGTATGACACTCCACAGGTCGTATCATCAAGCTGATTGTGTTGCTGTTAAAGACCATAAAGATCAAACTGCAACTGTCTCTGCTGTGTACTATTCCACAGACTATTCAGCTCATGCTGCAACTATCTCAGCTGTATGATACTCCACAGAACGTATCATCAAGCTGCTTGTTGTTCTTTTCTCTGGCTGAACTGTTCATGTATTATTGAAAGCATTAAGGCATTATTTGGTTCCTGATTACTGCCGCATCTATTGTGCATATACTGCTACCTGGACAGTTAATCTCTCCTCTGATGTGGGCTGCTCAACTGTGATACCATTTACCTGCTGCCTTATTCTTTCCACCTTATTGCTGGGCTGTGCATTCAAAACCATATCTAACTATATGCTGATTGTTCATATTGCATGTGATATTGCCGGTGGCTCCGCCCACCTTGTACTACGCTCCTAGTGTGTATATATATATACATATATCAAGACTTTCCTGTATATATTTATCCAGTCATCATTAAACCTCTGATTGTACTTTTATCCTGCATCTGGCATCTATTTGAACCTCAGGCTATCATTACCACTTACCAGTGTATTACCATATTCTCACTCCCCGAGGATCTGTTCCCACAACATCTATGAACAGATCCAGAGTCCAAAATACCAAACCGTGACAGTATCAACAGGCCACAATGGACTCCCCTGGGGAACCGCCGGCTAAACAGACTCTGCGGCTGTTACTCCATAGGATAGAACAACAGGATGAAATTCAACACTCGCGACGGCCACTACGAATACCTAGTGATGCCTTTCGGTTTGTGCAATGCCCCTGCGGTGTTTCAAGGTTTTGTGAACGAAATCTTCAGAGACCTCCTCTATGATTGTGTCGTTGTATATTTGGATGACATTTTGATCTTCTCCCAGGACATTCATTCTCACCGCCTTCAAGTGGCAGAGGTTCTTTCACGTCTTCGTAAGAATCAACTTTTTTGCAAGCTAGAGAAATGCTTATTTGAAAAGTCCCAAATGTCATTCCTTGGCTACATTGTCTCAGGCTCAAGATTAGAGATGGACCCAGAGAAGGTTCGAGCTATACTCGAGTGGCCTCTTCCCTTAGGATTGAAGCCTGTGCAACGCTTCTTGGGGTTCTCTAATTATTATAGACGTTTTATCAAGGGATACTCAACTATAGTGGCACCCATTGTGTCTCTCACCCGGAAGGGTGCCAATCCCAAATCCTGGCCGCCAGAGGCCTTAAAGGCTTTCGAATTTCTAAAAGAAGCATTCTCCTCGGCACCTATACTTCAACAACCTAACATGTCTTTGCCATTCTTCCTCGAGATTGATGCTTCAAGTGTGGGGGTAGGGGCTGTGTTATCTCAGAAGTCTCATCTTAACCAGTTCCATCCCTGTGCATTCTTCTCCAGAAGATTTTTACCTGCAGAGAAGAATTACGCCATCGGCGATAAAGAATTACTGGCCATAAAAATAGCATTGGAGGAATGGCATTATCTCCTAGAGGGAGCTAAATTCCCGGTTACCATCTTTACGGATCATAAAAACCTATTATATCTGCAATCCGCTCAATGCTTAAATCCTAGACAAGCTAGGTGGTCTCTCTTTTTCTCTCGCTTCAATATTCGAATTACATTCAAACCTGGTGAGAAGAATAAACGTGCAGATGCTCTTTCCCGAGCCTTTTCCTGTGATTCCAAGACCGAAGAGGTGAAACCTTATCCTATACTAGATCCCAAGTGTATATTTACTTCTACTTTGTCTCCTGCCTGTACACCACCACCTGGGAAGACTTTTGTACCACCGGATTTACGAAAGAAACTGTTGACTTGGTTCCACTCTACTCGTTTTGCTGGCCATACTGGTATACGTAAAACCATTGAGTTGGTCTCCCGTAATTATTGGTGGCCAAAATTTCATCGTGATGTTAAGGACTTTGTTGCTTCCTGTGAAATTTGCAGTCAACACAAGTCATCTCGCCAATCTCCTGCTGGACAATTAATCCCACTTCCTATTCCGGACAGACCATGGACCCATTTGAGCATGGACTTTATCACCGACCTACCCCCTAGCAAAAAATATAATACCATCTGGGTTGTGGTAGATCGGTTCTCAAAAATGGCTCATTTTATTCCACTTATTGGCCTACCATCCTCATCTGTTCTTGCTACATATTTCGTTAAAGAGATATTCCGGTTGCATGGCTGTCCCGCAGAAATTGTGTCAGATCGTGGAGTTCAGTTCGTGTCTAAGTTTTGGCGAGCCTTGTGTAAAATTCTTGGTATCCAATTAAACTTCTCATCATCCTACCATCCCCAGTCTAATGGACAGACTGAACGTGTAAACCAAGATTTAGAGACTTTTATTAGAATGTTCTCTGCTGCCAATCAGGACGATTGGGTGGATCTTCTACCTTGGGCAGAGTTTGTGCATAATAATGCCCTTCATGAGTCAACTTCTGCATCACCATTTTCCATTGTGTATGGGATTCATCCATCCTTTCCCAGGTTTACTTCCCTCCCGCCCACCCAGGTTCCTGCTGTTAATCTCGTTCAACGGAGATTTGTTTCTATCTGGAATCAAGTGAGGAGCTGTCTTAAGAAATCTTCCAAACGTTACAAGTTTGCGGCGGATAGAAAACGTCGGGCCGCACCTGCCTTCAAGATAGGTGATAGAGTATGGCTCTCTACAAAGAATATCCGTCTCAAGACTCCTTGTATGAAGTTTGCTCCTCGCTTTATTGGTCCTTATACTATTTCAAAAATTATTAATCCAGCTTCTGTGAAATTATCTTTACCAGCTGCTCTTCGGATCTCCAATTCGTTTCATGTCTCCTTGTGGAAACCATTGATCATTAACCGTTTTTCGTCTACCCATACTTCTTCTACAGCACCTAAAGTTCACTTGGATCAAGAATTCGAGGTCAAACAAATATTGGATTCAAAAATCTCTAAAGGAAGTTTGAAGTATTTAGTAGACTGGAAAGGGTTTGGTCCTGAGGAACGTTCCTGGATCCGTGCTGCGGATGTTCATGCTCCAGTTTTGGTTAAGAACTTTCACAAGAACTTTCCTTCTAAGCCGAATCCTAGGTGTGCGGTGCCCACCTTTAAAAGGGGGGGTACTGTCACACGCTGCTCATTTGGCTTCCACAGACAAAGACTGAGACACTCACAGGTGTCTCATTAACAGACTTCAAACCTCCAAGTTCTGATCTGCACAGGTGCAGACTGATTACCTGTCTACTTCTAATTAGATTCCTATTGGTTCCTGCGTTGGCTCCAGACTTGAAAAGGCACTTCCTTTCTTTCCTCTGGGCCTGTTGAGCATGTTACCAGTCTGATTAGGTTCCTACCTACTCTGTGAGCTCTCACCTGGATCGTCAGTGCCTTGCTGTGTTGCTGTTAAAGACCATACAGATCAAACTGCAACTGTCTCTGCTGTGTACTACTCCACAGACTATTCAGCTCATGCTGCAACTATCTCTGCTGTATGACACTCCACAGGTCGTATCATCAAGCTGATTGTGTTGCTGTTAAAGACCATACAGATCAAACTGCAACTGTCTCTGCTGTGTACTATTCCACAGACTATTCAGCTCATGCTGCAACTATCTCAGCTGTATGACACTCCACAGAACGTATCATCAAGCTGCTTGTTGTTCTTTTCTCTGGCTGAACTGTTCATGTATTATTGAAAGCATTAAGGCATTATTTGGTTCCTGATTACTGCCGCATCTATTGTGCATATACTGCTACCTGGACAGTTAATCTCTCCTCTGATGTGGGCTGCTCAACTGTGATACCATTTACCTGCTGCCTTATTCTTTCCACCTTATTGCTGGGCTGTGCATTCAAAACCATATCTAACTATATGCTGATTGTTCATATTGCATGTGATATTGCCGGTGGCTCCGCCCACCTTGTACTACGCTCCTAGTGTGTATATATATATACATATATCAAGACTTTCCTGTATATTCATCCAGTCATCATTAAACCTCTGATTGTACTTTTATCCTGCATCTGGCATCTATTTGAACCTCAGGCTATCATTACCACTTACCAGTGTATTACCATATTCTCACTCCCCGAGGATCTGTTCCCACAACATCTATGAACAGATCCAGAGTCCAAAATACCAAACCGTGACACGAACTCAGAGTATTGCTTACTGGTTTTGGCACTACTCACCAAAGAGGCGCGGAGTATAACGTGTCCCAGGTCTTCACCAGGGACCCCCACAAGGAAGTATGGTCTTAGCTGCGGGAACATGCAGGTCGCGGTCCTCAGAGGGAGCAACCAGTGAAGCGAAAGGATGGAAGCGGTGTCAGGCAGGCCGGGTCAGAACCGAGAGATCAGGAGATGCCACAGGGAGAATCCAAATCCATAGTCAGGGGCTAGCCAGGTCAGGTATCAGGAGCGCAGAAGAGAATAGTCAATAACAAGCCGCGGTCAATTCACAGGGAGCACAGAATAGGGGTAGTCAGGAACAAGCCGGGTAATACACTGGAGTCACAGGAAGAAAAACACAGGAATGCTGGAGCTAGGATGGGACCTAATATTCTGGCACTCATTAGGTGCCAGAGTCAGACCTTTATAGGAGGAGAAGGGGGCAGAACTACCTACGGCGGTGGTGACGCTGAACACCACCGCCGGATACTGTGGATCGCGTCCCGTTGCTAAGCGCGGCTGCCAGGATCTGGAAGTGACGACCGGTTGCCTAGCAACCGGCCGTCTATGAGCAGACACAGGCGTCCTTCCCTGTGCGGACGACGCGACACAGGGACGGCGAGTGACACAATCTCGCCTTCAAAAGCGTAACTTTTCGATACCTACTTTATTATTACCAGAACATCATCCTAAACATAGTGATATCCCTCTACCACAAAGAGCTCCAAAACAAATCTGGCATCCAGATCCTTCCAGAAAAGCTACTTCCTCTATCAACTTAAGAAATGCCAACTATCCGAAATTGAGTTTATTTATTCTCCTATTGTTAGCAACATTCTTTTTTATGAACTCTACAGAACTCATATAATTTACTATTCTTGTTTGTATCTAGTGTGACAAAGTCACTTGGTTGAGACTGAATGACAGGTATCCATGTCCCAGGGAAATTGTTTTGTATGAAGAGAACAGGGTGGGTTTCATAAATAAGGCCCAGTCCGGTTCTTCTGGTCTGCAGAATCACTGCAGACTAATTAGGAGCTGCACCTGAGTTTTGTCTGTAAAAGACTGCAGCTCTGCCTCAATCACTCTCATTGTCTGGGGAGGAGGTCAGGTGGCTGCTGAGAGAAACTGTAACTTTGATCTGTGAGTTCCATTGTTTGGTTTAAGTGAGGAACACTAGGCCCCTTACTCTAGAGAGGGAACACCTCTGTGTTAGTATATAATATTCTCATCTCCTCTAAAGAACCTACCACCCCTATCCATGAACTCAAGTGGGAAATTGACTTGGGCAGATAGAGATACATGGGCACCAATGAATAAAAGGAACTCCAAGACTTCTATCTCATCCCTGGTCAAAGAAAACACATATAAAATAAATTTCCAATGGTATTTAGCTCCTAGCAGGCTGAAAAAATATATGGATCTAATTCTGATTTGTGTTGGAGTAACTGTGGAGAACAAAGATCCTTTCTTCATATTTGGTGGTCTTGCCCAAAAATAGTTTCTTGCTGGGTTGATGTTGTGGCCTTGATTAGTGACATTACTAATGTCCATATATCTAAATGCCCATGGTCCTTTCTATTTGGATCTCCTATCCTAAATAAATGCTCAGAGAAATTATCTATTCAGATTATTAATGCAGCCAGATGCCTTGTCCCAAAATATTGGAAAAACCCAGACCCCCTTCTACACAACATCTCCTAAATAAAATTTGGTATTTGGCATATATAGAAACATTTTCAGCATATTTAAATAAAAAAATCATAAACTCTCCCAAATATGGAGTAATTGGTTCATTTATACTAACCCCTCTTGTCCCAAACCATTGCATAACCAAACTCAAACTATATCGTCCTGTTTCTTATAAATAATACTGAATACGGATAATCACAGAATCATATTCCAAAATATCAGTCCACCGGGAGTTCCAGATTAGGTCTCAATTCCCCTCACACCTTATTCCCCTTACCTCCCCTATTTATTACCGTAGTTATAGTCACACTTACTCATATCTTGACATAACTTATTAATAACTTTCAATTATTATATCTTGTCCATATGTATATATTATATTATCACCCCATTTAGGATTGTTATTTTTATTCCTAATTACATTTTAAGATGTTATTCAAATAAATCTTGAATGAATTGTTTCAAATCTTTATAACATGTGTGACAAAATTTTACAAATAAAGTATAAAAAATAGGAACACCGTCTCTGCTATGGACCTCACACACACATACAAAATACAGATCTTGTTGGTCACCATTTACACTGTCTCTCAGGAAGCATCCAACCTCCTCCCCAGGTCTGAAAGATTGAGGAAACTGTCGAGCAGCTTTTTATCGGCATCTTGCATGTGCAGTTCCTGAATACCAGCAAATTGCTAGCTGGTTGGAAAAAATTAAATAGGCCTTATAAACTGAGCCCACCCTTCTCTCTTCATTTATATTCCAGGGTCCCTTCCCAGATATTCCAAATGCTGTACACACTCAAAGGGAAGTTTTTCCGAACCACAAACAATGTTCTTGGGGCTTTAGAGCACATAAGACAGAAAGTCTGGGACATATATATCTGTGACGTACAAATTTCCAAGTGCTTCTGTCACAACACATATGTCCATATCACATAAGGAAATTCAGAAACTGCTAACATTTAGTCTCTATTAGGAAGGTAGGCAAAGGGAAAGGAGAGATGGAGGTATAGTGAGCATAGCACAGAAAGAGAGGCATACTGGGAGAGAGGGGAAAAAGAGAAAGGGGTGTGAGGCACTACAAAGTTTATTTCCAAAGTAACAACAGTGAAATGTTTTTGTTTTTTTTTTGTTTTTCAACTGCGTCAATGACTTGCTAGACATTAAATGAAATCCGACAGAATAATTAATTGTTCTTTGTGCATAAAACAAACATCCGGCTGTAATGAACAACTGCGTCAATGACTTGCGAGACAGTAAATGACATCTGACGGATTTATTAATTGTTCTTAGTTTTTGGAAATGACAAAAATAAAATAACCACAACAGCTGTTTGACTCACTTATTCACTGCAAATGTATCTTTCTTTGATATTTCCACAGGATTTTTCAAGAGGACACAGTCAGTAAACAAAACACATATAATTGTATTAGAAAGAAAAAAATTAAATGCTAAAATAAGGTTTCTGTCCAGTTTAGAACTGAGGACCTTTCGCACGTTAGACGAATGTGATAACCGCTTCACTACAGAAACTTCTTGCGTAAAGCTGGTTTCAGTGCCAAAGTTGAAAAAAATTTGGCAGCTGAGCTTCTTCGAAAAAAAAACATTTCACTTGTGATACTTAGAGAAGGACTCTAGAGTCCATAGCATTTCTAAAAATAAAATCTATGCATACAAATCATTTATATTTAATTACTTTGAAGAAAGTGCAGTCACATTTATGTTGAGACTTTGATATATCAACTTCTATCTTCAGGAAATGATGACTAGGAGCAAAACATTATGTTCAGGAAAAGGAAAGGTGAAGAGAAATCACAAGATTCTAGAGGAGCTTCTCAGTGAATATTCTGTTTGAAATTCAAGTTTTTGATGTAATCAATCAAACAGTTGCGTGCAATGAACAATTGTGTCAATTACTTACTGCACCTTTCAGGACATCAGAGAGAATAATGAATTGTTATTTTTGTTTGAAAATGTAAAAACATTAATAAAACCACATCCGGTGTTTGACAAAGCTCCCACTGTACTTGTATTTTTGCTTGATTTTTCCAATGGACCTTTCAAGGGTAAATAATCAGCAAAAGAACCATTGTTGTATGGTAATAGCAGTTCTAAAAAGTTAAAGCTTGTTTCCGCCCAGTTTTGAACTGGGGGACCTTTCGTGTGTGAGGTGAATGTGATAACCACCACACTACAGAAACCACCGGTGAAATTGCCAATCTAAAAGCCATGCTGAAAACATTTTTGGCACATGAACTTCATCGAAAAAAACGTTTCCCTGATGATACTAAGATCAAAATCTGAAGTGCTTCAGAATTGTATGATGAAATTATTGACATAAAAAGCACTTTACATTTAGTTAATTTGAAGACAATGCACTTCCTTTTAGGTTGAAACTTTGAATCTTCAACATCTATCATCAGGAAAGTTTAACTAGGAGGAAAATAGCATGTTCAGAAAGAGTAAAAAAGAACATGTACAGGTTGACAAATTCTTTTAAATAGAAACCATTAAACTTGGGTATCGTTTTAGTGAAAATTCTGCTGAACAATTCAACTATTTGTGCAGAATTCAATCAAACATCTGGCTGTAATGAACAACTGCGTCAATGACTTGCTAGACATTAAATGACATCTGACAAAATAATTAATTGTTCTTTGTGCACAAATCAAACATCTGGCTATAATGAACAACTGCGTCAATTACCTGTTGTGGACCTTGGCTTTGTTTATGATCCTGCTTGTACGCTGATTGCCCTCTGACCTCAGCCTGTTTACTGTATTACCCCTGCTCGCTACCAGCCCTGACCTGGTGGCCTGTCTCTTACTTCGATGCCCGCTACGGACCCCAGACCTCAGCCTGCCTCCTGACTACCGCTACCATCCGGATTCCCTCCTCCGACCTTTCTGCTACTGTCTTTGTTCATTAACTTACACTTCGTTAGAGTTAAGACCAGGGGGCATCCAATTACCTGTGAGCACGTCAAGCTCTACGGGAAAGGCGGCTGCTATAGGCGAAGACCTCTACTGCTAGTTCTGCAAGTTCATGACAAGAGCCGTTAGCCTAACATCGACAAGATAAGTGTTGGCATTTCCACCGCTGGGAATATGACTACCACCGTAACCAGTATTTACATACTACACACATGTCCTATACACAGCAGGGAGAGTATCTCTTTGTATTGATCAGTCATCATTGTGATTTGGTCTCTGCCTCCCCTCTCTGTACAGCACTCCACTGGCTGCATTCCCCCCCTCCCCGCTATAGAATGCTCTTCAAACTCCTCTCCCGCACCTACAAAGCCCCCTCTAACTCCACGGCTCCTTACAATTCCATTCATGCTCCCTCTCTCCCTCTACTGTCAGCTAACGACTGCCTCCTCCCTTTCCAACTGGTTACCACGTCTCACTCCCGCATTCAAGATGTCTCTCGTGCTGCCCATTTCTCTGGAACAATATCCCTCATTCTATCAGGATATGCTCTATCCTGCAAATCTTTAAACAATCCCTTAAAACCCATCTGTTCAGGAAGCCCATTTTTCTTCTGTCTAACCTCTCCCCTCCTGCCTCTTCATGATCCTTCTTCACTAATTGTAGTATACCATACCCTAATTTGTCCTCTGCTCTTCATACCTCCCTTTAGATTTCTAGTCCCCTCACCCTGACTCCCCTCTTTGTGTTTCCTGTTAGCTTCCCCTTCCATTTAGATTGTAAGCGAGCAACAATGTAGATTATAGCCCTCGTGTCCTCCTACTCCTGTCACCTTTGCTTTTAGCACTCCAGCCCCATTTTTGCACCTTGACACTAGGCCCCTCCCCTCGGTCTCCTCTTCTCCCCTGCCTTACCATCCCCAACACTCCTGGTTCCAGTTTCTAAGTGTTCTAGAATTCACTTATACCTCTTTGCCCGGTGCACCTGTTCTCAGCTGAAAAAATATACAAGATATACACCTGGCCTGAAATAACTTGATTTAAGAAGTAATCAAACGGAAAACTGGCAAATCAACCCCTGCCGCTGTGAGAGAACCTGTGTTCTCAAACTCCAAAAACTCCAAAATGAAAAATGACATAAAACACACCGCTGGGAATTAAGATACAACTAACCATGTATAATTGAGTTCATGGAAATATGTTTGAACATACAAGAACGATTTATTTAAACTAACACATGAATAAAACTACTAAAACGTGCAATTCTAAGTCTCTGGATAATCATGTATACACAGCTAGTGAGACTCTAATAGATCCTGATCATGCACCAATCTAAAGGATTAGTGTTAGGTCCTACGACCACCAGGATGAGCTTTTAGAACAGTAGGGTAGAGATCTTCACCTTTAGCAGCCGCCTTTCCTGTAGAGCTTTATGTGCTCACAGGTACTCAGGTGCCCCCAGGACTTAGGCTCAGAGTAGTAAAAGCTCATCCAAGATGGCCACAGCGCAGATGGAACCGGGGGCGCTAGCCCAGACTGGAGTGGTCAGAGGCAGGCCAAGGTCAGAGGTCCATAGCAAACTGAAATCCTGAATACAAGCCAAAAGGTCAGGGTCACAGGCAAACAGGCAAGGTCCAAGGTACAGGCAAAGGTAACAACAGCAAATCAGACAAATAGATATCCAAGAGCAGGTCAGCACAGCACAGGACTGGAACGCTATAACCGGCAGGGAGGCTAAGCCCTCCCTGCCTTAAACACTGAAGATAGCCAATCAGGGCCTTGCCCTGGAACCTGCCCCAGGCACTGCCTAATTAATGAATACAAGAGTTAATTAGCCCACAGGCTGTTTAAATTTAACGCACACGCGCCCGGCTGCCCTGTATTGCCGGGATGCGGCGCTGGGAGTCTTGGCGTCCGGCCGTTGCCCTAGAAATGGTCGGGCCGGAACCGGAAGGGACGTCCCAGTCATCAAGTAGACGGCCGGGATGCCAGGCAGTGCATAGAGCGAACCACCGCGGCTCGTAACAATTAGTTTAAAAATCTTGTCCTAACCAAAATTGGATGATCAATAAACTTGCAACGTTGTTGTCAATAATCTTTTTCCAAATCGAGCATTTAAACACACAGCAGTATGATGTTGTCCTTCAACAAACAGATCTGACAGGACGAAAGTGATTCCTAGCCGTATAAAAAGGATAGGATTAACTTTCGTCCTGTGAATCCTTATAGCCAGTCTGCTCTTAAAAGGTGATTCTAAATTATGTATAGCAACGGATTGTTCGCCTGTAAAATATCGCAATATTGGGTCAAATTTGCTGCATGGATAATTTAATTGGGCAGAATTAAGTATATTATTCAGAAAAACGCATTGTGAATTTAACTTCAGATATGACCCACATCTGGTTTGAACTACCTTTAATTAATAATTAAGGATAATAATTCAGGCTAGACACTCAATAAAATGCGTGGAATATAAATAGTTAATGAGATTCACAAGTTAATTATATATTACATTGGGTAGTAGTGACGTGGTTTGGCAGCCACAAGCTGCTATTTTAACAGTTTTTGCAGACATCTGGACATTATTTTCTATATTTACTTTTTAATATTTCGCTAGCCAATAAGATTGCAGATAATATAAACAGTAATCTATTGGATATTTTTTATCTTTATTTTTAAAGTATATCGAAAAAGCAGAAATGCATTTTTTATATGTATAAAATGTGTAAGTCATGGCGGCCCCTTGTATACACATCTTCTACTTCTGTCTTTCTCTTCGGAAGTATCCGGATAACATCACACTATCTGCGATTACACATAACTCACCAACACAGTACACAGCAGTTACATGTCTATTAGGAACGGAGATTTACAGTGATAACAAAACACAAATGTCACACTATAAATGTACGAGATAAAAACATCCATCGAGGCGGAATTGAACCAGCGAACTTAGGATTTCTGAGTTGCTCCCACTACAGTCTTCCGCTCTACCAGCTGAGCTATCGAAGGTTGAGAGCAACAAGTAGTCAGGTGTAATGTGCTAATGCTGAAGGTAAGGAGAGCTCTGCATCTGTTGTATTATTACTGCGGGACAGTGGCATGGGCACCCCAAACTATAATCATCCCAAAGTATAGTTACACCTGTCTACAGTCACAAGTCTACACATTCCCCCCAATATATCATCACGGCCATGTACATTGACCCCATGTAATCACTATACACATTCACCCCAATGTACAGTCACCTATACAGTCACCTCAATATATAATTATTCCAGTAATCACCCAATCCAGTCACCCCCTTAACAATCTCCTCACTGTACAGTCACCCTAATGTCCAGCCCCCCCGATGTACAATCACCCCAATGTACAGTGACCAGTATACACATCAGTATTCACCTATGGACAGTCACCCCAATATATAATCACCCAAATGTGCAGTCAGCACTATATACATCTCTCTCTCTCTTTGTGTGTGTGTGTGTTAGGGAAATTAGACTGTAAACTCCAATAGGGTAGGGACTGATGTGAGTTCTCTGTACAGCGCTGCGGTATCAGTGGCGCTATATAAATAGCTGATGATGATGAAACACAGTCACAGAAATATATTATCGGGTCAATAAATGAGCTGGGGGCCCCCAGAGTAAATATAATTATATAGAGAAGATACAGGTCAGTCTGCATCAAATAAAGATAAAGTAAAACTTATGCTGCGTTGGCCGGGAATCGAACCCGGGTCAACTGCTTGGAAGGCAGCTATGCTCACCACTATACCACCAACGCTGTACACTGCCTGCAGCCAGCCAGAGACTCACTACTACCCTGTGTGTGTGCTGAGGGGCTACATCCCCCATAATGCTTCACTTCACTGTGCACTGAGACTACATGCTCCATAATGCTTCACTTCCCTGTGCACTGAAGGACTACATGCCCCATAATGCCTCTCTCCTGTGCACTGAGGGACTACAACCCCCATAATGCTTTACTTCCCTGTGCACTGAGGGACTACATCCCCCATAATGCCTCTCTCCCTGTACACTGAAGGACTACATCCCCATAATGCTTCACTTCCCTGTGCACTGAGACTACATTCCCCATAATGCCTCTGTCCCTGTACACTGAAGGACTACAACCCCCATAATGCTTCACTTCCCTGTGCACTGAGACTACATTCCCCATAATGCCTCTCTCCCTGTACACTGAAGGACTACATCCCCCATAATGCTTCACTTCCCTGTGCACTGAGGGACTACATTCCCCATAATGCCTCTGTCCCTGTACACTGAAGGACTACAACCCCCATAATGCTTCACTTCCCTGTGCACTGAGGGACTACATTCCCCATAATGCCTCTCTCCTGTGCACGGAGGGACTACATCCCCCATAATGCCTCTCTCCCTGTGCACTAAGAGACTACATTCCCCATAATGCCTCTCTCCTGTGCACTGAGGGATATCAGGACATAGAGCCACTTTGGGGCATATTCAATAATCCGGTTCCCGCGGCGCGTAAAAACTATTCCGTTATTAGCTGGATTTCAGGGAGCTACGAGCTGAAATCCAGTAAGAAAAGTACCGTAATAACGGTTTTTCCCGCGCATTATTACCGTCATTACGGCGTTTCCGCCGAGAATTGAATATGCCCCTTTGTGTTTATCATACAGGATAAAGTACTAAGAGAGCTGCTGAAATAAAAATAGAAATGGGTTGTTCTGTTGTTACTGGTCCCTGAGAATGGGACGGACGGAAACTGTTTTAAGTGCTCAGTTTTCACAACCTATAATTGTTCCAGTTGTTTAAAGAACTATTTACACTTATTTGTGTCTATTGCTGCAAGTTCCCAGCGTTCTACATTATGGAGGCCACAGACTATACACCCACATAACACATCATTATCACTGCAAGGACGCAGTATTACTGTACATCCTTTTATGCTTTTATCTCGTTTTACAGGTTAATGAATAATGATTAATGCTATAAAGAAAAAGGCGCAGATGCTTTTATTTATTACTGTGTTTATAATCTTTGCCTGTTCTAAATATATATATTTTACAATAATATTTACTGGGTGGTAGGAGTGCTGTCTGCTGGCATGGTGTAGATTACAGTCATGGCCAAAAGTTTTGAGAATGACACAAATATTATTTTTCACAGTCTGCTACCTCATTTTTTACAATGGTGATTTACATATACTCCAGAATGTCATGAAGAGTGATCAGATGAATTGCAGTTAAAGTCCCTCTTTGCCATGATAATGAACTTTATCCCAAAAACATTTCCACTGCATTTTAGCCCTGCCACAAAAGGACCAGCTGTCATCAGGTCAGTGATTCTCTCGTTAACACAGGTGAGGGTGTTGACGAGGACAAGGCTGGAGATCACTCTGTCATGCTGATTGAGTTATAACAACAGACTGGAAGCTTTCAAAGGTGGGTGGTGCTTGAAATCATTTTTCTTCCTCTGTTAACCATGGTTATCTGCAAGGAAACATGCAGTCATTATTGCTTTACAGAAGAAGGGCTTCATAGGCAAGGATATTGCTGCTAGTAAGATTGCATCCAAATCAACCATTTATCGGATCAAGAACTTCAAGGAGAAGTTCAATAGTTGTGAAGGCGGCTTCAGCACACCCAACAAGCGCCAGGAACGTCTCCTAAAGTTGATTTAGCTGCAGGATCGGGGTACCACCAGTGCAAAGCTTGCTCAGGAATGGCAGCAGGTAGGTGTGAGTGCATCTGCACACACAGTAAGGCAAAGACTTTTGGAGGATGGCCCGATATCAAGAAGTCACTTCTTTCCAGGAATAACATCAGGGACAGACTGATATTCTGCAAAATGTACAGGGATTGGACTGCTCAGGACTGGGGTAAAGTCATTTTCTCTGATGAATCCCCTTTCAGATTGTTTGGGGCATCTGGAAAAGGAAAGGTGAGCGCTACCATCAGTCCTGTGTCATGGTAACAGTAAAGTATCCTGAGACCATTCATGTTTTCTTTTCAGCCAAGGGAGTGGGCTCACTCACAATGTTTTCCAAGACCACAGCCATGAATAAAGAATGGTACCAAAACATCCTCCAAGAGCAACTTCTCCCAACCATCCAAGAACAGTTTTGGTGATGAACAATGCCTTCTCCAGCATTATGGAGCACCTTGCCCTAAAGCAAAAGTGATAACTAAGTGGCTCAGTGATCAAACCTCGAAATTTTGGGTCCATGTCCAGGAAACTCCCAGACCTTAATCCCATTGAGAACTTGTGGTCAATCCTCGAGGCGGGTGGACAAGCAAAACCTCACACATTCTGACAAACACCAAGCATTGATTAGGCAAGAATGGGCGGCCATCAGTCAGTATGTGGCCCAGAAGTTGATTGACAGCATGCCAGGGCGAATTGCAGAGGTCTTCAGAAAGAAGGGTCAACACTACAAATATAGACTCTTTGCATAACCTTAATGTAACTGTCAATAAAAGCCTTTGACACTTATGAAATGCTTGTAATCTTACATCAGTATAATATAGCAACATCTGACAAAAAGGTCTAAAACCACTGAAGCAGCAAACTTTGTGAAAACCAATACTTGTGTCATTCTCAAAACTCTTGGCCATGACTGTACGCTTATGAAATGCATGGAACTAGGCGTTAATTCACTCATCACTTTCCATCATCTATTTCTCAGCCCATTCACATTAGATTGTAAGCTCACAGGGCCATCTTACCTCGTTACTCTTGCTTTCTGCACCTCTTCCTTGGTCTCCACATCAATCGCTAGACCCAGGCTCCTGGTTCATTCCCCCACCTCTCCTCCTTCCCTGTTCCAGTTGTTAGTGCTCTGGGATACCCTTGTACCTTATTGCTCTGTGTGGTTGTTCATAGCTCCGTTGTGATCCGAGCCGCAGTGTGTTTATTGCCCTGTAATGGTGTACATTCTTTTGTTCTATGCTCTCTGAATTATTATTCTTTCTACATATTGCACTGTACAACCTGTAGAGAATACTCCATTGGTCTACAATGACTTCTTAGTTCATTCGCTCCAGCTGGTCTGGGGATGTCTGTACTTAGGATCTCCCTGGAATGCTGGGCACAACAAAATAAGTGCTATGCTCACATCATTATTGAAGGGCGCTGCTTGTGAGTGGTGTTGTCCAATCAGAGCCACAGTCTAGAATGTGATACGGTTGCTCAGGCCAACTGGCTGGACCCCCAACCCCTTGTGCAACCATCATCAGATCTGATCATGTCAGAGGAAATGAGGACCTGCAGAAGGTCCAGGTCTGGACTTCAGGAGGAGGAACCCAAGAGACACCAACATCCACACCACAGGGACACACTTTTGGTGTGCGCTGAAATACTGACGAGTTTATTAAAAGAACTTTCATTTGATGATACAGAAAAAGCAATTGCCATCTTAATCCATACTACCCAACATAACTGCTACTGGACCCTTAGTAGATGGGAACACGGGGGACACCACAGTTTTTATATTTTTTTTTTTTCAGCTTTCCCACTGAAAAGTCTTTATTTGGTTTAAAACAGGGCTCAAACTTGTCTGTACAAGCAGATATTGGATGAGAGTAACATTATAGATGTGGTAAGACCAGCAACATGTACACCCGATGTTTGATCATGAGACACGGAGGACAACCTGATAAATTGGGGTAAACCAGGAGACATTTCACATAAAAACCATAAACCATTACTTAAGTCCACAGGGAAATGGCAGACACGATTTCCAATGTAAGAACATCATTCACCACAAAAAGATAATTTAAAAAAAACAAACCAACCCTAGTGATCAGACAATGTGTATATACTTCTGGAGCAATTGTCCAAAGACCCAGAAGAACCCAGAATATGTACATATGGTCTTCAACAGAGTCCAGAATGGGAAGTTACAAAAGTAGCGCAATCCTGGACTGGCTTGTTAATAAAACCACAAAACGGTTTATCTGTCTGACCCCAGGACATTCACACTGTGGTAATGGAACTGGTCCCAGTGCCGGTGCATTTACACCCAGAAACATGTTGCGGTTGGGATAAAAGCCAAATTAAGTCATTATAGGTATCAGTCTCTGGTCCAGCTAAAGTCTCTAGCGACTGGAGATCATGGCAACAGCCCAGTCTTTAATAGCCAACGTAGTGTTCTGCAGAAAGGCCCAGGAAGATCGGGTGACGCTGGTCAAGTGGTCCTTCGTGCAGTCCCACGTCACCTCGCCACTAAACGGAGAGAATCAAAGACAATGTTTAATATCACAATGTAGTTATGACAAGTCATTTAGGGCACAGTGTGTTACAATTTATGGATAAACCACATTCTCTTTTCTTGGATGCAAATGTTGAAAAACCATCTCTGGTGAACATGAATAGGTCTGTAAGACGTTGTGAACAGACCAGGCCTAGAAATAGCACCTCAGCAATTCTACCACATGAGAATGTCCTTTATTCACCCCTGGATAACATGATGATAATGGAGACCTGACCTTCTAAGAAGCACACAGATATTTGCACAATGTGAGAACACAAAGGACCCAGTGCAGGCTCCCTAATCTTTCCTCAGGTTTCACCAGCAGACACGTTTTGGCCGATCTCCACCTAGGAGCAGAGGTACCCCAAGCTGACCAGTGAATAATCCACCCTTGCTCTGTACAGGAAACTCACAAAACAGGTTTCTCTACCCAACCACAAAGCGGAGATCTAGAAAGTCTTTAAGTGGACCAGCCACCTACATACACCCATAGGAGCAGATTAAAGTAGGTGCGGACTTCCAAGGAACATTGAGGGTGAGCATTTTGAAATTTATACAGTAAAAACGAACGCGTCTCTATGAGGTGCGAGCAAAAGTGAGAATATTTCACACAAATAAAAATTAAAAAATTGTCGCTTATTGTCCTAGACCAGGGGTAGGCAACCTGCAGCTCTCCAGGTGTTGTGAAACTACAAATCCCAGTATAGTATACTGGGATTAACCAGCAGGTAGGTAACCAGCAGATAGGTGGCAAGGTATACTCAGCAGGGGTGGGCAAACCTGTCCTCAAGGGCCATATCCAGTTCATGTTTTTAGGATTTCTTTAATCATGTACAGCTGAGTTAATCTATTTGGCTGGGTCAGTAATTATCCCACCTGTTTCTACAGACAGAAATCCTAAAAACATGAACTGGATATGGCCCTTGAGGACAGGTTTGCCCACCCCTGAGAGTATACCTTGCCACCTATCTGCTGGTTACCTACCTGCAAAGCATGCTGGGACTTGTAGTTTCACAACACATGGAGAGCCGTAGATTGCCTACCCCTATCCTAGACAATAGAGGCTGAATATTGGAACACCCTCACCCCCACAGTCTCCAGTGTATGTAGGGGATTGGTACATTTCTAACTGAACAAAAACTAACAAAGGGAACATACTAGTTGTATAAATTCACCATTACGCTCACACCAGACAAGAAGCCAAAGTTTACATGTATTTCTTCATAAGGAAACCACAAGGGCTGCGGATAATCAGCCTTTCATATCATAACCAGACAACACTATGTTACCAAAAGCACAGTAAAAGCAACATCTGTGTATTTGGTTTATAAGCCAGGATCACTCTCATGGAAACGTTATTCTTCACAGATAATGTTGTTTCTAGGATGTCATAAACCAAAAACAGACATTAGCTGAAAAGCTAGAATATTGGAAAAATAAGAAGAGTTTTCAAAATGAGCAATTTCCACTCATTCTTTGTAGGATGGACGAGTGGAGACGGATTTTCCTATCACCACTTATGAATAATCTACAGAACAACAACTCTGTGTAGTCCACACACTGTTCTCCTAGTTCTATAATGTCCAGTTACCCGGCCTCTGCTCCATATGCAATGCTGTATACACCACACCAGTGCTCAGAGGTACCTACTTGCAGGAGTCCACATACTGATCTCCTAGTTCTATTCTCTCTAGTTACCTGTCCTCTGCTCTCTATGCAACGCTGTACTGTATACACCACACCAGTGCTCAGAGGTACCTACTTGCAGGAGTCCACATACTGATCTCCTAGTTCTATTCTCTCTAGTTACCTGTCCTCTGCTCTCTATGCAACGCTGTACTGTATACACCACACCAGTGCTCAGAGGTACCTACTTGCAGGAGTCCACATACTGCTGCCACGCGCTCTGGATGGCAGCCTGGGAATAGTCCACCGCCGGTAGAAGGTAGCTGCGATACAGATGTAGAAGCAGCTCCCGCAGGTACTCAATCAGCTGGAAGACGGAGTCAGGAATCTTGGACTGAAGCTGATGGAGGGAGACAATGGACCAGCTGTTATACACTCACATTAAACACTGGGTGATGTCCTCACATGTCCGATAAGAAGGTAAAGTACTTCTGGATGCAGTAGGGAAGGGATCCCTTATTACACAGGACAGGGGTGAGGTAAGAAGTGGGAAACCTTTGTTTTCACCGTTCCTACCAGAATGCTGCCTTAACCCTTGTAATAGAAAGAGAAGGACAGAGTATCGTTTAAGTCCAAATCTTTCCAGAAAACTTCTCTGAAACCCTTATGTGGATCATAAATGTCTATTTTCATTGCACACAAAAGAAACGCATCACAGACATGTTATGCTGGGAGCACAAGACCAGATGCTGGCCACAGTACGACATTATCAACGGGTCAATGGACGTTGGGGAGCGGGATTCAGAGAAATCCCCCCCTTCTCTCCCAGGAATACAGAGCGTGGGAATTGAGGAGAGTTTAAAAGTCTCACCCAGGGAAGGCAGGATATTGTGTGGTAGAGAGACAGTGGTGTTATCAATGTCAAAATCACCTAGTATGAGAGTAGGCAGGTCAAATGAAAGGGAGAGGAGCCAGGCAGCAAAAGTTGTCAAGGAACTGGACCTTGGGGGAAGCATAAGTAACAGCAACACGAAGGTGGGGAGGAGAGAGAGTGTGGACTTCATAAGGAAGAGGAGGGGGGTTCCAGGGGCATGACGTGGGAGGTGTAGTGTTGTAAATTGCCCACTCCACCACCTTGTCTGTTGCCGGGTCTGGGAGTGTTATAATAATGGGGGACGATTCCACATTTCCGCACATCTTACCCATTCGATGAACCACGGTAAGTTGTCCTTCAGGTAAGCTGTTTGAGTGGAACATTTCTGTGTCACGAAAATGAGACCGTCCCGAGTTTTCTCCCATAACAGTTCCAGGCCTGGTCCCAACACATCAACAGCTTGTGAGTAATAGACAGGGACATTCCTCTCCAACCAGCTGCAGGACAGGAGCGAGACAATGTCAGCGCTGGGGTATTATTTACAGAAGGCTGGACAGAAATATAATCAAAAAGGTCAAATTTAAATGCCCCTTGAACCGCCAACAATCTGTTGCAGAAGGATCCAGTAGAAGATATATACCGGGTCATGTTTCTCAATGTAAAGTGCCCACGTCCCCCATATAAAACAAGATATGAGTCTATGTACTACTCATTCCTCCAGCTGTACCTACCAACCAACAAAGATCGTATCCTCACTATGCAACTATTTACCAAATGGTGAAATATTAAAATCATTTCACCTACTGGAAAGATGAGATTTGTACCACATGAATGCACAACGTAGTCCCCGTATGTGTTCATTAGCTGAAAGAGCTGCTTCAATGGAAGATCACCCAGTGATTCAGCCTCCTGCAACATTACCCAGAACATTGGTGCCATATTCTATGTAATCTTTGTGTTTATTACACCATGACTTGTTTCATATTCAGCTAATAAACATATACTGAAATAATTATGGACGTAAATAGAGAGATCCTTTTTCTTATTTTTGGTTTGTGGGATCACACAAATTAGAGGAGTAAATGGTGAACACAAGCTCACATCACTTCTACAGGGGGGTGACAACGGTACACGGGAAGTTATGGATGACTTGTGGCTGTAAGGGTGTGATATCAGCACTGTGTGAGATCCCTTATTACACAGGATGGGAGTCAGATAATATCAGCACTGGGTGAGATCCCTTATTACACAGGACAGGGGTGAGATGACATCAGCACTGGGTGAGATCCCTTATTACACAGGACAGGGGTGAGATGACATCAGCACTGTGTGAGATCCCTTATTACACAGGACAGGGGTGAGATAATACCAGCACTGTGTGAGATCCCTTATTACACAGGACAGGGGTGAGATAATACCAGCACTGTGTGAGATCCCTTATTACACAGGACAGGGGTGAGATAATACCAGCACTGTGTGAGATCCCTTGTTACACAGGACAGGGGTGAGATAATACCAGCACTGTGTGAGATCCCTTATTACACAGGACAGGGGTGAGATAATACCAGCACTGTGTGAGATCCCTTATTACACAGGACAGGGGTGAGATAATACCAGCACTGTGTGAGATCCCTTATTACACAGGACAGGGGTGAGATAATACCAGCACTATGTGAGATCCCTTATTACACAGGACAGGGGTGAGATAATACCAGCACTGTGTGAGATCCCTTATTACACAGGGCAGGGGTGAGATAATACCAGCACTGTATAAGTATTAGGAATGTATAGCGAGTGCACAGAGAGGTGCAGGTTGTACCCACCTATGCCCATGTTCAGCATAATACGACGCTTTGCTCCACGCCTCTTGTGACACGTACAGGAGACCTGTCTGCTGCAGCATTTTTGCAGATGAAGAAGCTGGAACCAGAGGTGAGGTAGGAGTCAGTATGTATAATCTTGTTACATGGAGCTGAACAACACAAAGCTGAATAAGTGCTCTGTGCCCTACACAGCATTATGGTCATATAGAGAAGACAGACATAACCCAGAGAACAATACTCCTGTATCACCAGCAGGGGGTGCTGGTGGGACTCTTCATGTGCATAGTGAATTGTACATGTTTCAGCTCATTAAATAAAAGGTTTATTTTATTTGATAGGAACACTATTCTGTGAGACTTTCTGTAGTTCCTTTAACACAAATAGGTATAGGAATATTAAATATGGGAATTGTAGGTCCTGGGTCTCTCCTATTACTAGTCATTGCAGATTCAGTGTAACCAGGATCTAACAGCAGCTGTCATGGATTCCTGATGTTGTCACACTGCACAGGTAAACATGGTAGGTTAACCGACTGCTGACTAAAGTGAACCCTACTGTGTGTGTGTTAGAGAATAGACTGTAAGCTCCAATGGGGCAGGGACTGATGTAAATGACAATATTATCTGTACAGCGCTGCGTAATATGTAGGCTCTATATATATAAATAAATGATTGTGTTGGCCCAGGACTTTAGAGCAAGCTGTATACAGCACACCCAAGTGCGGACAGGAACTAAAGGAGCGGCTCCAAACTACATCACTGGATCCTGCGACTGCCACCAAGCACCGGCTCTCGGCATGGCGATGCCAGCCATATCCAGCCGATGTTAGAAGTCAGAAGGAGCAAGCACTCGTGGACCTAAGTGTACCGGTGGTGGGCAGGAATTTATTCCGTTCGCTCCGCCTACAGAACAGTCCATCTTAGCCACAGACTATGATGAAACAGCGCCCTCAGGGCTGATCGATCAATAAACATGACTTTACCAAGCAGTAACCTTTATTGAAGAATCCTTCATAAATAGAAGTTGCCTTTGTGCATCTCTATGAAGATTAATGGTTAGCACTTCTGCCTCACAGCACTGGGGTCATGAGTTTGATTCCTGACAATGGCCTTATCTGTGTGGAGTTTGTATGTTCTCCCTGTGTTTGTGTGGGTTTCCTCCGGGTGCTCCAGTTTCCTCCCACACTTCAAAAACATACTAGTAGGTGAATTGGCTGCGATAAAATTGACCCTAGTCTCTCTCTATGTGTGTGTATGTTAGGGGATTTAGACTAAGCTCCAATGGGGCAGGGACTGATATGAACGAGTTCTCTGTACAGCGCTGCAGTATTAGTGGCGCTATATAGATGATAATGGCGTGCGAAACTTCATATCTTATAAAGCCATTTTTCCTGGGCGCAATTGTCCATCATCCACACAACCAAAACAGCAGAGGTAAATTAAACTAAAAAATATATCAAAATATTAATTATATAATTTATAATGAAGCATCGCGCTGTCACAACAACGTTCCTTTACACAGCAAGGGGAGCCAAACAAAATATATTCTTTTCCAACAGTTTGCTTCAAAGAACGTCAGGCCCAAACTAACCTTGGAAGGATCCGTTTGTCCGAACGTCGTGGATTACAAAGCCGGATATGAAAACAAGAGCGACCAGGAAGAGTCGGAAGAAGGGAATTCGCCGACCTTTCATCTTCTGCAGTAGAGACTGGGGAACACACACAGAGTATTACTAAAGGACCACGCCCAAAGGCTGACAATCTAACACTGCCTTTCATTGTCTGACTTGCACTACACATATGTAACCTAACGGCAGATTTATTATTAACCTTTACGTCAAAATATATATCTTAAATAAATCTACATGTGGGACACTTATGACAGCAACAACCAAAACAGATTATAGCTGCCGTTTTCTAGTGCAATTTCGAAAAAATTAGACCAGATCTGATTGGTTGCTAAGGGCAACAGCACATTTTTCATAAATGTCCTCTAAAAAGCTGCCCAGAACAGATTCCATTTATAAAACAAATATGAGGTCTGACCTGAAGACATAAACCAGTGGCTGCAGTAACAGAGAGGCCTCTGGAGGTCGCCACAACGTACCTCAGACCAACACAAGGGCTCAGTACCGAACAACTATAACATCCCACTACAAACACTCATAACAAACTGAACTGGGGGCATTACCTGGCACGCAGACTCACAGAGTTCAATGTCCCTTGAATTTGGCGCCTTGGAAGAGAATTCTTCATTTGTAACACAGAACGACTGGACAGTTTCCTGCACAGAATTCCTCATCTGAAAGAGGAATCATGTTTAATAAGAGAGTGCGACTGACATCCAATCAGCCAGAAATACATTGTTCCAGATCCATCACAATACAGGGTACAGATTCTTTAAAGGATTACTTCAACAAAAGAGCAAAGTACCGACAGGTTTCAGGGCTCCTGCCTACAATTTGTTTTATGAATGGTAATTCCACCATGCACACCATTGTACCAGATATAGAAACCATACAGACAAGACAACTCACCGATTTGGATGTGGTATCCCAGGATGTAACGAAATGCTGTAGGAGCAGACTGAAAAACAAGAGCAGGTCAACTACTTCATGTAGACATCAGAGATCACTATACGGAGAAGTGCAGTGTATTTAGTGTATGTCATCAAGATGTATGCACTGGAGATAAACAGAACAGTAACACTAGTTAACAACAACAATGTCTAACTTCAATGCTGCCCATTATCTGACACAGATCTTCTCTAAAAATAAAACCGCATGAACTGAATGCTAACAATACATTATGACAGCCTCCAGTGTAGAGGGGTACCCTGTGGTGGGACATGTGCCTGGTGTAGAGGGGCCCCCTGTGGTGGGACATGTGCCTGGTGTAGAGGCGTCCCCTGTGGTGGGACATGTGCCTGGTGTAGAGGCGTCCCCTGTGGTGGGACATGTGCCTGGTGTAGAGGCGTCCCCTGTGGTGGGACATGTGCCTGGTGTAGAGGCGTCCCCTGTGGTGGGACATGTGCCTGGTGTAGAGGCGTCCCCTGTGGTGGGACATGTGCCTGGTGTAGAGGCGTCCCCTGTGGTGGGACATGTGCCTGGTGTAGAGGCGTCCCCTGTGGTGGGACATGTGCCTGGTGTAGAGGCGTCCCCTGTGGTGGGACATGTGCCTGGTGTAGAGGCGTCCCCTGTGGTGGGACATGTGCCTGGTGTAGAGGCGTCCCCTGTGGTGGGACATGTGCCTGGTGTAGAGGCGTCCCCTGTGGTGGGACATGTGCCTGGTGTAGAGGCGTCCCCTGTGGTGGGACATGTGCCTGGTGTAGAGGCGTCCCCTGTGGTGGGACATGTGCCTGGTGTAGAGGCGTCCCCTGTGGTGGGACATGTGCCTGGTGTAGAGGCGTCCCCTGTGGTGGGACATGTGCCTGGTGTAGAGGCGTCCCCTGTGGTGGGACATGTGCCTGGTGTAGAGGCGTCCCCTGTGGTGGGACAT
Source organism: Mixophyes fleayi (assembly GCF_038048845.1). Classification (NCBI taxonomy): domain Eukaryota; kingdom Metazoa; phylum Chordata; class Amphibia; order Anura; family Limnodynastidae; genus Mixophyes; species Mixophyes fleayi. The sequence continues at coordinate 8,060,832 of NC_134404.1, read as the reverse complement.
GTGCCTGGTGTAGAGGGGTCTCCTGTGGAGGGACATGTACCTGGAATGTGACGTATACCTGGTGTAGAGGGGTCCCCTGTGGTGGGACATGTGCCTGGTGTAGAGGCGTCCCCTGTGGTGGGACATGTGCCTGGTGTAGAGGCGTCCCCTGTGGTGGGACATGTGCCTGGTGTAGAGGGGTTTCCTGTGGTGGGACATGTGCCTGGTGTAGAGGCGTCCCCTGTGGTGGGACATGTGCCTGGTGTAGAGGGGTCTCCTGTGGTGGGACATGTGCCTGGTGTAGAGGCGTCCCCTGTGGTGGGACATGTGCCTGGTGTAGAGGCGTCCCCTGTGGTGGGACATGTGCCTGGTGTAGAGGGGTTTCCTGTGGTGGGACATGTGCCTGGTGTAGAGGCGTCCCCTGTGGTGGGACATGTGCCTGGCGTAGAGGCGTCCCCTGTGGTGGGACATGTGCCTGGTGTAGAGGGGTTTCCTGTGGTGGGACATGTGCCTGGTGTAGAGGGGTCTCCTGTGGTGACATGTACCTGGATTGGGACATAGGTGTGCAGTAGAGAGTTCTCTAGTGCTGGGACATTTACCTGGATTGGGATAAATGTTTGGTGTAGAGTTGGCGCCATACACCGAAGCTGAGCCGGTCCAGGTTCAAGCACTCATACAGACTGTGGAGAAGCTATAAAAAGAAATAAATAAATGAACAACAGAACAAAGCCATCACTGTCAGAGTTTACAGTCAACTCCTGGGCAACTGTCATCCTTCAACCATTAAGAAAGCAGAGTCCTTACCTCTTTCTTCATGATGGCAGGACAGTTGGGAGTGGCTCTGGACAGGAAGGATGGGAAGTAAGTGTGCAAAGTGCTCTCAGGGGTTGCTCCAAACGCTAGTACTTTTAGCCTGGGATACAAGTCTCGCAGCTGCTCCTGTTGACTATAAACAGAATTAACTTGAAATGAAGAGATAACTACCAACAAAAACTAATTTTCTCACTTTCTACACCATTTAGCGGCGTGTAATGTAAACAGAAGCAAAGGATCTCCTCTGCCGAGCAACAAAAAGATGGATCTGGACAAGGTGCTGCCTGGCTGAACGCGGAACAGTGTCACATGCCGGCAACACCCTGGAGACTTAGAGCCATCAAATGACTGGCATATGTCAGAGAACCTGCCACTATCTGGGATAACTAGCTTGGTATATGTCAGAGAACCTGCCACTCTCTGGGATAACTAGCTTGGTATATGTCAGAGAACCTGCCACTCTCTGGGATAACTAGCTTGGCATATGTCAGAGAACCTGCCACTCTCTGGGATAACTAGCTTGGCATATGTCAGAGAACCTGCCACTCTCTGGGATAACTAGCTTGGTATATGTCAGAGAACCTGCCACTCTCTGGGATAACTAGCTTGGTATATGTCAGAGAACCTGCCACTCTCTGGGATAACTAGCTTGATATATGTCAGAGAACCTGCCACTCTCTGGGATAACTAGCTTGATATATGTCAGAGAACCTGCCACTCTCTGGGATAACTAGCTTGGCATATGTCAGAGAACCTGCCACTCTCTGGGATAACTAGCTTGGCATATGTCAGAGAACCTGCCACTCTCTGGGATAACTAGCTTGGTATATGTCAGAGAACCTGCCACTCTCTGGGATAACTAGCTTGGTATATGTCAGAGAACCTGCCACTCTCTGGGATAACTAGCTTGGTATATGTCAGAGAACCTGCCACTCTCTGGGATAACTAGCTTGGTATATGTCAGAGCACCCAACACTCTCCGGGGAATTTGTTTGGATTATGTCAGAGAATTTGCCCCTCTAAGGGTTTATGGGTAATGTAGCTTCCAGCAGACGCACAGGATTTTGCAGTTTCCATACCTGGCAGACAGAGAGTTATTTGGCATAAATGCAAAGTCCAAGAGAGGGAAAAAGTCTTTGGGGCCGATCATGCCAAACCCTTTGGTCAGATTAGAGTGCATCCTGCAAGACAAAATACATATCAAGTCGTAAATCTCGCTGCTTTAGCTCAGAATAAAGTCAGAGTGAGCAATGAACTAATTGATGCTGAAATAAAAGAGGAGCACCCAACAATGTGCTCCTGTGTGGTCCATACACTACATTATCTGCTTATATCTATAGTATAGATCTAGATGACAGTGACTTATTATCAACTGAAGGATATTATATGGGTCTTATCTACTGGCAAAAGAGAGGACTTCTGTCTTATGTGTGAATGTAGGCAGATGCCACCAATGCATATAGCATGCCTTGTATTTAAGGCTCAGTTGCCCATTAAATCCCTCAACCTATAATAAGTGACTTATACAAGATCCTGCAGACACATGAAATGGACAGCAGGTGGCAGTAGATGACTCACAGTAACAGCCGCTCCAGATACGATATGGCGTAGGGCGAAAGTGTCTTTATCCCCAGCACTGGAAGCATGAGACCAAGCCAAACTGCAAGACACCACACATATATTCACAGTAAAATGCCTGGCCAAACAGTGGTTTACCCCCAATTATAACATCGCACCCACCTTTCAGTCCCTCCGCTAGATCCGCATATCCCGCTTGTCCCACAGCCCACATGATGGCAAGACATTTAGCTGGTCTGTTCTGCTGATCCCTCAACATATCCAGGTACTGGGGAAGAGAGAATAATTAGCTACACATATACCAGGATTAGTCCCTAAAGTGACAGAATACAGCGCAAGGCCCTCAGTTAGTCCAGGTGACAGCCACATGTTTTACCTTCTTTAAATTAACCGTCACAGTTTTGGGTTTATCCAGAAGAACAGCCTGAATACAGATCCGGTAGCCATGTACAGATTCCGCTGAGTAAATAAAAACCAGTGGTAAAATTAATGAGCATGGGCACAAAGAGCACATATGCACAGGAGTTAGCGAGCACCTCCCGCTACCGAACACACACACACAGGAGTTAGCGAGCACCTCCCGCTACCGTACACACACACACACACACACACACGAGTTAGCGAGCACCTCCCGCTACCGGACACACAGGAGTTAGCGAGCACCTCTCGCTACCGGACACACACACACGAGTTAGCGAGCAGCTCTCGCTACCGGACACACACACACGAGTTAGCGAGCAGCTCCCGCTACCGGACACACACACGTTAGCGAGCACCTCCCGCTACCGGACACACACGCGTGTTAGCGAGCACCTCCTGCTATCGGACACACACACACACACACACGAGTTAGCGAGCACCTCCCACTACCGGACACACACGCGTGTTAGCGAGCACCTCCTGCTATCGGACACACACACACACACACACACACACACACGAGTTGGCAAGCACCTCCCGCTACCGGACACACGCAGGAGTTAGCAAGTACCTCCCGCTACCGGACACACACACGAGTTAGCGAGCACCTCCCGCTACCAGACACACACAGGAGTTAGCGAGCAGCTGCCGCTACCAGACACACACACACAGGAGTTAGCGAGCAGCTGCCGCTACCGGACACACACACAGAGGAGTTAGCGAGCAGCTCCCGCTACCAGACACACACACAGAGGAGTTAGCGAGCAGCTCCCGCTACCGGACACACACACACACACACACACAGGAGTTAGCGAGCACCTCCCGCTACCGGACACACACACAGGAGTTAGTGAACACATCCTGCAACCATAGAGCACACAAGCGAGCGAGTGCCTCCTACTATCACACAGGTATTAGCGAGCATCCCCTCCTACCCATGCAACGCACCTCCTACTCACACAGAGCACATCTCCTGCACACACTAAACTCACAAACAGAAACTAAGCGAGCTTCAACTTGCTTATTTCCAACACATGATATTAGAGAGCCCTGATATGAAACAGACAGTCAGCGAGCACATAGCACACACAAAGCATTGCAGGCACTCCCTGCTCAGTGTTACCTGCAGATTTGTCCAACTCTTGCTGCATCAATAATATGCAATGATCCACAAACATCTCCAGCACACTGGGCGCCTTGTGAAGCAGAGAGCGGATGATTGTCTTTAATTCCTTGTTCAGCAGACAGTAGGGGTAATCTGTGTGAAGACACCTCAGTGTTATGTGCAGCTTATGATTGACTGCAGGACACAAACTCATAGTTTATTATCTTCTACAACCACTAGAGGGTACACACACAACACAACAAACACTTGGTTCTCATCTGCCATCTATAATAAAATACAGGTCCGGTGTCTGACGAGAATAAGACAATTTGTTTAATAGGTGTCGGTATAAGAACTGTCCATGACGGGCTCCTCAAAATTATGTATCATCTTCTTCCGGAACTGAAAGCTCGCTATGACTTCACAATCATGGTGACTTACACGACACTGCTCTGAATTCAGCTAATGTACACCTGTTGCCTACTAAACGACGAAGCGGCCATTTTGTAGAAGACCAATATACATGAAAATACAGCTTAGATACACGTTCCAGGTAAATCCTCACGGATGTCGTCATACAACACAAATAGCTGCCTCCACTTTGTGTAGCCATCAGGAGCCCTTACAGAGTATATTGTTCAACCGAATCACTAACAAGAATGGGGGTAACAGAATCCACTATCAGATATAATATTAAATAAGACGAATGCAAAGACATGTTTAAGTTGCCCATGAGATAGGAGGCATCGCTTGGTATCTGCCAGTTTAAGGGGCATTATTCTTGAAAGCTTCTAAAGATTTCCCATAAATTTAGCCATTAAAAAGGCATCAGTGTTAAATTCCTTCTATTACTTTTAATTTAAAATATATTCCACTCTCTCGAAATAGCGAAGTAACATTTCTGATCTAGCCTTGATAAGTTAATGGAAACGCTAAGACAGCTGTATGAGACCCCAGTGAGATGCATCACTGGTCAATCATCATGAATGTGAGAGGAGTGTACTGTAACATGTGGGGAAACTCCATGAAACTCTATATAAATGGTCATAAAAAAGGATTTGTTCTAATTAACTGCTAAAAACCATACCAAGTAAATAAAAATACAACAAATAAAAAGGTTGTAGCTGAGATTATCTGCAAAATGTCCACTCTGGCCTGACCAGCTTGTAGATCAGCCGACCTCATCTCACACCTAATTATTCTGTACCCGGGTCAGTGACTGTGACGGTGTAATGTTATAGATGTCATCAGCGATATAACTGTACTAAGTGCATGACCAGGACAGTCCAGTCACTGACCATGAGACTGCTGGCTTGGCACAGGATCACTCTTGGGTGTCTGCAGTTTGTAGTTCAGGTAACCGGCCAGATCCTTCACCCAGATTTGGGGGTTCTCAGGAAACATATTCTGACTCTTCTCCATCTCCCTTTGAAGCTCCGCTACGTCCAGCTAGAACAGACCAAGACAATTATTCAAATTATTCGGATAAGTGATATATTTGATATCTGCCCTCTTTACGCTCCTTTATATGTCTATAAGGGTATGATAATTACAACTTTGTGCAGTGCTGGATGCAATATGACAGCTGTCATCACGGAGGGTTAATGAGTCTGTGAGCTGAACAAAAAAAACACGAAAAAGTGTTTGAAGAGCTGAACTGTCAATATTAGTGTCAACCTGTCAAACCCACTGATCTCCACGAACTGTAAGTCAATTTATTGTAACAACAAACACTTTCTATGTACTTTCAGCCATCATTAACTTTTAATAAGTGTCTCCTAAGTAAACATCTCTATTCTGCTATAAGTAAACAGAGGATTGCTGCAGTGTCAGATTTCAAACGGCTGCTGTGATTCAGCCAAGAACTCTCCTGGAAGACACAGGCTGTCAAATTACGGAGGACAGATACATAATTAGCAGCAAAACTAATTGTGTTATAGAAGAAAAGACTGAACACTAATACAAGCTGATTTGGTTTGAAGAACAGAGGCACAAAAAACTTGTGACTGATCTATAGATTGAACTTGCTGTATACAAGCAGCTATCCTTTTTATTGTTTAATTATTTTCCCATTACATTAAACATCAAGTTATAACAGAGGTTAATGTGGGAGCTGATGTGTGCACCATCAACTTGACACTTATATAATCACTGTTTGAGTGGCAATTCCATTATTATATAGTTTTGGAATTTTTATGTAATATATAACTTTTTTAAACTATGTGGATGGTGAAACAATATTTTAAAATATTTTCAGGTATCTCTGTTACTCATTGCTGTGTATAATTATAAAAAAGGTGCTCCATCCGGCTGTTTTTACTTGCCACCCGGCTCTTGGAGCCCTATTATAATGAAATAAACCATTGTTTCTCCTATTATCCTGGGCACTATGTGAGCACTGCAGCCAGCAGTGTACTGACCACCAGTCTGACCAGTCCTGGCAGGTGCAGGTGATAATCTCCCAAAATGTTTCATTATTGCAAAGTATTACAACTGCCCCCACCCGGCTGCTTCTTCATGTCACCCGGCTGGCAAACACTGTGCATGTTTTCTAGATCTCCCATTAGAAGCACAGATGTGTCTGATTGTAATGATATAATATTGTCTGTACAACACTGTGTAATATACAGACCATCAGATGTTACATCGGGGATTTCCCTCTAGTGATCCGCTGACTGCAACAGTAGCTGACACCAGCAACTGGTGTCAGCAGATAAAATACTAGTGGTAAATTAATCTCTCTATAAAATCTATAGCATCTGACAATGACATTTAGCCATTTCCCCATCTGCATTTCAAACCTCAAAATCACCAGAAAAACACTTAGCATTTTAGACTGGATTAGAAGACAGCAAAGAAAAACCAGCTCATGTACCCGGCTCATTGTGGGAGACGGCAACGGTAAAGTCGTCATCGTGACTCTACTCTATCTACTGGAAGTGAAGGAGTCTGGAGGGTGGATCTCGCACAGCGTTCCCTGCCATACTCACAGCACGAAGAGCCTCCTCCAGTGTGAGGAACTTCCCCGGAACGGACGCCGAGCTCCCCCCGGCAGATGGTTTCTTTGAACTCTTCCCTGAGCTTTGCTGCTTCTTGTTCTGCTGGGGCTCGGAGGAGCTGCTGGGGGGAACCTGCTCCTTGTTCTGCTTCTTCATGATCTTCTCAAAGCCCAGCTCATAGACCGATAACTTTATGGGCACTGCAAATACAAATCCCAAGTTCATCATTTGGGTCATGGTAGGAAGCATGCTGGGGCTTGTAGTTCCCCAGACAGAGGAGGGGGCATGCTGGGGCTTGTAGTTCCCCAGACAGAGAGGGGGGGGGGGGGGGCATGCTGGGGCTTGTAGTTCCCCAGACAGAGAGGGGGGGGGGCATGCTGGGGCTTGTAGTTCCCCAGACAGAGGAGGAGGGGGCATGCTGGGGCTTGTAGTTCCCCAGACAGAGGAGGAGGGGGCATGCTGGGGCTTGTAGTTCCCCAGACAGAGGAGGAGGGGGCATGCTGGGGCTTGTAGTTCCCCAGACAGAGACGGAGGAACATACTGGGACTTGTAGTTGCCCAGGCAGAGAGGAGCCTGCTGGGACCTGTAGTTCCCCAGGCAGAGACGAAGGAACATACTGGGACTTGTAGTTGCCCAGGCAGAGAGGAACCTGCTGGGACCTGTAGTTCCCCTGCTGGGTCACACAGACATCATACCTCCGGCGGTGATGGCCGCTGCGGCGGGCACCAGGTTGCTCTCCCCCAGCGCTCTCCGCCGGTCCCCGGCCTTCTTGCTCTTCCCGACCACTCTCCATTTCCCATCCGCAGCTCCAGAGGCCATGTCTGATCGCAGCGCTCACAGTCCGGCGTCACTTCCGGGGACAGGTCCCGCCTCTTCCGGGGAACCCTCAGACGTTGCGCTCTGTGATTGGAGGAGCGCGGGCTCGGAGCATGCGCAGTGCGGTGCGGTCTGTCCGCCACGTCTGTACTCCTCTGCTGACGTCACCGGCGTCTGGCGGGTCACATGATGTGCTCTGACAGCGGCTCTGACAGCGGCTCTCCCAGTGGCCCCCGGGAGCCTCCTTATTACACTGATACCTCAGCGGGAGCTACTGCTGCCCCCTGTGTGTGAGGGGCTCTGTGGGGTGTGAGGGGTCCTGTGGGGTGTGAGGGGTCCTGTGGGGTGTGAGGGGTCCTGTGGGGTGTGAGGCTCTATGAGGGGGAGGGGCTGTGTTATTATAAGATGTGTCTGAGGGGTCCTGTGGGGTGTGAGGCTCCATGAGGGGGAGGGGCTGTGTTATTATAAGATGTGTCTGAGGGGTCCTGTGGGGTGTGAGGCTCCATGAGGGGTGGAGGGGCTGTGTTATTATAAGATGTGTGAGGGGTCCTGTGGGGTGTGAGGCTCCATGAGGGGTGGAGGGGCTGTGTTATTATAAGATGTGTCTGAGGGGTCCTGTGGGGTGTGAGGCTCCATGAGGGGGAGGGGCTGTGTTATTATAAGATGTGTGAGGGGTCCTGTGGGGTGTGAGGCTCCATGAGGGGGAGGGGCTGTGTTATTATAAGATGTGTCTGAGGGGTCCTGTGGGGTGTGAGGCTCCATGAGGGGGAGGGGCTGTGTTATTATAAGATGTGTGAGGGGTCCTGTGGGGTGTGAGGCTCCATGAGGGGGAGGGGCTGTGTTATTATAAGATGTGTCTGAGGGGTCCTGTGGGGTGTGAGGCTCCATGAGGGGGAGGGGCTGTGTTATTATAAGATGTGTGAGGGGTCCTGTGGGGTGTGAGGCTCCATGAGGGGGAGGGGCTGTGTTATTATAAGATGTGTCTGAGGGGTCCTGTGGGGTGTGAGGCTCCATGAGGGGTGGGGGGGAAGGGGACTGTGTTATTATAAGATGTGTCTGAGGCTCAGTGTGAGGATTTCTACCAGTTACCTGACGGTTAATGTCGCCCTTAGGTCACAGAGTGTTAGCTTTATGTACAGCCAGTATACTGCTAGATAGTAATGTGCTGTATGCATGTACTGTGTATATAGTGTGTGAGTCTTCTGTCATATAAACCATCAGCATTATTATGAAGGAAATGGTTTTTGATTGCTCCTGGTCTGAGCGGTTTCAAAATGGTGAAAGTAAATGGACAGCCGAGAAATGCGTCAGTGTACCTAGCCTTAGAGACTAAGGCTAGGTTCACACTACAGTGTTTTCAGAAGATTATCAGTCAGTCTGACGATAAATGACCGGTTGGCCTGATTATCACAGTAGTGTGTACCCGGCAACAAGGGCCGATTATCGTTCCAAAGTACATTGTATCGTTGAACGAGATTTTTAAACTGAACTAAAAATCTCTTTCAGCGATGGAACAATGTAATTTCAATTCTGCAGTGTGTAAGGACACGACTGTCTTCCATACACACTGCAGGTGGGTCTGAGCCGGGAGTGGAGAAGGACTGTGCTCGTCATATATATTTATACAGATCCTTGACTGATAATTATTTTATTTGCCTTTGTGCACAATATTATCTGCATAAAATATGAAATACAACCAAAACTATATCTGTTTCAATTAAAACATTTCATATTTATGTAATCCATAATGAGAAAATGATATGTTACGTTATAATGACACCAAATATAAAACAGATGTAAATACACCGCTGGCTGAAAAAAAACACTTATGTCAACACAATTCACTATGTTGTAACATATCTAAAAGTACAGTATAATCCATGTTTCTTTGATAAACATAATTATAGATGTTCAATATTTGCATTGAGGGAGTTGTTTAGAGGCGGATTTTTTGCTCTCTGCTCTCAGTCATGTATATGTTTCTGTAACGTTATATGATGTACCCTAAGTGCTCGGCACCCCATAAAACCTCATCATGCCGTTCTCCCACTTGTTTGGGGGGGATTTCTAGTAATGGGGTGTGAATGGATGTGTGGGATGCTGCTGGCAGGTGATAGAAGACTTTATTGTCAGTGACAGAAGCTTGTTTTTGCAGTCTTTGAACCTGGGTGTCACATACCACCTCCACTGCAGCCCTTACCTGATAACCTGTATTGCCGATTGTATCAATTCAATCCCACATCCAGAGGGGATCGGTGGTTCGGGTTGATATGTATGTGCTGTGACCGTGATACTAATAGGCGTCTGAGACGCTAACTGACAATATCCAATAGATGAATGTCATGAACATAGAGAACTTAACCCATCACATAATTGTGGGAAATAAAGACTAAATCATAACTGCAGTGGTATATCAAATAAATGCATTGATAAGTTGAGCTACTAAAGTGTAAAATGTGAAGCCAGAGGGCCTGAGTCATTAAGGAAAGCAAAGCATAAAAAAGGAGTAATGTTGCACCTGGACAAAACCATGTTGCATTGGAGGGGGGGGGGGGGTAAATTTAAAATGTGGGAAGAGATTTATAGTTGGGATAGGGCATGTTATAGAATAAATTTAAATTTCAGTGTAAAAATAAACCTATCAAGTATTTGTGTGCTAGACGAAAAGACAGTCAGTATTTAACCTATGTGCAAAATAATAAACTCATTTGCACCCCTTGCATTGTAACATGGTTTGTCCCAGAGAACATTTACTCCTTTTTTTTGCCTTTAATGACTCAGGCCCCGAGAGTCTGTTGTGTAAGTATTCGGTGGCTCTGCACAATCGGTGTTAGAAGATAGCAGTGTCACCTGTAGGAGCTTCAAAGGGCCCTTGCTGTGAGCTATATCCTGACACAAGTTAGTTTTTTGGACACCTAAATAGACTTTGTGGGGCCGTTCACAACTTGACATCCTTGCAGACAAAGGCCGCATTTGAAGGCCTATACAGGTATATAGAAATATGAAATTCAAAAACCATAGTTCATATTATGGGAAATCTGTGTGCGACTCCATACCGGGGAGTAGAAATCACACCAGGGTTGTGAATGACAGGTACTGGCGGTATCTGGGAACAGCTATAATCACATGTCTGTAGGAAAGGTATGTCACATTGTCATAATTCCATCATGTTTGGTATTTAAATGTGCGGGAGATTATGACCGGTTTATTGAAGGGAAAGTTATGTCTCTGGGATATAGCTGTGAGGTATTACCAAAAGGTCAAAACTTTTGGAATATTTGTGAGTGACACCCAGGGGACATCCCTGACCCCCTATTAGCATTAACTGACCCTGTGAAGACCATCCCATTTCATTTTGCTTAAAAAACATGTCTTGGGAAGGGGCAAAATGTCAGTTTCTTGGGGATCAATCTAATTGAAGGACTGTCCATCTTTTCTGCCTGCCCCAGGCATACAGATTATTATATGTAAGTGATGCTCTGTACTTTCATCCCATTTGTTTTTACAACTTTGCAATTTTTTATTTGTATGTCAAATCTTTTTCTAATTGTTTTTTTATTCTCTGTAAGCATTGTACATTTTGTATATTAAATCTAATAATTTAATAGTTCTATCCTTATTGCTGTAAACAAATCCATTACCTGTTTAGAAGAGACAGATTGCTTGGCTGGATTAACTCTTTAGAAACCAGTGTGTGAAGGGTTAACTGTTTAGCTACCAGAGCACAGAGTGTGTACAATTGGATAATAAAGTCATAGGTTTGCTGCGGGTCTTATACGTAGCTGATGGCAGTTACTGTGGAGCCTGCGTCTGTTGGGAAAGGGACCAACGAAATCTGTAGCCTGAGAGAGAGGTGAGTGTGAGGTTTAAGCTGGAATCCTGTGTGTTCCCTTACAGTAAGCTTCCAAGTCACGAGTGCGCAGAGAGCGGTGTGTGACAGATGAAGGGGTTCAGGCATGGCCGGATTAAAGGGGGGGCACATGGGGCACGTGCCCCGGGCCCCCCTCTCTCCAAGTGCCCCCCGCCGCCCAAATCACCTCACCTGTCAGTTGCTGTCATCTGACAACAACTGACCCTCGCTCCGTGTGCACATAGAGATCGCTACAATCTCTAAATCCGTGCCAGTAGTACAGCAGCACCTGCTGGAGGAGCTGCTGTACTGTCTAAAATGGCCAAAATGGAGCTGTTGTGCATGCTCGGCAGCAGCAGCTCCTCCAAGACATCAAGTGAGCAGGTGACTCTATTCACTGGGCACACATTTACACTATTAAATACAAAATAAATCATATATAAATAAATATAACAAGAAGACCCCTCATGGCATGTTTATTGCTTGATTATTTATATATATATAATCGAGCAATAAACATGCTATGAGGGGGTCTTCTTAAATATGTATATACATATGATTGATTGTTTCATCAGTTATGTTTCAATAAATATTCACTGAGCATTAATATTAGACTGGTAGAGGGGCGTGGTCTGGACGTCGTTCTTGAGAGTCACACTCCCTGGGAGCTCCGTCAAGTTGATCAACTAAACCAAGTAATTTGGGGTCACCCACCTCCTGAAACTTTTCTGTTGGCTCACTGGGCAACGTGGAAGCCATCGTGCACCTGATGGTAGCACGGAACGCTAAATTTGTGCTGCCCCACCCGGACACCGCCCGAGCTGATACCGCCCTCACGGGCTAATATGTAAGTGGCTGTGCGGCTGCCCAGCTGACCTCTCTCCCCTCTCCATTACCTGTGAGCCCTCTCTCGCTGAACGCTGCTGGGGACAGGCCTTCCGGTCCAAGCGCCGGACCTTGAGTAGCACCTGTGCTGCGCAACTCCCACTTCTGGTGGGCGGGGCCAACGGAATACACCGGACGGTACTGACGCGGATAGCTTGCCACCGAAAAACCAAGTGGCAAAGGGTTGTGCCTTTCCATCACTCTGGAGGGGCGATTTGGCTGTGGAAGCTGGGCAGGAGTGGAAATTGTGGTGCCTCTTCTGCAGCTCCTCATCCTACTACTGTCTGTGTGGACAGTGCTGAGGACCTCTACTGTATGCCAGCGCAGTGAGTATTAACACTCACTGCACTTTTCCTGACCAGTTGTGTGGGGCTGATCCTGCCACTTGGCCTGTTGCCTCTGTACATTGTGTGTTACCTGTGTCCCTGCTGGTGCCTCAGCCTAGCCTGTTACCACTGGAGTCCACTCCACTTACCTTCTGTTCTATCAAGCTGCACTGCATTTAATCCAGCTGGTTTGCTTTGCTTCATTCCTTTGTGGCACAATACTGCCCTCTGGTGGCGGCTGAAATACACTACATTTACTATTCATTGCTGCTGCAATTATTTCTATCTAGCTAATGTCTATCTGAGGGTCCAGTGACATTTCACTGGCCATTTCCCGATGCCGTTGGTCAAATTACTGCCTATATATATCATCTCAATATCTCCTGTACAAAAGACCCTGCTATATTGCTTTCAGTGGTACGCCGATAGCATCCGAAAGGCAGGAAACTGGTGCTCAGCTGTCAGGACTACACCAACAGTTATCCTCCATAACGTCTATCGGGCTTTGGGGGTTTTTCCTCATTGGCGCTAGTTTCCATCTGTGAGCCTTCAACTGGACGCTGAATATGTGACCTCTCCCACTCATGCAGGACCGGGAAAGACCCCTATCATACTAGCCGAAGTAAAAGTGTGCCTCCCTATCACCTTCTTTCTTCACCTCAGCCTTTCTCTGCCTCCCTCATCCGTCTCAACTGGCTGCGGGACATTAGTTTTACCGTCATGTCCAAGAAACCAAACAAAGTGACCGCCGGGACCTCTGCTAACTTTTTTGGTTCAAAGAATAAGCAGTCTTCCCCGCCTCCGGCTCGTACAGAAACGCCCATCTCTCAGCCGCTCTCTGATGTCGAGCTGGACTCACAGATCCAGGCTGTGATGACCAGTCTGCTGGAAGGGGTCAAACAAACATTCCACCAAGAACTTTCTAAGGTTGTTAATGACTTTAAAACCGAACTAACTTCACTGGGCAACAGATCTGACGCACTGGAGACAAAGACAGATGATCTCTGCGGCTCACAAACTACGATGGACAAAGAACTTACCCTTCTTCGTAACGAAGTTGAGACCCTCAAAGAAAAGCAGGAGGATTCTGAAAATCTGTCTTGTCGCAACAATATTCGTATCCGTAATGTTGCTGAAGAAATCTGCCCGGCGGACCTTCAGGCTTTTCTTAAAGACTTGGAAATACAGAAAATAGGGCGCTAGGACATGACCTGCAATGTGTAAAACAGCTGCCCCTGATTCTCTAGGATACAAGTCTAGAAAACTATACAGAACACTTATAAAAAAAAATGAGGGGCGCTTGTCATAACACTTTACATTGGTTTTATTAAAATACATAAAATATGCAACCTTTATAGTACTGACCACCAACACCGCGGAGGGTGTACTATAATAGACAAGGAATATGCTGTGACAATAAAGTCTGTATTCCTATGGTACATAATGCTTTAAAACAATCATCTACAAAAGTTGATCACATTCCATTTCAGATAAAGCAAAGTAGGTAACCAGACGTGTAAATAGAAAGCAGTTTGCAAGGATGTGGATTATATTATTGGAGCTCCGTATATTTCTGTTCTCATAGATTTTTTTCCTAGTGGAGCAGAAGATCAAAAATGAGACACATTTATTCGTATATATCCAGCCCGTAGATTTACGGAAACACTAAAATAAGTGTTCTCTTGTTGGAGTGTGTTCAAAAAGGTCTCAATATTCATGCAGCAAAATTAGCTTCACATAAGATCACTCCGATCAGATAATATTACTTCAGATTTCCGTTATGGATATATGCAATCAGCAAGTCCGATAGTAAAAACCGTGCTTCCGATCAACAGTATCCAGCAAACTGCATATGATCAAACAATCCCACTGACAAGCTGCAGCCTGTGTGGAACTCACCATACGTTGGGTAGAATCCGTCAGTTCGTTCATGCGGCTTAGTAAACTATAATATGGAGCCGATACTTCCACAACGACGTTGTCATGGCGCTTACCTGTGTCAACGCTGATTCGCCGCTCCGTACTGTCACACTTCCGGGTAGGTCCCGGCGGATCTGGCCTGTGGATCTGGCCGTGCCTCTGCATGTCCATCTCATAGAACTCTTTCCTTACGTCAGTAGGCTAAACCTGGGGGCCGTGACCTGCGGTTCTCCGGCAGCAAAACCCACCCTGCCTTGCGGCGGTACTTGGAGAAGACGGGGAGGGCCGTTAGACTCCGCGCCCTAGGAAGGCCGGCGTAAATACTGACTAAGGTAATCTTGAAACCTAACAGACGTATGCAGTGAGAACACGTACCGGACCTTGTGTACACTATTGAAAACCCCGGGGTCACTTCGTTATTGGTAGTAAAGCCTATAGGAAAAAGCTTGACGCGTTTCTCGGCTAGAGCCGTTTCATCAGAAGCTGAATTTGTCTGAATGAAATGTCCAAGGCATTTAAATACAACAGCGGGTCTCCAATTAGTCAATTAATTGTTTTCCGTCCTGGATAGACTCGCAGCTTTGTTAATTTATAACTCCGGAACTGACAGACATATGAATACTGTAACTTAAAATAAGGTCTCTGTCTATTCATTAAAAAAAAACATTCATCAGAAAAACATATGCTGCATGAAAGTGTACCTATTTCGGCAGCAGACTTTGGATAAAAAGACATAAATATACATACATACAAACTTAGTGATGCCGACCCATATTCCTCACATTGGAGTCAATATGTAATTTATCTCCTCTAATGGAGTATTACAAAATATACATAAAAGAACATATAAAACAAATACATAATTGCTATTATAGAAGCATAGGAATAAAAAGCCTCTCAACTATTCATCTCACTTTAATACTACTGGAGGAATTTATATCCAGACTCCGAACCCGTCCAATTTTGTCCGGCTGCAGAGGCTATCCTCTTATTTCACTCCTAAATTCCTAACAGTGTAATATTATAAAAAATTCTATATTCTACAATCTAGATAGTACTAGAGATTTCTATTGAAAATAACAGATGAGAAAAATATTCAACTCGTGCAAACATCACGAGAGGTCTCCCATACATATTTCGGCCTCATTAAACCTTGCTTAGCTAAAAAGTTACACTTGTGTTTTTTTTCATTGCCACAGGACATTATGGCTGTCATGAAGTGATTTAAGCAATATTTATCAAATAGAATGACACTAAAAACAATCTATACGTACCAGATCACAAATTATTTAATTCTATGCAATCATTAAGGCCATTCGGCGACAGAGTTTTTAATTTAAAAATCCAGTAAGCCTCACGTCCACAGAGGAGGTTAAACCTGTCGCCCCCTCTGTCAGTGACGTTCATCTGTTCTATGGCTTTTACCAATAGACCTGACAGCTTAGTGCCCTGGCACGTATTAATGTGGGCCGATAGAGAATGTGATCTTATGTTTCTCAATATATTTCGATAATGATCCCGAAAGCGCACTCCTAGGGTTCTGATTGTGCGGCCAATATATTGTTTTCCGCACTTGCAGCTTATAACATAGATAATAAAGGTTGATTGACAGTCGAGGATTTTCTCAATAGGAAATTTTTCCCCTGATACAAAGGAGATAAGATCCACGGCTTTATGATCTGCATATACACAAGACATGCATTTTGGTTTCCCACATTTATAAAAACCCTTTCCTCTACTAAGCCATCTTTCTGCATGTGAAATTTTGGCCGGTACAACAGTCTTATTTTCCCCTTTATAAAAACTTGGGGCCAATCTCTCCTTTAAATTCCTTGATCTTCTGAAGACTGTCATTTTGTTGTTCTTAATCATATGTCCAATATAATCATCAAGTTCCAGAAGAGATTCGTTCTTATTGATAATTTGTTTAGCGTAACAGTTGTATTGGGTAACAAATACCAAAGACCTATCCTTCTGAGCACGTTTGCCAGAGTCTTCCAGAAGTTTACATCTATCAAGTTTCATAGCTTCGTCATAGGCCTTATCCAAGATATGTCCTGGGTAGCCCAATTCTACAAACGATTCATATAATTTTGCAGAATGTATCTCATATTCTTCCTGCCTAGAGCAATTCCTCCGTATTCTTAAAAACTGGCCCTTAGGGATATTCGTTTTCCAGGGCCTGTTATGGCCACTGGAAAAGTGTAAATAATTACACGTATCCACTTCCTTCATGTAATTTTCAGTCACAATTATATTCTGATGGATACTTAAAGTTATATCTAAATAAATAATCTTCGATTGATGGTGATTACTGGTAAAGTTCAGACCAAACGGATTAGAGTTTAAATGAGAGACAAAATGAGAGATGGACTGCTGGTCACCATCCCAGATGAAAAACATGTCATCTATATATCGCCCATAGAGGACCAGGTTCGCCCCAAATGCCGAATCCCACACATGGGACTCCTCGAAGAGGCCCATGTAGAGATTCACATAACTCGGGGCGAACCTGGTCCCCATGGCCATCCCAAGGGTCTGGAGGTAATAGTTTGAATCAAACAGAAAGTAGTTATGATATAAAATAAATTTAATAGCTGAATGTAGAACGTTTTTCATACAAATATCTAGATGTTCTTGCTTGTCCAAAAAGACCTATATAGCATTCAATCCTAAAGTATGGGGAATGTTTGAGTACAGAGATACTACGTCACAGGTAAGGAAATAATAGGTTGGTTTCCATACTATATCCTGGATCATTCTTAAGAAGCTTGTGGTATCTTTAATATGGGACCTTAAATTTAATACAATAGGTTGGAGGTAATGGTCTACAAAAGAGAAGAGATTACTTGTCAAAGACCCAATGCCCGATATTATCGGTCTTCCGGGCGGATTGATCTTATGGATCTTGGGCAAATGGTAGTAGGTGGGAACCACCGGATACAGATTATAGATGTAGCCCATAGTATCTTTTGAAATTGCACCCTCCTCAAGTGCATCTTCTAACAAGTTTTTTAAGGCCTGTTGATACACTCCAGTAGGGTCACTTTTTAACTTTGTATAAGAATTCGGATCTTCCAGTTGTCTTAAAGCTTCTCTATGATTGTCTAACTTATCTTGTATAACCAGACCCCCCCCCCCCCTTGTCAGCTGGTTTGATTATGATCCCCTGATCATCAGCTAGGTCCTTAAGAGCTTTTCTCTCTACAGAGGACAGATTGTCTCTGTTACATTCATTAATGGATTTTTCACAAAGTGTTCTAAAATCCTCCATGGTTTTCCTATAAAAACTGTCTATTAGTGGTCCCTTAAACTGAAGGGGGTAGAAGTTTGATTGTCTCTTAAATTTCCCCACCTTATATGAAGTATTGATATCAAATATATTTACTGGTGACCTATGGAGTATATCACCATTCTCTTCTTCAAGTGACTCTAAGCAGGAAAGGGCTAATTGGTCTTCCTTATCCAATATAATAGGTAAAACGTAATCAGGTATTCTCTTATTTGCCTTACTCGTGAAATAGCGTTTTCTGCTAAGTGATCGTACAAATCTATTTAAGTCAACAAAAAGACTAAATAAGTTTGGTTTGCTCGTCGGTGCGAACTTCAAACCTTTTTGAAGGAGTCTTAGTTCAGATTGGGTCAGAACCTTAGAAGATAAATTAAAAATTCCTTTACCTGTTAATTTAGTCTTATATTTTTGGTTTGATTTGAGGGTCCCTCCCCTGGATCCTCTATTTCGCTTCCTCTTGACCTTTTGGAAAGATTTTGTCCCTGACTTCCTTGATAGTAATGATTTGGGGAGGGGCCTCTCCCTAAAAAAGAGGCATTAGGAGTCTCAGGGAGAGAGGTTTTATTATGTGATCGTGTATCCGATTCTTCATATGAGTCTAATATTCTATATCTTGAAGCTCTGGATTGATAATCTTTTTTCTCTTTTCTCTCAAAGCCCACTTGTGAATATTCTTTTTTTTTTAATTTCTATTGAATAAGAATAGTTAGTATTTTTGGGGCTATCCCTATCTCTGTTTTTATTATAGTTTCTGAACCCCCTATTTGATAGTTGTTCTGGAGAGTTAGGTGGTCTGAATGTTTGTTTTATTTCTAGATGCATCTTCCTGGGGTCGACCCCTATAGGTAGCTGAAGATAACCTGCTTCTCCTAGGAGACATCAATTTATCTTGATATCTGGGAAACCACTTCCTACCATTCGTTGAATCTTTCCTCCTACCCGTGGAGGGGTTTCTTGGATTTATATTATAAGCCCTGACTCTATCTTTATCATAATCTTCCTTGTCTCGCTTTAATTTCATATCTTTCCGTATTATTAAAGGATTTTCAAAGTCAATAATTCTTTTATTAATTTTATTATCTCGTTCTTGATAGCCTTCACAGGACTCAAACATTTGGAGTGATTCCTGTATATTTCAATCTCTGATTGGGTGGATTCAACCTTGATATTTCTATATTTGACCAGGAGCTTCATGAGGTTAAAGGAGCAGTTGTCAAGAACACTATTCCATTCCCCAGTGAAGCTGCTGTCATCTTGAAATGAAGAAAATTTAAACACACGTAGTCCTCTTGGTATAATACCAATATCTATATACTTTTGTAAAGTGGTTGAGTCCCACCAATGTCTAGTTTCAGATAGGCAGAGTGATTCCAATTTAGAAAATAGATGATTCATCTCTATACCTCTATCTGATATTTTTTTCTTTTGGTTTTAACTCTGTTTGAGAAGAAAGAGTACATCTCCTTAATAATCTATCTGCTAGGCTTTACTACCAATAACAAAGTGACCCCGGGGTTTTCAATAGTGTACACCAGGTCCGGTATGTGTTCTCACTGCATACTTCATTGTGGAAGTATCGGCTCCATATCATAGAGTTTACTAAGCCGCATGAACGAACTGACGGATTATACCCAACGTATGGTGAGTTCCACACAGGCTGCAGCCTGTCAGTGGGATTGTTTGATCATATGCAGTTTGCTGGATACTGTTGATCGGAAGCACGGTTTTTACTATCGGACTTGCTGATTGCATATATCCATAACGGAAATCTGAAGTAATATTATCTGATCGGAGTGATCTTATGTGAAGCTAATTTTGCTGCATGAATATTGAGACCTTTTTGAACACACTCCAACAAGAGAACACTTATTTTAGTGTTTCCGTACATCCACGGGCTGGATATATACGAATAAATGTGTCTCATTTTTGATCTTCTGCTCCGCTAGGAAAAAATCTATGAGAACAGAAATATACGGAGCTCCGTTAATATAATCCACATCCTTGCAAACTGCTTTCTATTTACACGTCTGGTTACCTACTTTGCTTTATCTAAAATGGAATGTGATCAACTTTTGTAGATAATTGTTTTAAAGCATTATGTACCATAGGAATACAGACTTAATTGTCACAGCATATTCCTTGTCTATTATAGTACACCCTCCGCGGTGTTGGTGGTCAGTACTATAAAGGTTACATATTTGTGTATTTTAATAAAACCAATGTAAAGTGTTATGACAAGCGCCCCTCATTTTTTTATAAGACCTTTTTCAACATATCCTCCCAGAGCTCTCTGACACTGACTGTCTGATGGACCGTGCTCATAGGGCCCTTCGGGCTCGTCCTGCCAGTGGCCTGCCTCCTCGAGATATTATTGTGCGCCTGCACTATTTCCGCACAAGGGACCAAATACTGTTTGCGACTAGAGATCAATCTGTTCTCTCTTTCCGGAATATGGACATCCAGCTGTTTCAGGATCTTGCTCCCTCCACAATACAGAAACGGAGAGATCTGCATCCTGTCACTAGGATTCTGCGACAGCACAATATCCGGTATCGTTGGTGCTTTCCGTTTTAACTTCAAGTGTTTGCAGCCAACTCGTCTCATTACATTAAGACGGTGGACCAAGGACAGGATCTATTAGCTAAATTGGACATCCTTCCCATGTCGTCTGCTTCACAGACCGGCTCTCCGAAGGCCCAACGACCAGCACCTCCACAACCAGACTGGACCCGTTCTTTCTGTTGCAAAGCCCAAGATGCTACTCACCGTGATGTGGCTGTTATTGTCATTGGTTCTTTGCTTTGTATTTGTTTTGCCTTCACAGGTGGACTTCATATATGTGTTGGAGCCCTGAGCTATTGACTATTGCAAACCCGACTTTTTCCGTTCCTCTCGTGGACGAACTAGATCTCTATGGCCACTTTTCGGGATATAAAGTGAACACTGATAAGACAGAAGTCCTGGACTTTTACGTTTCCCCAGAAGATAAAGTGTCACTAGAAGGTTCCTTCCCATTTAACTGGCGCCTTCAAAAAATCAAGTACCTTGGGGTATATCTGACTAAGCATCTTCATCAGCTGTTTCAGGCCAACTTTCCTTGCATTCTAGCTCAAATTAAGTCGGATCTTACTTCATGGTCGCAGCTATATACTTCCTGGATAGGCCGTATTAAAGCGGTTAAGATAAATATACTCCCTAGGCTCCTCTACCTTTTTCAAACCCTTCCCATCTGGGTCCACCCCTATGTTTTTAAGTTTCTCCACTTTCATGTATCTAAATTTATCTGGTCTGGTAAGTGCCCCCGAGTCCGATTTAAGCTCTTGCAAAGAGCCCCGCGGGGAGGGGGACTGGGAATTCCTGATTTTTGACGCTACCACCTCTCCGCTCAGCTTGCTCAATGCATTCTGTGGTGTAGTTCAAAATCCTCCAGGGTCTGGGTCGAGATTGAGGCTGAAACGGACTCGTGGTCCAAAACGTGTCTCACTTCACCCGGTCATTACACACTCTCTGGCGGTCTGGGACAGAAATTTGGCCTTTCCCCCCATCCCTCTCCCCTAATACCTTTATTTAACTCCTCCGACTTCACACCGGGCCTTTCCCCTAAAGTATTCTCGTGGATTCTCCTTCACAAGGAGAACGTTTCTAAAAATGATCTTACCTCCACAGTAGTGTTCCCCTCATTTACTGACATCCAATCGCGAATGGATATACCCTCTAAATTTTTCTACGAATTTCTTCAGCTTCGTCATTTTCACCACACAGCTAAAACTCGCCTCTCTTCCCGTCCCCTTACCACGTTAGAAAATCTCTGTCTCCGCCAGACTTCTACGAAAGGCCTTATTTCAACACTATACTATGAACTCACCCCACCTTCTTCAGACCTTAGAGTTTTGCGTGAACTGGCCTGTGACCGTGACTTTGGTAAAGTCCTTTTGAGAAAAGAGTGGTCAGAGATATATGAGAACGCTGCCTCCAGTTCAATCTGTGATAAAATAAAAGAGAATGTCTACAAGGTATTGTACCGGTGGTACTACGTTCCCTCCCGGATTCATAAAATTCTCCCAGACTCCTCTGAACGCTGTTGGCGGGGGTGCTCCCATGACGGTAACTACATCCACATATGGTGAACCTGTCCCAAGCTGACAAGTTTCTGGGCCGAGATTAAACAACTGATCCAATCAGTACTCCAGATAACGATACCATTAGAACCTAAATTTTTCCTCTTGCCCTTGGGAGTGCCCACGGCAACTCGACACCAGAATAAGATGGCTAGACGTATCTTGTCGGCAGCTACCTGCCAAATCGCAGCAGACCGGAGACAGCAGTCTCCACCATCACTCCAGGCTGTTATTAACAGAGTATAGCAGGTACAGCGTCTGGAATACCTGACCAGCATCGACAAAAGGACTTCAAGATCGTTCACTAAGGTATGGAGTCCGTGACTCTCGTTTTTTCAGGCTTATTCTCCTTTCACCTGACAATATAACTCCATATGTCCGTCCTCCTCCCTTCATTCCCTCTCCCTTTCTTTTTCTTCTTTTCTGCTATCCTCTAGTCTCTCTTTCCTTCTCTCTGCGTTATGCTCTTTTCTCTCGTGGCATTTCGCTCTCATTTTCACCTCTTTTTTAAAAAAAAACGAAAAAAAAATTCCTGGTCAATCTTTATATAAACATGTAATTTGATCCATCCGCATTATTGTTTCATGATGGTTCGTTGATTGTATTTTATGCTCTTACAGATGTGTACATGCTTGGTTACACTGCTTGTTGGTGACTTTGTTACTTGACCTTGCAAAAATAAAATTCTTAAAAAAAAATAAAAAAATATTAAGACTGGTAGAGCCAATGCCAGAG
The DNA here is from genome assembly GCF_038048845.1 of Mixophyes fleayi. Lineage (NCBI taxonomy): Eukaryota > Metazoa > Chordata > Amphibia > Anura > Limnodynastidae > Mixophyes > Mixophyes fleayi. The sequence continues at coordinate 8,037,996 of NC_134404.1, read as the reverse complement.
TGGCATATTCAATTTTATTAATCATTATTAAAGTAATTTCTGAAGTCAGTCACATATTAAAGCTTGAATGAGATTTTATATATATAATATGGATATGTAATCTAATTAAAGTGGTAATATAAGTGACAGGCTTCGATAATTACTTTACTGATGATTAATAAAATAGAGGATCCTATAACATAGTTGGTGTGTAATATATATATATATATATATATATATATATATATATATATATATATATACATACATACGTAGCTACACACATATATACACAGACATTTATAGTCAAAATTGGGGTTATGTTATCAATGTTTATTTTTTATGTTAGTTTTAATGTGCAGTATCATTGCTAGTTTTAATGTGCGGTTTCAATTCTAGTTGTAATGTGTGGTGTCAATACCCATTTTAATGTGGGGTTTTTATGATTGTTTTAATGTACAGTATTTTAGCTTGTGGAAACAATGAATTTTCTTGTGCAGACAACCTAGACGAGCCCTCTGGATGAGCTATGTCATATTGTGGGCTGTAGGTGTCGTAATGCAGAATGTGTCAATGCTAACAGCCTTATACCCAATGGCGTTATATTACATGCGTTTTATACAGAGGTGCTTGTACAATTTACAAGTACCTGTGTGTGTGTGTATATATATATATATATATATATATATATATATATATATATATATATATATATATATATATATATACACATACACAGGGCCGGACTGGGACTAAAAATCAGCCCTGCCATTTAAAGCACACAGGCCCACGTGTTGTGGGCTCCATGCACTATATTGTTGCACACTGATGCAGGGGTACTGCGCGTTGCTGGTGCAGTACAACATGATGTTGTATGAGTGTGTGGGGGGGGGTATTTATTTCTCCTAATGACCCTCAACATTACATTGTTAGCACCCATATTACATCAATAAATACCAAGACAATACATTATTAGTGCCCAAATTACAGCAATAAATAACCCCCCACACACACTCATACTACATCAATCACCCCCACATTACATCAACCAGCATTACCCCCACATTACAGCAACCAGAATTACCCCCCCCTTCTCCCTTCCCCACATTACAGCAACCAGCATTACCCCCACTTCCCCACATTACAGCAACCAGCATTACCCCCACATTACAGCATCCAGCATCACCCCCACATTACAGCATCCAGCATCACCTCCCCACATTACAGCAACCAGCATCACCCCCACATTACAGCAACCAGCATCACCCCCACATTACAGCAACCAGCATCACCCCCACATTACAGCGTCCAGCATCACCTCCCACATTACAGCAACCAGCATCACCCCCACATTACATCATCCAGCATCACCCCCACATTACAGCATCCAGCATCACCCCCACATTACAGCATCCAGCATCACCCCCACATTACAGCATCCAGCATCACCTCCCCACATTACAGCAACCAGCATCACCCCCACATTACAGCAACCAGCATCACCCCCACATTACAGCAACCAGCATCACCCCCACATTACAGCGTCCAGCATCACCTCCCACATTACAGCAACCAGCATCACCCCCACATTACATCATCCAGCATCACCCCCACATTACAGCGTCCAGCATCACCCCCCACATTACAGCATCCAGCATCACCCCCACATTACAGCATCCAGCATTACCCCCCCACATTACAGTGTCCAGCATCACCCCCCCACATTACAGTGTCCAGCATCACCCCCACATTACATCAACCAGCATCACCTCCCACATTACAGCATCCAGCATCACCTCCCACATTACAGCAACCAGCATCACCCCCACATTACAGCAACCAGCATCACCCCCCACATTACAGCGTCCAGCATCACCCCCACATTACATCATCCAGCATCACCCCCACATTACAGCATCCAGCATCACCCCCACATTACATCATCCAGCATCACCCCCACATTACAGCATCCAGCATCACCTCCCCACATTACAGCAACCAGCATCACCCCCACATTACAGCAACCAGCATCACCCCCACATTACAGCAACCAGCATCACCCCCACATTACAGCGTCCAGCATCACCTCCCACATTACAGCAACCAGCATCACCCCCACATTACATCATCCAGCATCACCCCCACATTACAGCATCCAGCATCACCCCCACATTACAGCATCCAGCATCACCCCCACATTACAGCATCCAGCATCACCCCCACATTACAGCATCCAGCATCACCCCCACATTACATCATCCAGCATCACCCCCACATTACATCATCCAGCATCACCCCCACATTACATCATCCAGCATCACCCCCACATTACAGCATCCAGCATCACCCCCACATTACAGCGTCCAGCATCACCTCCCACATTACAGCAACCAGCATCACCCCCACATTACATCATCCAGCATCACCCCCACATTACAGCATCCAGCATCACCCCCACATTACAGCATCCAGCATCACCCCCACATTACAGCGTCCAGCATCACCTCCCACATTACAGCAACCAGCATCACCCCCACATTACATCATCCAGCATCACCCCCACATTACAGCATCCAGCATCACCCCCACATTACAGCATCCAGCATCACCTCCCCACATTACAGCAACCAGCATCACCCCCACATTACAGCAACCAGCATCACCCCCACATTACAGCAACCAGCATCACCCCCACATTACAGCGTCCAGCATCACCTCCCACATTACAGCAACCAGCATCACCCCCACATTACATCATCCAGCATCACCCCCACATTACAGCGTCCAGCATCACCCCCCACATTACAGCATCCAGCATCACCCCCACATTACAGCATCCAGCATTACCCCCCCACATTACAGTGTCCAGCATCACCCCCCCACATTACAGTGTCCAGCATCACCCCCACATTACATCAACCAGCATCACCTCCCACATTACAGCATCCAGCATCACCTCCCACATTACAGCAACCAGCATCACCCCCACATTACAGCAACCAGCATCACCCCCCACATTACAGCGTCCAGCATCACCCCCACATTACATCATCCAGCATCACCCCCACATTACAGCATCCAGCATCACCCCCACATTACATCATCCAGCATCACCCCCACATTACAGCATCCAGCATCACCTCCCCACATTACAGCAACCAGCATCACCCCCACATTACAGCAACCAGCATCACCCCCACATTACAGCAACCAGCATCACCCCCACATTACAGCGTCCAGCATCACCTCCCACATTACAGCAACCAGCATCACCCCCACATTACATCATCCAGCATCACCCCCACATTACAGCATCCAGCATCACCCCCACATTACAGCATCCAGCATCACCCCCACATTACAGCATCCAGCATCACCCCCACATTACAGCATCCAGCATCACCCCCACATTACATCATCCAGCATCACCCCCACATTACATCATCCAGCATCACCCCCACATTACAGCATCCAGCATCACCCCCACATTACAGCGTCCAGCATCACCTCCCACATTACAGCAACCAGCATCACCCCCACAGTACATCATCCAGCATCACCCCCACATTACAGCATCCAGCATCACCCCCACATTACAGCATCCAGCATCACCCCCACATTACAGCATCCAGCATCACCCCCACATTACAGCATCCAGCATCACCCCCACATTACATCATCCAGCATCACCCCCACATTACATCATCCAGCATCACCCCCACATTACAGCAACCAGCATCACCTCCCACATTACAGCAACCGGCATCACCCCCACATTACAGCAACTAGCATCACCCCCCACATTACAGCAACCAGCATCACCCCCACATTACAGCAATACTCTCTCCTACTTAGTAACAATACTAAGCCCCAAACACACTACAAAATTGCCACCCCAAGCCACCCCATACTACAGCAATACCACCAATTATACAGGCGCCATTGTAGGAAACCAATGTTTTGCTTTTTTCAAATCTCCCACAAAATAGCAACAACAGAATACTTACATATAGGTAACAGGTACCCTTTTCCCTTAATTAAATAGTAATGGCAGAATTTTCATGAATCATTCCACATGAAATAAAACTCTAACAAATATATCAGAAAAAACATAACTATTGAATGATCGTTTGAACTCATGCGGCCGCATTAAAAGTATTTCCAACTACAGCAAATTGTCAGAGAAAAATATATTTTTTACCACACTAACTGGATATGCGTCTTTTGTATTCATTTTAAATAACACAGTATATTAATTAAGGGGGATAGAGGAGGTAGCTGAGAGATAAATGGATGTGAACTATCAGTTTGATTAGATAGGAAACATTTAGATTATTTACCTGGAGACGTCTACCCCCTTGACTCACATTCAGGGCCGACAAGACGAATTTTGGGCCCCGGTACAGTAACTTATTTGGATCCCCGTCATATTTAACAATGAGAGACTTGCCTTTGGCAGAAGTTCATATTATGCAACAACGTAGTGCCCCCAGTTCATATTATGCCACACCATAGTGCCCCCAGCTAATATTATGCCACATCGTAGTGCCCCCAGTTAATATTATGCCACATCGTAGTGCCCCCAGTTCATATTATGCCACATAGTGTTACCCTCAATTCATATTTGGCCATGCAGTACTGCCCACAAATCATATTATGGCACAGTAGTGCCCCCAAATCACATACCATACAGTAGTGTCCCCAAATCACATATCATACAGTAGTGCCCACAAATCATATTATGCCATAGTAGTGCCCCAAAATAACATTAGTGCCCAGACAAAAACTCATTCACAAATAAAAATTGGTACAGCATATCAGACTGAGAGTGTGAGTCACAGGAGCAGCTTAATACAGCATTTGCAATGCAAATAAAAATAGATATATTGACACAATGACAGATAAAATTTATGACAAGCAATGTTTTTTCCTCTTAATTAAAAATCTCTGTACAGATAAATATGCAAGAAACATTACAGCGCAATAATAAGCAATAAATACTGTTTTAAACGTCATTGGATACACAGTAGTGCCCCCAGTGCAACAAAGGATGGTTAAAAACACATTGCACACGAGAAAATATATGAACTTACCTGATTATGGCATCCTGTGTTCTGTTATCCTACTGGGCGCGCTGGGCGAGGAGGGATCAGCAGCTGTCAGCTCACACAGCCAGTTGGGAGCAGCGGCCGAGGGCAGTGGTCGAAGTGGAAATTTAGAAGTGGGGGTATGGAAAATATAAGTGAATGGAGTATGAAGGCTTGATTTTTTTTTTTTTTTTTTAACACTTGTCCCCTCTGTGGATTCCCATTTTTCATTACTACTTGTGTTTTATGATGGCTGCATCCCTGACATTCCCATTCTTAAGATGTCTCTCCCTTTACACTTTCTTTGACCTATGCCCCTGCACCATCTTCTCATTTGTTCCTCTCACCCCTCTTCCTGCACCCCCTTTTTCCCTGGCTCTCACCCCTCTCCCTGCACCCTCTTCCCCCCGGCTCTCTCAGTCCTCTCCATGCATCTCTTCCCCTCCCTGGCTCTCTCAGTCCTCTCCATGCACCTCTTCCCCCTGGCTCTCTCAGTCCTCTCCATGCACCTCATCCCCCAGGCTCTCTCAGTCCTCTCCATGCACCTCACCCCCCCTGGCTCTCTCAGTCCTCTCCATGCACCTCATCCCCCTGGCTCTCTCAGTCCTCTCCATGCACCTCATCCCCCTGGCTCTCTCAGTCCTCTCCATGCACCTCATCCCCCCTGGCTCTCTCAGTCCTCTCCATGCACCTCACCCCCCCTGGCTCTCTCAGTCCTCTCCATGCACCTCATCCCCCTGGCTCTCTCAGTCCTCTCCATGCACCTCATCCCCCAGGCTCTCTCAGTCCTCTCCATGCACCTCACCCCCTGGCTCTCTCAGTCCTCTCCATGCACCTCATCCCCCTGGCTCTCTCAGTCCTCTCCATGCACTTCACCCCCCCTGGCTCTCTCAGTCCTCACCATGCACCTCATCCCCCCTGGCTCTCTCAGTCCTCTCCATGCACCTCATCCCCCTGGCTCTCTCAGTCCTCTCCATGCACCTCATCCCCCTGGCTCTCTCAGTCCTCTCCATGCACCTCATCCCCCCTGGCTCTCTCAGTCCTCTCCATGCACCTCATCCCCCTGGCTCTCTCAGTCCTCTCCATGCACTTCACCCCCCCTGGCTCTCTCAGTCCTCTCCATGCACTTCACCCCCCCTGGCTCTCTCAGTCCTCTCCATGCACCATGCACCTCATCCCCCCCTGGCTCTCTCAGTCCTCTCCATGCAGCTCATCCCCCTGGCTCTCTCAGTCCTCTCCATGCACCTAATCCCCCCTGGCTCTCTCAGTCCTCTCCATGCACCTCATCCCCCTGGCTCTCTCAGTCCTCTCCATGCACCTCATCCCCCCTGGCTCTCTCAGTCCTCTCCATGCACCTCATCCCCCCTGGCTCTCTCAGTCCTCTCCATGCACCTCATCCCCCCCTGGCTCTCTCAGTCCTCTTCATGCACCTCATTCCCCCCCTGGCTCTCTCAGTCCTCTCCATGCACCTCATCCCCCCTGGCTCTCTCAGTCCTCTCCATGCACCTCATCCCCCCTGGCTCTCTCAGTCCTCTCCATGCACCTCATCCCCCCTGGCTCTCTCAGTCCTCTCCATGCACCTCATCCCCCTGGCTCTCTCAGTCCTCTCCATGCACCTCATCCCCCCTGGCTCTCTTAGTCCTCTCCATGCACCTCATCCCCCCTGGCTCTCTCAGTCCTCTCCATGCACCTCATCCCCCCTGGCTCTCTCAGTCCTCTCCATGCACCTCACCCCCCCCTGGCTCTCTCAGTCCTCTCCATGCACCTCATCCCCCCTGGCTCTCTCAGTCCTCTCCATGCACCTCATCCCCCCTGGCTCTCTCAGTCCTCTCCATGCACCTCACCCCCCCTGGCCCTCTCAGTCCTCTCCATACACCTCATCCCCCTGGCTCTCTCAGGTCTCTCCATGCACCTCATCCCCCCTGGCTCTCTCAGTCCTCTCCATGCACCTCATCCCCCTGGCTCTCTCAGTCCTCTCCATGCACCTCATCCCCCCTGGCTCTCTCAGTCCTCTCCATGCACCTCATCCCCCTGGCTCTCTCAGTCCTCTCCATGCACCTCATCCCCCCTGGCTCTCTCAGTCCTCTCCATGCACCTCATCCCCCCTGGCTCTCTCAGTCCTCTCCATGCACCTCATCCCCCCTGGCTCTCTCAGTCCTCTCTATGCACCTCATCCCCCTGGCTCTCTCAGTCCTCTCTATGCACCTCATCCCCCCTGGCTCTCTCAGTCCTCTCCATGCACCTCATCCCCCCTGGCTCTCTCAGTCCTCTCCATGCACCTCACCCCCCCTGGCTCTCTCAGTCCTCTCCATACACCTCATCCCCCTGGCTCTCTCAGGTCTCTCCATGCACCTCATCCCCCCTGGCTCTCTCAGTCCTCTCCATGCACCTCATCCCCCTGGCTCTCTCAGTCCTCTCCATGCACCTCATCCCCCCTGGCTCTCTCAGTCCTCTCCATGCACCTCATCCCCCTGGCTCTCTCAGTCCTCTCCATGCACCTCATCCCCCCTGGCTCTCTCAGTCCTCTCCATGCACCTCATCCCCCCTGGCTCTCTCAGTCGTCTCCGTGCACCTCATCCCCCCTGGCTCTCTCAGTCCTCTCTATGCACCTCATCCCCCTGGCTCTCTCAGTCCTCTCCATGCACCTCATCCCCCCTGGCTCTCAACTAGAGGCCCCCCTGGAAATCGCGGCACCCCCCGCGACACCCCCCCCGTTGAAAATCGCGGGACCCCCCGCGACCGCCCCCGAAAATCGCGGTACCCCCTGCGACCAGCCCCCCCGAAAATAGCGGCACCCTCTGCGACCCCCACCCCCCGGACTTGTTACTGAAACATTGCCAATTGTCAGCAGGAGCGTTAATGGAGCACAGGATAAAGGGATTGGAGAGGAGCCAGCCACCAGGAAGTGTCGGGCCGGCCCATCTAGCCATCGGCCCTTCTGGCATTTGCCAGAAGTGCCAGATGGCCAGTCCGGCCCTGTATATACATATATACATATATATATATATATATATATATATATATATATATATATAGGCGGCACAGTGGCCTAGTGGTTAGCACTTCTGCCTCACAGCACAAAACATACTGGTAGGTTAATTGGCTGCTATCAAAAATTGACACTAGTCTCTCCCTCTCTGTCTGTCTGTTTGTGTGTGTGTCTATATTAGGGAATTTAGACTGTAAGCTCCAATGGGGCAGGGACTGATGTGAATGAGTTCCCTGTACAGCGCTGCCGAATTAGTGGCGCTATATAAATAAATGATGATGATGATGATATTACATCATACCTTCACATCTTTGTGGACCTAGCCAGCTTTCCAGAAGAATTAGAGAGTAGCTGTAAGTAGTCGTAACATATATATATATATATTGTATGTATATATCTACTTCCTGCTGCTGAACAGGTCAGGCGTGTCCTACACGCTCTCCTGCCCTCCGTCGGAGCCCAGCTAGGAACCCCCTCTGGCTCCCGCACTTTCCACGGAGATGTCTGCCTCCCCCGCTGCTGAACTAGGCTGATGGGTGTTCTAACCCTCCCCGGCAACTCTCCTCACCCCAGGCCGCGGCCTCACTCTCCAGCCTCCCCCTCCGCCCTGACCTGCGCCAACTTCCCGGCTGTCTCCCCGGACACCTCTTACTACCTGCCCACTCAGTGGTGCTCTTACCTGATGCCGGTCCGTCTGCCACGCTGCCTTCTGGCTTCCTGCCTCCACGACGCTGTTCCGTCCTCTGCTGCTGCTCCTTCATCGGCTGCTTCCAGTCCTGGTCCTCCGGCTGTCTCCGGTCATGTGGCCCTCTCTTCTACTCTCCTCCGGGACAACGCTGCTGCTCTCTCCGGTCCTTATGATCTTCTCCTGGGTCGCCGCATGTGGATTCCAGCTGCTCCTTCCAAGTCTCCCGTCCTGCTGCTCCGTCTTCTGGGTCTCCCGTCCTGCCGCTCCCAATGATGTTCCAATGCTGTCTCATCTGCCCCTCCTGATCGCTGGTCCTCCTGAACTCTTGGCTCTCCTGGTCCTTCATCACCTGGTCTCCTGCTCTCTGTAACTCTGTGACTTCCCGGACCTCTCATCCAACCTGAACTCGGTTTCCCTTAGATCATTTTCCCTCCAGCTACTACCTGTGACCTGTGATCTGCCTGGACTCTGCCCGGACTCGCTCGTTCCCTGCGATCTCCTTCCTCATTGCCTGGTACCTGCTCTCTTTAGTCCTCCATTCTCCTGTTACATTGTATTTTTCATTCTATTTCTCATTGCATTTTCCATCTCATTTACAGTGTATTGCTCTTTTCATTGTACCTTCTTTCTCATTTCTACTTTACCATTTGGTCACCTTTACCTTCTCTTATTTAGTTAATTTTATTGTATTTTATTCACTGCATTTGATTTTATTTTTATTCCAATGTTATTTTATGCTTACTGTACTCCATTTTGACACTACCTTTCCATTCCACTCTGGTCTTTAGCCCTCTACAGTCCTTCTCCATTTTTATGTCCATCCCTTTGTCGAAGTCAGCAAATTGGATAAAGTCATTTCAATTAAAATCGAGCAAACTTGGTTGTCTTTGTCTGAAAAGATGCGTACGGTACGCTACGGCTTAAAAGGGCGTACGCAGCCACAACACGTGGCAACAACAGTATTTAGTATTTAGTCTTTTACATACATTCGCACAAACACGCTCACTTGTAAAATAGTACAGATTAATGGTAGTTGCAACACATAGTCATTTATGTCGAAATATAGTAGTATTTATGTTTTATATTATAAGTTATATGCATATTAGTGAAATATATGGAACAGGTTGAAGGAATCATATCATGTGTGGTATCATAATAAACCTCTTAACATTTGCTACTGTTCGGTTCACTCTGCGAAGGAATCGCAGAGTGCATGCGCAAGTTATGAATGATAGGGAATTATGAACTACTTAAGACTAAGGAATCTTGGCAGGAAGAGCAGAGCATACCCCCTGGAGAGATGACCCCCTCCTTTGGATTCTTTAGGATGAACTAGCCAATGATTGACAACCCCTTGGACCTTCCTGAAACCTGGACCAATCATCATCATCATCATCATCATCATTTATTTATATAGCGCCAACATATTCCGTAGCGCTTTACAATTGGGGACAAACGTAATAAACTAATAAACAAACTGGGTAAAACAGACAAAGAGGTGAGAAGGCCCTGCTCGCAAGCTTACAATCTATGGGACAATGGGAGATTGACACATGAGGTTAAGTATACATTTTGCATCTTGGCCCAGCCAGACTGCAAAGGTAGGGTGACTCATAAGCTAAATGATCCTGTCACACAACAATGTTGGTCCGGGGGTAGTTGTCTTGTGTGAAATTGTGTAACAGGCTAAAGGTAGTGAGGTTAAGATGGTGGTTGAGGAATATTATAAGCTTGTCTGAATAGGTAGGTTTTCAGAGAACGCTTGAAAGTTTGTAGAACAGAGGAGAGTCTTATTGTGCGAGGGAGAGAGTTCCATAGAGTGGGTGCAGCCCGAAAAAAGTCCTGTAACCGGGAATGGGAGGATGTAATGAGGGTGGATGAGAGACGCAGATCTTTTGCAGAACGGAGTTGCCGAGTTGGGAGATATTTTGAGACAAGAGAGGAGATGTATGTTGGTGCAGCTTTGTTGATGGCCTTGTAGGTTAGTAAAAGTATTTTATATTGGATTCGGTAGAAGACAGGCAGCCAGTGTAGAGACATACAGAGTGATTCAACAGAGGAATAGCTATTTGCAAGGAAAATCAGTCTTGCCGAAGCATGCAAAATAGATTTTAGGGGTTTGAGTCTGTTTTTGGGAAGACCAGTAAGGAGGGAATTGCAATAGTCAATGCGGGAGATGATTAGTGCATGAATTAAGGTTTTAGCAGTGTCTTGTGTGAGATATGTGCGGATTCTGGAAATGTTCTTTAGATGTATGTAACATGATTTAGATATAGAGTCAATGTGGGGAACAAAGGATAGGCGTGAATCAAGGATTACACCTAGGCAGCGAGCTTGTGGGGTGGGATTTATGGTCATGTTATCAACAGAGATAGAAATGTCAGGTATGCTCTTGTTGGCGGGTGGGAATATTATTAACTCTGTTTTAGAAAGATTAAGTTTGAGTTGACGAGAGGACATCCAAGATGAAATGGCAGAAAGACAGTCAGTTACACGGGACAACACAGATGTCGAGATATCAGGAGAGGATAGATAGATTTGGGTATCATCCGCATAGAGATGATACTGAAAGCCAAAGGAACTTATTAGATCTCCAAGAGAAGCGGTATAGATAGAGAACAGCAGAGGACCTAGCACCGAGCCTTGTGGTACTCCAACTGATAGGGGAAGCGGAGCAGATGTGGCTCCAGAGAAATTAACAGTGAAAGAGCGATTAGAGAGGTAAGATGAGAACCAGGATAGAACTGTGTCTTGAAGACCTAGGGATTGCAGCGTTTGTATGAGAAGAGAGTGGTCAACGGTGTCAAATGCAGCCGAGAGATCCAGGAGAATTAGGAGAGAGTAATGGCGTTCAGTCTTAGCAGTGATCAGATCATTAACAACCTTGGTCAGCGCAGTCTCTGTGGAGTGTTGAGAACGAAAGCCAGACTGAAGAGGATCCAACAGGTTGTTTGCGGAAAGAAAGCGTGTGAGGCGAGTGTAGGCAAGTCTCTCTAGAAGCTTGGAGGGGCAAGGGAGCTGAGAGATGGGACGGTAATTTGAGAGAGAGTTTGGGTCGGAGTTTTGTTTTTTTAGAATAGGAGTAATCACTGCATGCTTGTATAGTGATGGAAAGATGCCAGTAGAGAGTGAGAGATTACAGATTTGAGTTAGAGGTGAAATGAGCACAGAAGACAGGGATCTACCAATTTGCGAGGGAATAGGATCAAGAGGACAGGAGGTAGAGTAGGAAGATAAGAAGAGCGTAGAAATTTCCTCTTCATTTGTGGGGTCAAATGAAGAAAGGGTGTCAGAGGGTAGTGGGAAGGAAATGAGCTGATGGCTTGTTGAGGAGGAGGATACCATTTCTAGTCTGATCTTATCAATCTTGTCCTTGAAGTAGGTAGCAAGATCCTGAGCACTGATAGTAGATGGAGGGTTCGGGGTGGGAGGATTGAGAAGATGATTAAATGTATTGAAAAGGCGTTTGGGGTTAGAAGCCTGAGCATAGATAAGAGATTGAAAGTATGTTTGTTTTGCAGTGTCCAGAGCATTTCGATAGGAGTGGTAGACAGAAGTATATGTGAAGAAGTCATTAGAGCTTCGAGATTTACGCCAGTGACGTTCTGCTTTACGGGACAGTTTTTGAAGATTTCGTGTTGCTTTGGTGTGCCACGGTTGACATCGAAGTCGACGTGTAGTATGAAGTGTCGCTGGAGCCACTTGATCAAGGGCCGTTGCTAAGGTTAGGTGAAAATGAGGTACTGCCATCTCAGGGGATGAGAATGTAGAGATAGGGGAGAGAAGGTGTTGGAGAGAGGTGGAAAATTGTTGAAGATTAATAGAATTAAGATTTCTACGAGTATGAGGAGGCTTGGTAGAGTTAGACAGTAGAGAGGTTAGAGCAGTGGGGGTGAGAGTGTAGCTGATAAGGTGATGATCCGAGAGGGGGAAGGGTGTATTAATAAAATTAGAAACTGAGCATAGTCTAGAGAAAACAAGATCAAGGCAGTGGCCATCCTTATGAGTAGATGATTCAATCCACTGGGAGAGGTCAAGTGAGGATGTTAGAGAGAGTAGTTTGGAAGCAGCTTTGGAAGGTGGGTTATGAATGGGGATGTTGAAGTCACCCATGATGATGGTGGGGATGTCTGAAGATAAGAAGTGAGGGAGCCATGCAGAGAAATCCTCAATAAATTGTTGGTGTGCTCCAGGGGGACGATAGATCACCGCAACACGTAGGGAGAATGGATTAAAAATGCGAATAGCATGTACTTCAAAAGATGTGAACGTGAGTGATGGGACATTTGGTAGAACTGTGTATGTGCACTGTGGGGAGAGAAGTAGTCCAACCCCACCTCCTTGTCTGCCTTCAGGTCTGGAGGTGTGGGTGAGATGGAGGCCACCATGTGAAAGTGCTGCAGGTGAGGCAGTGTCTGATTGCATGAGCCATGTTTCTGTTATTGCCAGAAGGTTGAGGTTTTTTGAGAGGAAGAGATCATGAACGGAGGTAAGTTTGTTACAAACAGATCGTGCATTCCAAAGGGCACATTTAAAGGACTTGGGAAGAGAGGGTAGACAGGTGATGTGTTTGAGGTTTGCTATAGAACGGTAGTGTTCTGATGTATGTGTGTGTGAGGAGTGTGGGGGACCTGGATTAGGTGATATATCACCAGCTAACCAATAGAAGCAAGCTATACTAACTTCATTGTTTTACTGTATTCCTGTGTGCATATAAGCAGCAGCTTCTCATCTAGTGTTCAGACATCTTGTCCCCAGACTTCAGGATTGAATGACTGTACACTGGATCCAGAGCGCCTGCGATAAGTAACGGCTGTACTTATTATCACTTCGCTTGAATATATTATACTACTTTTTGCGAATAAATCTTTGTGCTTTGGAAACACAAATCGAGGTTCGACAATCGTTATTGGTTAGCGACAATACGCATATAACACCTTCCTCGTCCTACTTTGTTCGCCTTCCATTCTGCCATTGTCTTCCATTCTGCCATTGTCTTCCATTTCGCTATTGTCTCCCTGGTAGTATTCTTACCTATTATTCTCTATCTCCTTTATCTCACTGTTCTGTTACCCCTTGCCTTCCCTGCCCTATTTTCTGTTTGTCCTCCTAGCCCTCCTTGCCTTATTTTTGGCTTCATCTTTCTTGGCCTCTCTACCGACCTCATCCCCCCTTGCTCTTGGTCTCCCTTCCTCCTCCTTCCACCCTCTTTTCTGCCCTTCTCCATTCCATCACCCTCCCTCTCTCTCCCTACTATGCCTCCCTGCTCTCGGTCCATCCCCATACTCTCCCCCCGCCCTACCTCCCCTGCCCCTCCCCGCCCTCCCCCGCACTCGGCCCATCTTGCTAACCTTATCCCCATCTCTCCCCTCTCCTCTCCCCTTTTCTCTTGTGCCCTCTGGAACGCTAGATCAGTCCGCAACAAGCTGACTGCTATCCACGACCTCTTTTTATCCACCTCCCTTAACCTTCTCCCCCTTACTGAAACCTGGCTCTCCGACTCTGACACCGCCTCCGCTGCTGCCCTCTGCTATGGTGGCCTCTCCTTCACCCACTCCACCAGACCTGGTGCCCGCCCAGGTGGGGGAGTGGGCCTCCTCCTGTACTTTTTGTGTCATTCCCCCTGAACCCTCCCTCTCCTCCTCCTTTGAAGCCCACTCTATCCGCCTCTTCTTCCCCATCAATATCCGTGTTACTGTCGTCTACCGCCCCCCTGGCCCCACCTCCCTCTTCCTTGATAACTTCGCTGCTTGGCTTCCTCACCACCTCTCCGACCTCCCCTCCATCATCCTCGGTGACTTTAACTTTCCCCTGGACAATCCCTCTGACCCTGCTTCCTGCAAACTGCTTAACCTTTCTTCCTCCCTTGGTCTTACCCAATGGACCTCCTCCTCTACCCACTGCCTTGGTCACTCCCTTGATCTTGTCTTCTCCTACCTATGTAATCTCTCTGACTTCTTCATCTCTCCCTTTCCTCTATCCGATCACCATCTCCTCTCCTTCTCTCTCTCCTCCTCTCCTGCTCCCCTCCCCCTGCCCAAACCTACTCTATCCATATGCAACATCGACGCCCTTGACCCGGCCACTCTGTCCTCCTCTCTTGATACTCCCCTTTCCTCCTTGTCCTGCCCCAACCAGGCGGTCTCCCTCTACAATCTCACCCTCACCTCTGCTCTGGATGCGGTCACCCCTGCCCACTCTGTCCACCCTCGCTGCTCCAAACCCCAACCCTGGCACACCAAACTTACCCGCCTCCTGCAAAAATGCTCCCGTACCGCTGAACGCCACTGGGGAAAATCCCGCTCCCTGGCTGACTTCCTCCACTTTAAAATCATCCTCTCATCCTACAGCTCTGCCCTCTCACTCGCTAAACAATCTTTCTTTAAATCCCTCATCTCTTCCCAATCCTCTAACCCCCCCGCCTCTTCGCCACCTTCAGCACTCTCCTGGCCCCACCCCCTCCTCCCTGGCTGCCTTCGACTTTGCCTCCTTTTTCTCCTCTAAAATCGAGTCCATCCGACTTGAAATCTCCTCCTCCACTCCCTCGTCCACCCCCCCCACTCTTCCATCCTCCCCCTCTAGCCACCTTCCCCTCCACTCCTTCCGCCCTACCACAAAGAAGTCCACTCTCTCATTTTATCCTCCCCCCCCTCTACCTGTCCCCTGGATCCCATCCCCTCCCACCTTCTTCGCTCCCTTTCCCCCACTAACTGCTCCCACCTCACTCACCTCTTTAATCTCTCCCTCTCCTCCGGCATCTTCCCCTCCTCCTTCAAACATGCTCTCGTTTCCCCCATTCTCAAGAAACCTAATCTTGACCCCACCTCTCCCTCTAACTATCGGCCCATATCTCTTCTCCCCTTTGCCTCCAAAATTCTTGAGAGGCTCGTCTGTAGCCGTCTCTCCTCCTACCTTTCTGAAAACTCCCTCATCGATCCTTTCCAGTCTGGTTTCCGCCCCCTCCACTCCACTGAAACTGCCCTGGCTAAAGTCACCAATGATCTCCTCTCGGCTAAAGCCAGGGGCCACTTCTCCCTTCTCATCCTCCTTGATCTCTCTGCAGCCTTCGACACCGTCGACCACCCCCTCCTCCTCCTCACCCTTTAGTCCTTACCTTGCTGACCGTTCCTTCTCCGTCACCACCTTTGGGTCTCTCTCCCCCCCCCCGTCCACCCTTCCAGTTGGGGTCCCTCAGGGCTCTGTTTTGGGACCCTTAGTCTTCTCTCTATACACCTCTTCCCTGGGTGAACTCATCAGCTCCTACGGCCTAAACTATCATCTCTATGCTGACGACACTCAACTTTACCTCTCCTCTCCCGATCTGTCTCCTTCCCTCCTCTCTAGGGTGTCCGCCTGCCTCTCTGCCATCTCCTCCTGAATGTCCTCTCGTTTCCTCAAACTTAACCTCACCAAAACTGAACTCATAGTCTTTCCTCCCCCTCGCACCTCGCCCCTCTCTGACCTTTCTATCACCGTCGACAACACCTCTATCTCCCCTGTCCCCCAACTTCGCTGCCTCGGGGTCATCCTCGACTCCTCTCTCCTTTGGCCCCCACATTCTCTCTCTTGCTAAATCCTGCCGATTCCAGCTGCGTAACATCGCTCGCATCCGGCCCTTCCTTTCCCAAGATGCCACTAAATGTCTTATTCACTCTCTGATCATCTCCCGCTTGGATTACTGCAACCTCCTCCTTACTGGCCTCCCCCACTCTCTCCTTACTGGCCTCCCCCACTCTCACCTCGCTCCCCTTCAATCTGTATAGCCGCTAGGCTCATCTTCCTTTCTCGCCGCTCCTCTTCTGTCTCCCCCCTCTACCAATCCCTTCACTGGCTCCCCTTTCCCTTCAGAATCCTGTTCAAGCTCCTCACTCTTACATACAAGGCCCTCGCCAACTCCACAGCACCCTACATCTCCTCCCTCCTCTCTACTCATGCTCCATCCCGCCCTCTCCGATCGGCCAATGACTGTCGCCTCTCTTCCCCCCTGATCACCTCCTCCCACGCGCGTATCCAAGACTTGGCCCGTGCTGCCCCCTCCACTAGAACAAGCTCCCTCCCTCTATCAGAACTTCCCCTAATCTGTCCAGTTTCAAACGGGCTTTAAAAACCCACCTTTTTCCTAAAGCTTTCCAGTCTCCCACTTAACTTCCTACCTTTTCTTCTGACTCTTCCCCTTCCCTATCCTTATCCTCTGTTCCTCCTTCTCTCCCCTGTGTCTCTCTGTCAGTCTACCCCACCCCTTAGATTGTACGCTCCTTTGAGCAGGGTCTTCTCTCCTCCTGTCTCCACCACTTTTAACTCTGCTTACCAGCTACCTAGCCTTCCTCGATGACCCCCTTCCCCGGTCCCCTCTCGCTCCCTCCTCTTCCCCCTGGGGGTCTCCCTCTTTTCTGTGCCCTCCCCCACCCCTCTAGCTGTGCTTTGAGCTCACTGAGTTACTGTGATTATTGTTTACTGTTCTGTGCTGTCTCACCTCGTATTGTAATTTTGTTTGTCCCTGTAAGGCGCTACGGACACCTAGTGGCGCCCTATAAATAAAAATTATTAATAATAATAATATGTATACATATGTATTTGTGTTATTGTATATATGTGTGTGTATGTATAGATACATGTAATATATAAAACATTTTACTTTTTCACTATTATGTTTGGATACATGTTAAATAAATGCATGATGACACTATGCTCTTAATTTCAGATCTTAGGGGCCCCCTGTTTTAAGTGCCCCGGGCCCCCCCAAAGCCTTAATCCAGCTCTGGGTTCAGGAGCAGTTTCCTGACAAAATAGAGGTGATATATCGTATGACTGTTGGAATATATGATAAGATATTAAATCAGGGAGCAGCTAGAGGGGCTTATCCCTGACAATGAACATTGGCGGTGTTTTGATTTAAGAGCCGCTTATTGTAGATAAACAGGTGGGAACTATGCCGGCGAATTATCTATTTGGAAGAGTGAAACCCGTTGGAATTTTGCATCAATCAAATGACCTTAGTGGGGAACAGGCTGATAAATGATGCGATTTCTAGGAAAAGATACTTTGATTATCAGAATAATTATCTATGTAGCAACTGCTGGATCTGTGTGACGGTTTGCTGAATGAATGTTACACGGTTAATCGGTGTGATAGGTGGTTAGATGAGTGCTGCGCTGACATAGCAACAGTATTATTGAAATTACACGATCACTATTAGTGAAATTACAAATCTTCGTTGAATTTATATGACAGTCTGCCAAATTTGTACCCGCCACTCATATCATCTACTGACCTCTCATTACATGTGATATGATTTAACAGTTTATGAGAGAGTAATGCTTCTCTATATAGATAATGTGCAACTTGCACCTATTATTCTGTGCTATTAGTAAGGATAATATTTTGTTTGCAAGCTGCACAGCTAATTTCCACTATGGTGTATCACAAACACAACTTATGATTTTGTAAAGGAAGTTGTACTGTTGTTACATGAGCGGTATACAATTGGTGTCCGCCTCTCAAATCCTAGTCTCTCTCAGGAACAATGAAAATAATATACAATTTGATGTTTTTAATGTTTTTCACTTTTTGGGAACACATTTATTCTTCCTACAGATTAAGTTATTTTCTTTCAGATCCCAGTTGTGATTATAATCATTGTGTGCAGTAATAAGTGTGGATGAAAGGTAATATCTTCTTTGAAGAAAAGAGGAAGTAAGTGAAAACACAAGCCTAAAGTTTGTAGTAAATATGCAACTTTATTACAGAAGTAATACATTACCATATTAGATAAGGTTATAGGTTCATCTGGGGATGGGATACTGTATGATTGGCACTGAAGTTAAGATATTTTTCTAGATGTCAAACTCCTGTGAAGTCTATATGTCCTTGGGAGTCTTCTGTTTGGTCAAAGAGGTTATAGGGCTGACAACTCTTGAGATGCAAATCACATCATCAAACATCGCCCACCTCACTGATCACTGAGTGGTCTGGGGTATGATGATGAAATTAGTGTCATCATAGGCCATGCCAAACCCACTTCATGTCACCATTTGGTTAAATATGAAATACACAGAGAGCTAAGATACATTACAGGAAGGCATGATATATTTGTTCAGCTGCTATCTTGAAACATGCAATGGAAAAGTCCTGTATGGTCTAGAACAGTGGTCAGGGAACAGGGGTAAATTACCCCAAATGGGGTATAAATTAAATTCCTGGGGGTAATGCTGCCGATTCACATACTGTCAGTTGGATTGTAGACCCCTTTAAATGTGAAATTGCTGTTGTACCAGAAGAGCCTCAAGGGTTGGCAGAGGCACTTCTTGAGCTTCGATGCAATAATGAAGCACGTATTGTATTTAAAAACAAATCAGATCTGTCATATTTTTGGATGTCAACAGCTGCAAAGGCATCAAAATTGCACATGGGGAGGCAGTCAAAAAGTTGCTGCCTTTTGCAACAACCCAAGTTTGTGAACAAGAATTTTCCACTCTAACGAATCATAAAAACAAAGCAGAGAAATCGATTGGACGCTGAAGACTGTATCCAAATTGCTCTGACAGCAAAATGCCACAATATTGATGCTCTCGTATCAAAAATGAAGCAACATCATTTCTCCAAAACCGGAAGTTTTGAAGTCGAAGCTTTCAAAGAAATTTTGAATAGATTCAATAAAATTTTGAATTCCAATAATTAATAATATATGATTTCCTTCCTTTCAAATCAAGGGGGTAACGTCGGCGTATCTAAATATATTTGGGGGTAAAAGGTAAAAAAGTTCCCTGACCCCTGGTCTAGAAGCTAGGATTCCTGTTTTTTTACCCAGGTGGCCTGGGTTCGACTCCCGGTATGGGAAGTTGAAACTTTTTTTGAATGGCAGCAACAGTACCACTTGTTTAACGCCTGCTCTGTTGATCTCAGCACCAAAATCCAGGAGAAACTGTGCTTTGGTTATGGAAATGGGATGTGGTCAAATCCACAGGATTTATATACCTCCCAACATTTCTGGATCCAAAAATTAGGACAGAACTGGTCTGACCCTATATTTCAACATCCATCTTCCAAATTTCGAAAGGGACAACCCTATTTTATATGTAACACATCCTTCATGTGAAAAAAGAACTCTTGAACTTGTGGATCAATGGGTTTCCATGGAGAGTTCACAACTTTTTAATGGTGCAGTAGGGATGTTCTGAATGAAACTAGACTCCACAAATGCTTACAAACCAATAATGTCTGCTTCTGTGCCCAGAATTTCTCCGCTTTCCTCAATCAGCATACAAAGGACAGGTTTAAGAGACCACGGATGTGAACTGAAATACAATATTACTTCTGAAATCCCATGGAGGCGAACCCATAGAGGATGCAGTGTAAAAACAGAGAGTACTGTGAGAAATAGTGGTGGCAGAGTGGACCATTGTCTAGAAATCCATTTTAGTCTCACTGGGCAAAAATTTAAAACTTTGTCACTACAATTTCTGGGATTTTTTTTATCAATTAAAAGAGTCAAGCTAAATTGGAAAAAGCAGAAGAGGTTGAAAATTTTCCTGAATTTTTAATCTTGAAGTAAAGGCATCTGCAGTTGGAAAATCTAAGGAAGCTGTTTTCCCAACTATTTTTTAAGCTAATTAATTCAAAATGAACAAATAAAAATCAAACTTTTAATGATGTATTACCAATTATTAAACATGACATTTTTTACAACTTTTGATGAGCAAGTAGACCAGAAATAAAAATGTGGATCTCTTCGTCTAGACAAGCAAATGTTCTGCTTTAAGGATAATTCAATTCTGTTTGTGTTTCCACTCAGTCAGATGTAGTGCACATGACATCAGCAAACCTCCAAAGCACAATCCTTCGATAGCTCAGCTGGTAGAGCAGAGAACTGTAGAGGAGCTTGGTACAGAAATCCTTAGGTCACTGGTTCGACTCCGGCTCGAAGGAAAGTTTTTCATATCATTTTAGTGGTCAATTTGCATGACTCGTGCTGTTTGTCTTTATTAGTTAGAGAAACTGTAACTTATTTTCATTTCTGCTGCCTGTTAATCATCCTGCATGCTGCTGAGCCTCTAGTAGGGCAATTATGGTTTCTGTGCTCTGTTGAAGTACAGTGCAGAGGCAGATGATAAAGACACGAGTTCTGTTACTGGGGATACTTTCCATAGCTCTTTGCAACTCATTAATATGGAAATGAGAACCTTTTGCACTTTATGGAAAGAGGCCTCCAGACGTCACACATGGATTTATTGCATTGTTACCTATCCTGCTGGATTAGCATTTACCTATCTGCAAGTGGTCAGGGACGTGCCGGGATGATGCAAATCACATCATCAAACATCGCCCATCCCACTGATTACTGAGTGGTCTGGGGCGTGATGATGAAATTAGTGTCATCATAGGCCATGCCACACCCACTTCATGTCACCACTTGGCTAAATATGAAATACACAGAGAGCTAAGATACATTACAGGAAGGCATGATATATTTGTTCAGCTGCTATCTTGAAACATACAATGGAAAAGTCCTATATGGTCTAGCAGCTAGGATTCCTGGTTTTCACCAAGGCGGCCCGGGTTCGACTCCTGGTATGGGAAGTTTAAGCTTTTTTCAAATGGCAGCAACAGTACCACTTGTTTAATGCCTGCTCTGTTGATCTCAGCACCAAAATCCAGGAGAAACTGTGCTTTGGTTTAGAGATGAGCACACTCGGATTTCGTGAATCCGAGCCCACCCGAACGTTTCCGATCCGAGACAGATCCGGGTATTGGCGCCAAATGAAAACCTGAAACCGAGGCTCGGAGTCATAATCCCGCTGTCGGATCTCGCTATACTCAGATCCTATAAATTCGCCGCTAGTCGCCGCCATCTTCACTCGGGCATTGATCAGGGTAGAGGGAGGGTGTGTTAGGTGGTCCTCTGTCCTGGTAGATCTTGTGCTGTGCTGTTTAGTTCTGTGCTGTGCTGTGTTCTGCAGTATCAGTCCAGTGGTGCTGTGTGCTGTGCTCTGTCAATTTTGAGTTCAGTGGTGCTGCTGGGTCCTGTGCTGTGTCCTGTTCAGTCCAGTGGTGCTGTGTCCTGTGCTCTGTGCTTCTAAGGGCATAGTTATTTCCCCATTATTCCCAAGTGTTTAAAAAATTTAAAAAAGTTATAAAAAAAAATAATTAAAAAAAAAATTAATTACAACAAAATTTGCAAAACCAATCCTGCAGTATAAGCCCATTGGTACTGCAATATTACAAGGTTCACACATTCAGCAGTATAAGTCCAGTGGTACTGCAATATTACAAGGTTCACACATTCTGCAGTATCAGTCCAGTGGTGCTGTGTCCTGTGCTCTGTCCTTCTGAGTTCAGTGGTGCTGCTGGGTCCTGTGCTGTGTCCTGTTCAGTCCAGTGGTGCTGTGTCCTGTGCTCTGTGCTTCTAAGGGCATAGTTATTTCCCCATTATTCCCAAGTGTTTAAAAAATTAAAAAAAACTTATAAAACTAAATAAAAAAAAATAATTAAAAAAAATTTTGCAAAACCAATCCAGAAGTATAAGTCCATTGGTACTGCAATATTACCAAGTTCACACATTCTGCAGTATCTTGTGCTACATATAATGGAGACCAAAAATTTGGAGGATAAAGTAGGGAAAGATCAAGACCCACTTCCTCCTAATGTTGAAGCTGCTGCCACTAGTCATGACATAGACGATGAAATGCCATCAAAGTCGTCTTCCAAGCCCGATGCCCAATCTCCTAGTACAGGGCATGTAAAATCCAAAAAGCCCAAGTTGTTAGAGATCACGGCGGCCGCGGGCGCCGCCGCGACTCTTCCTGGTTCTCTGGGGACGCCCCGTCTGTTGCTATGGCAACCGGGCAGTCACTTCTGATTTCAGTGTCCCGGTTGCCTGGGCAACAAACGGGACGCAGGGGAGCTTCTGGCGCCGCGCCCGGCCAGCTGTCAAACAGCCGGGCGCGTGCGCATAGGGAGAGTTTGAGCCGTGCAAGGCTGTTGTAGATCAGTCTATCAGGGCTGATTAGGGAGTTAGGTTACCGCTGGCACTCTGTCGTTTCCATTGGCTGCAGGATCTGCATTTTTATTATGCTGCAGCTGAGGACACATTCTGGACTGTGTCCTGATTGGTCATCAGTACTATTTAAGGCAGTGAGGACTTTGCCTCACTGCCGGTTATAGCGTTCTGTCCTCAGTCCTGCTGCCTGCTTGTGCTATCTGTTTGGTTCTTGCTACCTTGGATTTGACTACCCGTATTTTGACCCCTGCTTGTTCTTGGACCTGTGACCCTTCTCTTCTGACCTCGACCTTTTGCCTGGATTTCGGATTTTGCTTCTCTGCCTGTGTGTCTGACCCTTCGCTTGTCTCTGGATATTGCATCTGTGCTTGTGACCCTTTGACCTAGGATTCTTCTTAACTACAGCCTGCCAATCACTTCACTCCTGGGTACTCCTTTAAGTCAGTATGCGTTACTCGACCCTCGGTCGGCCTACAGCCCAGTCTGTCCCCACCACTAGGGGCTCCAGCGAACACCGGGCCATCAGAGTAGTCCCCGAGTTTCACTGTACTGGCTTTGGAGTTCCTAACACAAGTTAAGTAAAAGTAGCAAAAAGAGAAACTTAAAATCATCTGCGGAGAAACGTAAAGTTGCCAATATGCCATTTACGACACGGAGTGGCAAGGAACGGCTTAGGCCCTGGCCCGTGTTCATGACTAGTGGTTCAGCTTCACCCAAGGATCTTAGCCCTCCTCCTCCTCCCCCCCTACAAAAAATTGAAGAGAGTTATGCTGTCAGCA
Source organism: Mixophyes fleayi (assembly GCF_038048845.1). NCBI lineage: Eukaryota > Metazoa > Chordata > Amphibia > Anura > Limnodynastidae > Mixophyes > Mixophyes fleayi. The sequence continues at coordinate 8,014,478 of NC_134404.1, read as the reverse complement.
ACAAAACAGCAAACAACTCTGCCTTCTAAAGAGAAATTATCACAAATCCCCAAGGCGAGTCCAAGGGTGTTGGTGGTTGTCAAGCCTGACCTTCCCATCACTGTATGGGAAGAGGTGGCTCGGGAGGAGGCTATTGATGATGTAGCTGGCGCTGTGGAGGAACTTGATGATGAGGATGGTGATGTGGTTATTGAAAATGAGGCACCAGGGGAGGAAACAGCTGATGTCCATGGGATGAAAAAACCCATCGTCATGCCTGGTCAGAAGACCAAAAAATGCACCTCTTCGGTCTGGAGTTATTTTTATCCAAATCCGGACAACCAATGTTTGGCCATATGTAGCTTATGTAAAGCTCAAATAAGCAGGGGTAAGGATCTTGCCCACCTAGGGACATCCTCCCTTATACGTCACCTGAATAGCCTTTATAGTTCAGTGGTTAGTTCAGGAACTGGGGCTAGGACCGTCATCGGTACAGGGACACCTAAATCCCGTGGTCCAGTTGGATACACACCAGCAACACCCTCCTCCTCAACTTCCTCCACGATCTCCATCAGATTCAGTCCTGCAGCCCAAGTCAGCAGCCAGACTGACTCCTCTTTAATACGGGATTCATCCGAGGAATCCTGCAGCGGTACGCCTACTACTGCCACTGCTGCTGTTGCTGCTGTTAGTCGGTCATTTTCCCAGAGGGGAAGTCGTAAGACCGCTAAGTCTTTCACAAAACAATTGACCGTCCAACAGTCGTTTGCCATGACCACAAAATACGATAGTAGTCACCCTATTGCAAAGCGTATAACTGCGGCTGTAACTGCAATGTTGGTGTTAGACGTGCGCCCAGTGTCCGCCATCAGTGGAGTGGGATTTAGAGGGTTGATGGAGGTATTGTGTCCCCGGTACCAAATCCCGTCGAGATTCCACTTCACTAGGCAGGCGATACCAAAAATGTACAGAGAAGTACGATCAAGTGTCCTCAGTGCTCTAAAAAATGTGGTTGTACCCACTGTCCACTTAACCACGGACATGTGGACAAGTGGTTCTGGACAAACGAAGGACTATATGACTGTGACAGCCCACTGGGTAGATGCATCCCCTTCTGCAGCAACAGCAACAGCTGCATCAGTAGCAGCATCTACAAAATGGCTGCTCGTGCAAAGGCAGGCAACATTGTGTATTACAGGCTTTAATAAGAGGCACAACGCTGACAACATATTAGAGAAAATGAGGGAAATTATTTCCCAGTGGCTTACCCCACTTAGACTCTCATGGGGATTTGTGGTGTCAGACAATGCCAGTAACATTGTGCGGGCATTAAATATGGGCAATTTCCAGCACGTCCCATGTTTAGCCTACACCATTAATTTGGTGGTGCAGCATTACCTCAAGAGTGACAGGGGTGTGCAGGAGATGCTTGCGGTGGTCCGCAAAATTGCTGGACACTTTCGGCATTCAGCCAGTGCCTACAGCAGACTAGAGGCACATCAAAAAACCATGAACCTGCCCTGCCATCACCTCAAACAAGAGGTTGTGACGCGCTGGAACTCCACCCTCTATATGCTGCAGAGGATGTAGGAGCAGCAAAAGGCAATTCAGGTCTACACAGCCACCTACGACATAGGCAAAGGAGTGGGGATGCGCCTTAATCAAGCTCAGTGGAGACTGATTTCCGTGTTGTGCAAGGTTCTCCAGCCGTTTGAACTTGCCACACGAGAAGTCAGTTCCGACACTGTCAGCTTGAGTCAGGTCATTCCCCTGATCAGGCAGTTGCAGAAGCAGCTGGAGAAAGTGAGGGAGGAGCTGGTAAACCATTGCGATTACACCAAGCATGTAGCTCTTGTGGATGTAGCCCTTCGTACGCTTTGCCAGGATCCGAGGGTGGTCACTCTTTTAAAGTCAGAGGAATACATTCTGGCCACCGTGCTCGATCCTCGGTTTAAAGCGTATGTTGTGTCTCTGTTTCCGGCGGACACAAGTCTACAGCGGTGCAAAGACCTGCTGGTCAGGAGATTGTCCTCTGAAGAGGACCGTGACATGCCAAAAGCTCCACCCTCATTTTCTTCCACATCTATGGCTGCGAGGAAAAAGCTCAGTTTTCCTAAAAGAGCCGCTGGCGGGGATGCTGATAACATCTGGTCCGGACTGAAGGACCTGCCAACCATTGCAGACATGTCTACTGTCGCTGCATTGGATGCTGTCACAATTGAAAAAATGGTGTAGGATTATTTTGCTGACACCATCCAAATAGACATGTCAGACACTCCATATTGTTACTGGCAGGAAAAAAAGGCAGTTTGGAAGCCCCTGTACAAACTGGCTCTATTTTACCTGAGTTGTCCCCCCTCCAGTGTGTACTCGGAAAGAGTTTTTAGTGCAGCGGGGAACCTGATCAGTGAGCGGCGAAGAAGGTTGCTTCCTCACAACGTTGAAAAAATGATGTTTATAAAAATGAATAATCAATTCCTCAATGAAGTACAGCACTGCCCTCCAGATAGTACAGAGGGACCTGTGGTTGTGGAGTCCAGCGGGGACGAATTGATAATGTGTGAGGAGGAGGAAGTACACACTGTAGGGGGAGAGGAATCAGGTTGAGGATGAGGACGACATCTTTCCTCAGTAGAGCCTGTTTAGTTTGTACAGGGAGAGATGAATTGTTTTTTTGGTGTGGGGGCCCAAACAAACCAATCATTTCAGCCACAGTTGTTTGGTAGGCCCTGTCGCTGAAATGATTGGTTTGTTATAGTGTGCATGTCCTATTTCAACAACATAAGGGTGGGTGGGAGGGCCCAAGGACAATTCCATCTTGCAACTTTTTTTTGGCATTATGTGACCATTCAACAGTTATTTGCCATGTTCAAAAAGTAAAACAAAATGTCAACAAATTCAAAAAATTAAACCAAAAGTAAAATGCCCTGTCATTATTTAAAACAAGAGGTATTGACGTGCTAGAATTACTGTAGTGTTTATATGTTATAAACACTACACTTGGAAGTTAGAGGACGTATTGTGGCCCCGGTACCAAATTTAGTACCGGGGCCACTCCACTATGCAGTCCAGATAGAGGTGTATCAGATATTAAACAACGTTGACTGTTGTTGCAAAATTTTTAAATAATATTGTGGGGAACACTACACTATGCAGTCCATAAACTTTTTGGGTGGAATTCAGACCCGTGGAGGGTTTTTTAATTATATTGTGACCCCGGTAAAAAATTGAGTAGCGGGGCCACCCCACTACGCAGTCAAGAAACTTTTTTTTTTGGGATTCAGACCCGTTGAGGGTTTTTTAATTATATTGTAGGGACCACTCCTCTACGCAGTCCAGATACAATTTTTGGTGTAATTAACACCAGTTGATGGTTTTCTTATTATATTGTGGTGACCACTCCTCTACGCAGTCCAGGTACATTTTTTGGTGCGATTCAGACCAGTTCAGGGTTTTTAAATTATATTGTGGTGACCACTCCTCTACGCAGTCCAGATACATTTTTTGGTGCGATTCAGACCAGTTCAGGGTTTTTAAATTATATTATGGTGACCACTCCTCTACGCAGTCCAGGTACAATTTTTTGTGTAATTAAGACCAGTTGATGGTTTTCTTATTATATTGTGGTGACCACTCCTCTACGCAGTCCAGGTACATTTTTTGGTGCGATTCAGACCAGTTCAGGGTTTTTAAATTATATTGTGGTGACCACTCCTCTACGCAGTCCAGATACATTTTTTGGTGCGATTCAGACCAGTTCAGGGTTTTTAAATTATATTGTGGTGAACACTCCTCTACGCAGTCCAGGTACATTTTTTGGTGCGATTCAGACCAGTTGATGGTTTTTTTAATATATATTGTTGTGACCACTCCTCTACGCAGTCCAGGTACATTTTTTGGTGCGATTCAGACCAGTTGATGGTTTTCTTATTATATTGTGGGGACCACTCCACTACGCAGTCCAGAAAGATACCTCGTTGCAACGTTTTGGACTAATAACAATATTGTGAGGTGTTCAGAATACACTATAAATTAGTGGAAATGATTGTTATTGAATGTTATTGAGGTTAATAATAGGGTAGGAGTGAAAATAAGCCCAAAAACTTGATTTTGAACTTTTTTTGCTTTTTTCAAAAAAAATCCAAATCCAAAACCTTAAATCCGAACCAAAACCTTTCGGCAGGTGTTTTGCGAAACAAATCCGAACCCAAAACCTTAAGAAAATCCGAATCCAAAACACGAGACACTAAAAGTCGCCGGTGCACATCCCTACTTTGGTTATGGAAATGTTCTGTGAGAAATAGTGGTGGCAGAGTGGACCATTGACTAGAAATCCATTTTAGTCTCACTGGGCAAAAGTTGTAAAATTTGTCACCACAATTTCTGGGATTTTTTATCAATTAAAAGAGTCAAGCTAAATTGCAAAAAGCAGAAGAGGTTGAAAATTTTCCAGCATTTTTAATCTTGACGTAAAAGCGTCTGCAATTGGAAAATCTTAGTTAGCTGTTTTCCCAACTATTTTTGTAGCTAATTAATTCAAAATGAACAAATAAAAATCAAACTTTTAATGATATATTGCCAATTATTAAACATGACATTTTTTACAACTTTTGATGAGCAAGTAGACCAGAATTAAAAATGTGGATCTCTTCGTCTAGACAAGCAAATGTTCTGCTTTAAGGATAATTCAATTCTGTTTGTGTTTCCACTCAGTCAAATGTAGTGCACATGACATCGGGAATCCTCCAAAGCACAATCCTTCGATAGCTCAGCTGGTAGAGCGAAGGATTGTAGAGGAGCTTAGTACAGAAATCCTTAGGTTGCTGGTTCCACTTTGGCTCGAAGGATAGTCTTTCATATCACTTTAGAGGGCAATTTGCATGACTTGTGCTGTTTAGCTTTATTAGTTAGAGAAACTGTAACTTATTTTAATTTCTGCTGCCTGTTAATCATCCTGCATGCTGCTGAAACTCTAGTTGGGTAATTATGGCTTCTGTGCTTTGTTGAAGTACAGTGCAGAGGCAGATGATAAAGACACGAGTTCTGATACAGGGAATACTTTCCATAGCTCTTTGCAACTCATTAATATGGAAATGAGAACCTTTTGCACTTCCTGGAAAGAGGCCTCCAGACGTCACACATGGATTTATTGCATTGTTACCTATCATGCTGGTTTGGCATTTACCGATCTGCAAGTGGTCAGGGACGTGCCGTGATGATGCAAATCACAACATCAAACATCGCCCACCTCACTGATCACTGAGTGGTCTGGAGAGAGATGATGTTCAAAGCTATATCAAATCCTCAACCTGGGCTTGGTTATTTTGCTGCGGTGGTCATCTACCTAACAGGTGAGAGGTAAGCAAGCGCTCTACCATTTCAGCTAATTCCCCATGCCTCCTCTCTGATGGAATTGAAATGATCTCTTGAGTACCATGTCTCAACATATTTGATTGTTTTGATTTCTCTGTCATTTCTAATCTTTTTCCCAGGTTTTTAAAGATTTTCTATAATATAGTGTTACTGTCACGGGCACTAGGAGTCTTTACCCAGGGATCACCAGGTGATAGGCTTACCAGAGCAGTATAGGTGGTAATATGGTACTCTGGTAGCAGGGTGATCACGGAACAGGAAATAGCAGATGATGAGATGCTCAGGAAAGTCTATGACTAGCAGCACTGGCAATATGGAGGTAGTAATACACGAGGAACTGTATGGACAAAGGACACGTGAAGGTAGTCAGTGGTCTGCGGTAGCAAGTTGTACCACTGCTATAGTGAGGAGGAATGTCCAACAGAAACGAGGAGGGGATGAGAGTCAGCGGTCTGCGGATAGCAAGTTGTACCGCTGTCAGAGTGAAGGAATGGAATCCAAGTGGAGGTATCCGGGGAGTCAGTGGTCTGCGTTAGCAAGTTGTACCACTGCTATGTGAGAGGATACTGGAACAGGTGAAACTGTAAACAGGAGTCAGTGGTCTGCCACTAGCAAGTTGTACTACTGAATATATATGTGAGGAGGTGCACGGGGAGAGACTGCAACACAATATATACACGGGCACCTTGACTTTGATCCACAGTAATATGCACAATATAAATGTATAAATGACTGAACAACACTGCCAATATAGAAAGTCTCTTGAAGTAATCCGGCATAAGATAACACAGTCAATGATGGCAATAGACTCAGCGGATAGTACACTCCAGAGGAGAACCAACACAGTCCAGCAAGGTATGCAATACACAGCACAGTCAATGGGAAGTATGCATACCGTGGTTCAGGAGAAGGCAGTCAGACAGGAGTGCAGAGATACCTGAAGGGCAGGAGGCCAGCAGGATACAAGTCCCTGGATGGGTGAAGCAGGGGTCTAGCAGGTGCAGCGCACAGGTAGGTAGACCAGCAGGGAACACAGGAAGGCGTGGAGAGCGGATCAGCAGTAGATGGATGAGTAGCGCTGAGAAGTAACAGCAGCGGGTCTCTGCGGGAACACGGAGGTAACCAATAGCAACCAGCAGGTGCAGTAACGATGGGACACCGGAGCAGAGTTGAACTGGAACAGATGATCACGGAGAGTAGCGGGTAGCAATAGTGGCAGCAGACTCAAGGAAACACGGTAGAGTAGACAAGGACTGAAGACTGAAGCGCACAGAGGCAGCGGATAGGAATCAGCTAAACAGTCACGATGAAACACAGACGGGTTGCAGGTTGAAGACTGTAGTGCACGGAGGCAGCGGATAGGAATCAGCTAGCAGTCACGATGATGAAACACAGACGAGTTGCAGGTTGAAGACTGTAGTGCACGGAGGCAGCGGATAGGAATCAGCCAAACAGTCACGATGATGAAACACAGACGAGTTGCAGGTTGAAGCCTGTAGTGCACGGAGGCAGCGGATAGGAATCAGCTGGCAGTCACAAACATGAACAGGTGAGTGGATGTGGTTGAAGCCTGTAATGCACGGAGGCAGCGGATAGGCATCAGCTAACAGTCCCAATGATACATGGTAGAGTTGAAGTGATTAGAAGACTGTAGTGCACGGAGGCAGCGGATAGGAATCAGCTCACAGTCACGATGATACGGTAGATGGTAGAAGTGGTATGGGAACCACAGTAGCAGAAGTGGTTTGGAAACCACAGAGGTAGAAGTGGTTTGGAAACCACAGGAATCAGCAGGGCTGAATAAACAAGGAAACACAGGAACACCTTCAGAGACTCATGGGGAATGAGACTCCAAGATCAGGCAATGTGGTGATGACCACAGGTGCTTAATATAGGGAGGTTGCCTGATCTGCCAATTAAGTTAAAGGAACATACACTGGAGGTATAGAAAGGGCTGCGCATGCGCAGTCCCTCAGGATGGAGGACGGCCACGGTTCCTAAATGTCCGGGAAGAAGCACTCACAGTCCGGTGAGTGACAGTACCCCCCCTTTTAAAGGTGGGCACAGAACGCCTGGAACCGGGCTTGTCCGGATTTTTGGAATAAAACTTCTTCAGAAGGGCAGGAGCATTAAGATCTTCAGCTTTGATCCATGAACGCTCCTCAGGACCAAAGCCCTTCCAATGAACGAGGAAACGGAGGACTCCTCGCGAAATTTTTGCATCCAATACCTCAGTAATCTCGAAATCCTCCTCCTGATGAACTTGAACTGGCTGCGGTGCTGAGGAAGGAGTCGAGAAACGGTTGATGATGAGAGGTTTGAGCAAGGACACATGGAAGGCATTGGAGATCCGAAGATTCTTAGGAAGAAGAAGTTTAACACATACTGGATTGATAACTTGAATGATCCTATATGGACCAATAAAACGAGGGGCGAATTTCATAGATGGAACCTTCAAACGAATATTTTTGGTAGATAACCAGACACGATCTCCAATTTTTAGTGGTGGAATAGCCCGCCTCTTCTTATCTGCGAAAGACTTATATTTGTTAGATGTCTTCTTTAAACAGGTTTTGACCTGAGACCAGATATTTTTGAAGGTCTGACAAGCAGTCTCCACAGCAGGAACTTGGGTGGGCGGGAGGGCAGGAAATTCCGGAAAAGACGGATGGTGACCGTAGACCACAAAGAATGGAGTTTTGGATGATGACTCATGGTACATGTTGTTATGGGCGAATTCAGCCCAAGGGAGCAATTCTACCCAGTTGTCTTGGTTGGCTGAAGAGAACATCCTAATAAAAGTCTCAAGATCTTGATTGACTCGTTCCGTTTGTCCGTTAGATTGCGGATGGTAAGACGATGAGAGTGCTAATCGTATGCCCAAGGTTTTACAAAGGGCCCGCCAGAATCTGGAAACGAATTGTACTCCTCTATCTGACACAATCTCAGACGGACATCCATGAATGCGGAAGATTTCTTTAATGAAATGTTCAGCCAGAGTAGACGAGGAAGGTAAACCGGACAGAGGGACGAAATGAGCCATCTTCGAAAATCTGTCTACCACTACCCAAATAGTATTGTGATTCTTACTTGGTGGCAAATCAGTAACGAAATCCATACTAATATGGGTCCAAGGCTTGGACGGAATGGGTAGTGGTCGCAGCAACCCTGCTGGAGTTCTGCGGGAGGATTTGAACTGAGAACATAAATCACAGGAAGCAATAAACTCTTTGACGTCTCTCCTCATTGAAGGCCACCAGTAACTACGAGAGAGAATCTCAAAGGTCTTATGTTCACCGGCGTGTCCAGAAAAACGAGAGGCATGGAACCACGAAAGGATTTTCCTCCTCAGAGTAGGAGGCACGAGGGTCTTCCCAAATGGTAGCATTTTGGTGGATGAAGCAGCCAGAGAAATACATTTGGGGTCTAGAATAGCATGGTTGGGAACCTCTTCTACATCAGAGGACGTCACAAAAGCTCGAGATAGAGCGTCAGCTTTCTTGTTCTTAGCAGCTGGTTTGAAGGTTATAATTAATTCAAAACGGGAAAAGAAAAGAGACCATCTTGCTTGACGAGGGTTCAAGCATTGAGCAGATTGCAAATATGACAAGTTCTTATGATCCGTGAAGATCGTCACCGGATGGCGAGCTCCTTCCAACAAGTATCTCCATTCCTCTAATGCAGCTTTGATGGCCAGCAACTCCTTGTCCCCGATAGTATAGTTTTTCTCTGCGGGCAGAAGACCCCGAGAGTAGAAGGCACAAGGATGTAATTTTTGTTGCTCCGAGCGTTGGGAGAGAATAGCTCCTAAGCCCACATTAGAGGCATCTACTTCTAGGAAGAAGGGGAGTGTCACATCAGGTTGTCGCAGAATGGGAGCAGACGAGAAGGACTCTTTGAGGATTTGAAAGGCTTGGAGAGCCTCAGATGACCATTGCTTAGTATTAGCCCCTTTCCGAGTTAAGGCCACAATGGGAGATGCAATGGATGAGAAGTCTTGAATGAAGCGTCTATAGTAATTGGCAAAACCTAAAAAACGCTGGATGGCACGAAGAGTAGTTGGCTGAGGCCAATGTAGTACAGCATTTACTTTGTCTGGATCCATCTTCAGGCCAACTCCGGAAACTATATACCCCAAGAATGGAATCTGGGGTAACTCGAATGAACATTTTTCCAATTTACAGAACAACGAGTTTTTCCGTAGTCTGGAGAGGACCTCTGCCACATGTTGGTGATGAGAAGGCAGGTCCTGTGAGAAGATCAATATGTCGTCCAGGTAGACAACGACACATACATATAATAAGTCCCGAAAGATCTCATTGATGAAACCCTGGAAAACCGCGGGGGCATTACACAGCCCGAAGGGCATTACTAAATATTCGTAATGCCCATCTCTGGTGTTAAACGCGGTCTTCCATTCGTCACCGGAACGGATTCTAATTAAATTGTAGGCACCACGAAGATCCAACTTAGTAAATATCCGAGCTCCCTTGATGCGATCAAATAGCTCAGTGATCAGCGGAATGGGATACCGATTCTTGATAGTAATGGCGTTGAGTCCACGAAAATCTATACAAGGGCGTAATGATCCATCCTTCTTTTTGACGAAGAAGAACCCAGCTCCAGCGGGAGAGGTGGAAGGTCGAATGAACCCACGCTGGAGATTCTCCTGTATGTACTCAGATGTGGCTTGAGTTTCAGGTAACGAGAGAGGATAGACCCGACCCCTGGGAGGAGTCTTGCCAGGTAGAAGGTCGATCGGACAATCCCAAGAACGATGAGGAGGAAGACGTTCAGACTGAGCTTTATCAAACACATCGGCAAATGAAGCATACTGAGGAGGGAGTCCCGGGGAGGACGATGAGATGGAAGATTGCTGTACTTTAAGAGGAATAACTTGAGAGAGACAACGATGGTGACATTCAGGCCCCCAAGACGTAACTTGAGGGGTGCGCCAGTCAATCTGGGGAGAGTGACATTGAAGCCATGGAAGGCCTAAGACAATCGGACTTGTCGTAACAGGAAGAATTAAAAACGAAATTTCTTCATGGTGTAGTACACCAATCTGAAGGGTTACTGGAGACGTACTCTGGGTGATGAGACCATTGATGAGACGTGATCCATCTATAGCCGTCACAGTAATGGGTGTTTTTAAAGTGATCACTGGTAGGGACCATTGATTCACTAGTGATTTAGAAATGAAATTTCCTGCTGCTCCGGAATCAATCAATGCCTGTGACTCAAAGGATTTGGTAGCAAAGGAAATCGTAACATCGAAAGCGCAGACTTTAGATTTCATAGACAATGGAGAGGACTCCAGGGACCCTAACTTCACCTCTCCAGAACTAGTTAGGGCCTGGCATTTCCCGATTTCTTAGGGCAAGAACTGAGCATATGTGTGGAATCAGCACAATAGATACAGAGTCTATTCTTTACTCTTCGTTTCCTCTCTTCTAAAGATAATTTGGAACGTCCTATCTCCATGGGAATCACAGAAGGTGAAACTGGACGAAATTGAGGGTTTAAACGAAGAGGTGCTTTAGCAGAAGTTGTTTTCTCAGATTCTCTTTCACGAAATCTCATGTCTACACGATGGCAAAGAGAGATCAAATCTTCTAGTGACGAAGGAAGCTCTTGGGTAGTCAGTGCATCTTTAATTTTATCGGAGAGCCCCTGCCAGAAGGCGGCAACTAATGCTTCAGTGTTCCACTGAAGTTCAGAGGCTAAGATCCTAAATTGAATGACATACTGTCCTACTGTATGGGAGCCTTGTCGCAAACGAAGAATGCTGGAAGCAGCGGAGGTCACACGACCTGGTTCATCGAACACACTTCGGAACGTGGAAATGAATTTGGCACTATCTTGTAGAATTGGATCGTTTCTTTCCCACAGAGGGGAGGCCCAAGCCAGGGCTTGTCCAGAAAACAATGAGATAAGATAGGCCACTCTGGAACGATGGGTAGAAAAATTTTGAGGTTGGAGTTCAAAATGGACTGAACATTGGTTAAGGAAACCTCTACAAGTTTTGGGGTCCCCGTCATATTTTGACGGAGTAGGCAGGTGAAGCGTAGGAGCTGTAGACACCTGGGATGGCACTGGGGAAACGGAGGAAAGCACAGGAGCTTCAATACTAGCTGTAACAGTCTGTCCAGATGTTCCTTGGGAGGTTAACGATTGGTAACATTGAAGTAACAGCTGTTGGCGAGCATCCTGTTGCTCCACACGGCTGACCAGATGCTGCAGCATCTCTTTAGCAGTAGGTTCCGTATCTGGGTCTGTCATGGCCTGATCTTACTGTCACGGGCACTAGGAGTCTTTACCCAGGGATCACCAGGTGATAGGCTTACCAGAGCAGTATAGGTGGTAATATGGTACTCTGGTAGCAGGGTGATCACGGAACAGGAAATAGCAGATGATGAGATGCTCAGGAAAGTCTATGACTAGCAGCACTGGCAATATGGAGGTAGTAATACACGAGGAACTGTATGGACAAAGGACACGTGAAGGTAGTCAGTGGTCTGCGGTAGCAAGTTGTACCACTGCTATAGTGAGGAGGAATGTCCAACAGAAACGAGGAGGGGATGAGAGTCAGCGGTCTGCGGATAGCAAGTTGTACCGCTGTCAGAGTGAAGGAATGGAATCCAAGTGGAGGTATCCGGGGAGTCAGTGGTCTGCGTTAGCAAGTTGTACCACTGCTATGTGAGAGGATACTGGAACAGGTGAAACTGTAAACAGGAGTCAGTGGTCTGCCACTAGCAAGTTGTACTACTGAATATATATGTGAGGAGGTGCACGGGGAGAGACTGCAACACAATATATACACGGGCACCTTGACTTTGATCCACAGTAATATGCACAATATAAATGTATAAATGACTGAACAACACTGCCAATATAGAAAGTCTCTTGAAGTAATCCGGCATAAGATAACACAGTCAATGATGGCAATAGACTCAGCGGATAGTACACTCCAGAGGAGAACCAACACAGTCCAGCAAGGTATGCAATACACAGCACAGTCAATGGGAAGTATGCATACCGTGGTTCAGGAGAAGGCAGTCAGACAGGAGTGCAGAGATACCTGAAGGGCAGGAGGCCAGCAGGATACAAGTCCCTGGATGGGTGAAGCAGGGGTCTAGCAGGTGCAGCGCACAGGTAGGTAGACCAGCAGGGAACACAGGAAGGCGTGGAGAGCGGATCAGCAGTAGATGGATGAGTAGCGCTGAGAAGTAACAGCAGCGGGTCTCTGCGGGAACACGGAGGTAACCAATAGCAACCAGCAGGTGCAGTAACGATGGGACACCGGAGCAGAGTTGAACTGGAACAGATGATCACGGAGAGTAGCGGGTAGCAATAGTGGCAGCAGACTCAAGGAAACACGGTAGAGTAGACAAGGACTGAAGACTGAAGCGCACAGAGGCAGCGGATAGGAATCAGCTAAACAGTCACGATGAAACACAGACGGGTTGCAGGTTGAAGACTGTAGTGCACGGAGGCAGCGGATAGGAATCAGCTAGCAGTCACGATGATGAAACACAGACGAGTTGCAGGTTGAAGACTGTAGTGCACGGAGGCAGCGGATAGGAATCAGCCAAACAGTCACGATGATGAAACACAGACGAGTTGCAGGTTGAAGCCTGTAGTGCACGGAGGCAGCGGATAGGAATCAGCTGGCAGTCACAAACATGAACAGGTGAGTGGATGTGGTTGAAGCCTGTAATGCACGGAGGCAGCGGATAGGCATCAGCTAACAGTCCCAATGATACATGGTAGAGTTGAAGTGATTAGAAGACTGTAGTGCACGGAGGCAGCGGATAGGAATCAGCTCACAGTCACGATGATACGGTAGATGGTAGAAGTGGTATGGGAACCACAGTAGCAGAAGTGGTTTGGAAACCACAGAGGTAGAAGTGGTTTGGAAACCACAGGAATCAGCAGGGCTGAATAAACAAGGAAACACAGGAACACCTTCAGAGACTCATGGGGAATGAGACTCCAAGATCAGGCAATGTGGTGATGACCACAGGTGCTTAATATAGGGAGGTTGCCTGATCTGCCAATTAAGTTAAAGGAACATACACTGGAGGTATAGAAAGGGCTGCGCATGCGCAGTCCCTCAGGATGGAGGACGGCCACGGTTCCTAAATGTCCGGGAAGAAGCACTCACAGTCCGGTGAGTGACAGTTACGAGCCGCGGCGGTGCCCAGCCGCCGCGACTCACTCACCCGTGTCCCGGCCGTCGCCATGGCGACCGGGACGTCATTTCTGGCCATAACCCGGCCGTTGCCGGGGCAACCAGCAGACACTTCAGAGCTGCGTCCCGGCAATAGGAGGAAGCCGGGCGCAGCGTTCTACAGCCTGTGGGCTAATTAATATGGGCAGATTATAGGAGGCAATTACAGGCATTAGCCTGCAACTGTGCAGGCCAGGGGCAAGCCCTGATTGGCTCTATTAGTGACTGCTCTATTAACCTGCAGGAGTGTGTTCAACCTGTGATTGGTTCAGCTGGGTATTTAAGGCAATGAGGTCTGCTGCCTCATTGCCGGTTATAGCTTCTGTGCTCCAGTCTGCTGACCTGCTTGTTCCAGTTCCTGTATCCTGTATCTACGTTTGACTTCCCGTGTATGACCCTTGGCTTCGTATTGTATTTCGCTTGTGTTTCCTGTGGCCCTGATCCTTGGCTTGTTTACCCGTTCTGCTACTTTGCCTGTGACCTCTAACCTCAGCTTGTTCATCATTACTGTTACCTGCTGCCGGCCTTTGACCTCTGCGTGGACCTGACTCTTCTTGCCTGGGTTCTCCCCAGCCGGTACACACTTCACGACCCTCTGTCAGTCTGCAGCCCAGTCTGTCCCCACCATCAGGGGCTCCAGTGAACACCTGACTGGCAGAGTAGACTCCAGGTTGTGTTGTGCCGGCTGGAGGGGTTCCTAACATATAGAAAAGAATAAACCTACTTATCAAGGGTAAATGTCTGTAATAATCATACAGGCTCTTTCCATTAAAAATGTTTCAATTTCTGGTGAAAAATTTAAGTTTGACAGTATAGCTAATTCTTTCAAATTTCTTTTTGAATGTCTTTTTGCCAGGTAGAACTTCAAAAAAAGAGTGACATAATTGACTTATAATTGGGAAACGTGTTGAATTGAAGGATGCAGTAAAACCACTATTATATCATAGAAATCAAACCTCTGAAAAGTGTTCAATGTTAAAAGAGATTTTCTCCCTTACTTTCCAAGTAAATAAATAATATGTTCAAAGCTATATCAAATCCTCAACCTAGGCTTGGTTATTTTGCTGCGATGGTCATCTGCCTACCAGCTGAGATTTTAAAGGCCTTTGGTATAATCAACAAACCTGATTGTAAATGTCACCAGTCTTAATATCAAAGAAAAGTTCTTGAATGGACAGATAAAAGAATGTTTAGAGAATGCAAGCATCAATCTCACTACCTCTTGCATGCTAAGCGAGCGCTCTACCATTTGAGCTAATTCCCCATGCCTTCTCACTGATAGAATTGAAATGATCTCTGGAGTACAATGTCTCAACATATTTGATTGTTTCGATTTCTCTGTCATTTCTAATCTTTTTTCCCGGGTTTTTAAAGATTTCCTATAATATTGAAAAAATAAGCCTACTTATCAAGGGTAAATGTCTGTAATAATCATACATTCTCTTTCCATAACAAATGTTTCAATTTCTGGTGAAAAAATGAAGTTTGACAATATAGCTGATTCTTCCAAATTTCTTTTGGAATGTATTTTTCCAGGTAGAACTTCAAATAAAGAGTGACATAATTGACTTATAAATGGGAAAAGTGTTGAATTGAAGGATGCAGTAAAACCACTATTATATCATACAAATCAAACCTCTGAAAAGTATTCAATGTTAATAGAGATTTTCTTCCTTACTTTCAAAGTAAATAAATAATATGTTCAAAGCTATATCAAATCCTCAACCTAGGCTTGGTTATTTTGCTGCCGTGGTCATCTGCCTACCAGCAGAGATTTTAAAGGCCTTTGGTATAATCAATAAACCTTATTGTAAATGTCACCAGTCTTAATATCAAAGAAAAGTTCTTGAATTGACAGACAAAAAAATGATTGGAGAATGCGAGCATCGATCTCGTTACCTCTCACATGCTAAGAGAGCGCTCTTCCATTTCAGCTAATTCCCCATGCCTTCTCATGGAAGGAATTGAAATGATCTCTGGAGTACCATGTCTCAACAAATTTGATTGTTTCCATTTCCCTGCCGGTAACGTAACTCCTAACTCACGAGCCCCCAAATTATTAAAGTAATTATGTCGTTTTAAAATAAGCATTGCCCAATCAATTGAATGTGTGTCCAAAGCACAAAGTGATTTATTTTTAACAGATGTAAATAGTCAATAATTCAATACATTATTATATCATGATAAAGTACAGTACAGCACAGCCAATACCAAAAGATAAGTACATACCAATGCAATCGCTTGCGCTCCCTACGCACTCACCGGACCCGATGGACAATATTCTGTATAGAATATTGTGTCAGAGTTGACTCAGGCCCCAGTGAGATGCAGTTAATATATATACAGTCAGTGTTTCATTGGGAACAATAGAGATGACGTAGATTGTTTCTATGGGTCCAGACGTTGGGTGGGTCCAGGCCAGACAGGTAATAGGTTGATTCAATCTAAGGAATCCAAAGGTGGGGGTCTTCTCTCCAGGGGGTCTGCTCCTTTTCATAGCCAGTATCATACAAAGGTTTTACTCTCTAATATCAATAACTAAAGTTTGCAATGTGCGATCTCTTCGCCGACTGCACCGGACACCTGCTGATGATTAGGGCTTCAATATGATATCAGGCATGACACCTTTCCTATTACCTAAACCTTTAATAACACTACAATGTACATATAATCAACATATATATATATATATATAGACTAATAATAAACCGAATACTATCTGCTCCTGAATTACAGTGTAACAGAACCAATATGAAATTATATAAATAACTAACTGTTGTAATGCGAGTGTGTGCGTGCGTATTTTACCGTGCGAACGCACCACGCCACGTAACACGTGGCGTACGCTTCGCAATACGCACGGCAAACCAATATTAAACCAATATACTTTCGTTCATCCAATTATACGACTTTGACAGTCCACCCTTTGATAGTACAATAAACTATCACCTTAAAGATGTTATAAGCAGGATCTCAGTACCACGTTTCATTGTTATGTAATACAAATCCCCCTTGGTGTATGTCCATGCTGTTTGTAGATCTAAACAAGTTATCATAAGAGAGAGTCTTAATCCTCTAAACGACTTCTTCTTTTACTATAAACCGTACACTTCTGGAGCTTGGAGATAACCTTTTGTATGCCCTTCAAGGGTGCAATAAAACACTTAATACATTATTTGGAAAGGTACATGGTACAGTAGAACGTGTATCAGCTATACAGAATTCTCTACTACAGTTCTTCAAGTTTAACATGTTCTTCTGTCCAACGCATGTCTTTAAGCTCAGAATACATTTAAACATTTCATGTTCATCAATAGCATCATCCTATGTCTATCAATAATGTCATATGCAATCTCCTTCAGCTTGCGTTAATATACACACATCTAATAATGTCACCAGTTCTTTTCATCAACACTTGTGGGCGGGCTATTGTCTGTTCGTTCTTCCCAGTCTCCCAATACTCAGATTTAACAGTGATCGGTTTGTAAAGCATTGGGAGACTTCAGACTAAGGGACCTAGGTGTCCTACTTTTTCCCCTAGTGACCTCCCACCTATAGTTCGGGTACCTCAAGAATATTTAGTGGAAAGAGAACTAATTCTACTTGATATAATCACTGAGGCACGCGTGAGCATGCCCAGCACTTTGTTTGGTCTAAAACCTTACCCTCCCAAGAATGATAATCATTCTCAAGGATGCCTGCTCAAGTCCGAATATTACTGGACTGGCATCGCTGGGTGTGTCTCTTTTTTTTTAACTATGGGGTCGCCGTACTTACGGACGTAATGCCACTCAGACAATAGCCCCTCGCACTTTCTCCAAGCTCCAAGGTTTCCAAATTTTCCTTTACCCCTGAATTGAATAGAGTAATTGGCCGGACTGATTATGCTACTAACTTCTTCCTCCCCAATACCTCCTTATCATTACCCGAACCAGTCTCTGTCACCTGCTAATAATCAAAAGAATTAACCGTCCTGAGAAGAGAGTGAAATGAGAGAACACAAAAGAGGAAAAACTACAACTTCATGCTGGACAACAGTCTTAGCCTTTGGCTCAGGTGCTACTAACTGCATTCGAGGCCTTCCAGTACAGACTCATGAGTGCCCTTGGACCCTTCTCTGAGTGTTGGCCCCTCTGCAGTGGGTGGTATGGGCACCAGTGTGTCTCTGCTACCCTTGAAGCCGTGAGGCTGGTAGCCTACACCTGGTACCTGTCTGGCAAATAACCTAAGCTTAAGAGATTTCTGCTCCACAACTTACTCTCCCGATCCAACATCCTGACAGTTAGTGTGACCTTTCAGGAAACAGTGTTTTGGACGTTCTCGGTTACTGTCTCACTATTTACCTTCTCTCTAGGTCTAACCTAGCCTCCCAGTTACAATCTCATCTCACGAGGGGTCAAGAACATTTCAAAAACTGACAGGTTAGGAGTCTGCCCAGGGGTGATCTCTTGGTAGCGGGAAAGGACTAGTGGCACTTCAATCAAGTTCCAACTCTTATTCTATTCAATTCATTCTACCGAGTACCACTACTTTATGTTCACACTGGTTTATGGCTAACTGAAAGTATGTGATTTGTTACCACTACTCATACATTATACATCTATTATCAATAACATGAATACCCCTATCATCTATTATAACTCTAGGACTATCACATTAAATAGCAAAAGCTTTGAGTATGATACAGTAATACATTAGACACATTTCAATACACCTCTACCCAGACATATTTCATTGGTACACCTGTGTATACTTGAGGATCCTGCATGGTGGTAATTGGATGACGTGTATTTGTTTTACCTGGAGGAAAACCCATCAGCAGGAGGGATATGGGATGGCTCTATTAGTCTACCTTGTCCATCTCTCCAGAGTCCACCAGACTCCTCACCACATCTCTTCACCTTCCAGACAGTTTATCCTTCAGGTAACACAAATCTTCCTATATTAACCAATATGTGTATGCGTGCATGTGTGTGTGTGTGTGTGTGTGTGTTCACCTTTTTAAAACTAAAACAATACAACGAAAAACAAAACAAAACATAGATTTGTTAGCTGTCACATAAAACCCTGCTGTCTATTTGACAGCTATGTTCTCCCTGGTGTGACAGCCATGTATGGTTGTGCGTGTAAGTGTGGACCTTACTAGCAGCTACTTCAGTTGGTAACTGTGTCCCTGTATAAAGTCCTCTATGTAGTGTCCTAATCATGTGCTGGTATTGCTATAAAACGATTTCTCAGTCACCTCAACATCGCCCTCTAGACTAGAAAAATGCTAAAGACCAATGTATATCAATCGATTTTCCCTCTGCCAACTCACATGTCATTCTCAGTACCTCATATTCAGCTACTTGACTAAGTGGGAAAAGGCAAAGAGGTCTCTTTCTATAACACTTTCTTCAAATATAACAGTATCCAGTACATGCCTCTCTAACAGTGAAAATTATAAAACATGAAAATTCTACATTTTCTAGGGTTTCACATTATGTCGTATCTTGTGGTAAAAATCCTACTCCAATGCTCTACACAGAGATGCATATCTGTAAGCCTATCCTCTAGCAATCTCCTGTCTCCACCCTTTGTGCATCCATAAAAAGACACATTTTTGTACAGGAGGCACGAACCAAAACAACAAAAAAACAAAAAACAAAACAGATATGCAATCTATAAAACATGAATCGTATTTCCACAACAGAACCTTTCTGCTTAAAAATCAGCAGTTTCTATACACATGAAAACAAAACCCCTGACTGTTTCTGTAACTTATGTCAATCTAGTGTGTGTATCTCTGAATTTGTCTTATGTAAAATCATAAAAATATGTTTTAGCCCCATTGTTGAGACTGTGTAATTTTATCTC
Organism: Mixophyes fleayi; assembly: GCF_038048845.1. Lineage (NCBI taxonomy): Eukaryota > Metazoa > Chordata > Amphibia > Anura > Limnodynastidae > Mixophyes > Mixophyes fleayi. The sequence continues at coordinate 7,995,037 of NC_134404.1, read as the reverse complement.
TACCAGAGCAGAGAGAGAGAGAGAGGGAGAGAGAGAGAGAGACAGAGAGAGAGAGGGGGAGAGAGGTAGGGAGAGAGAGAGAGAGGGAGCGGGAGAGTGAGAGAGAGAGAGAGAGAGAGACTAGCGTTTGTGTAAAGAATGAGAAATAGGAAAGCAATGAATGATGGGAATACAAAGGTTTGAATACAAACATACATGTAGAAAGGGAGATTTTTACAACAAAATGACAGCTGGATTGGAAATGGCTGTATTCATTCCACTGTTCCCCTTAGCTATTTGCTAACTATGACCCCTCCCCATACTTGACTAGGGGTTCTTAACAGTGCAATCCAGTGTCGTCCGTCATTTGTTCATTAAGAACTCGGTATCTCATTGACTACATACTTTTTCAACGGACTTTTCTAATTATAATAGAGAAATGTAAAAATGTACTCTTAGTGACTCATATTTTCTCTGAAATACATAAAACGATATTTTGGAGCAAAGTATGTACATACTTCATTGTTGGATAATGATTCTCAGCCAAACAAATTATCATGAGTCACTGCAGCCTAAAACAAAAGAGTGTTCCAATTGTCTATTGTTAATTAGTCTTTCAAGAGTAATTCTTCTATTTCTCTATCTCACCCCTTTTAAACACTTGTCTATACTTCTTTTCTGTCACCTTTATCTGTGAAAAGAAAAACAAGATAGTTATCTTAAAACAGCAAACAAAACAAACATTTCTATTCTTTGCCGTCGGCTAGTGATTTAGGAAAACAAACATGTGACAACATAAAACGAACAAACAAAATCAACAAAGATTACTTTAAAAAAAATAAGTTTCTTTCTACATTTTGCACCTTAATGCTCACCACAGATTAACTCTAGAGTCGGCTATATTTCTCCCCCAGGAATTGGCTGCTATGAGGTGCACAGGAAACTGTTGAGAAGTCTCCGAGACTTGTGTGCGCCGTCTCTGTGGGTGTCTATGTGATTCCCCCTTAGATGGGCCAAGTCTCTTTGCTTCCGCTCTTGTCATTGTACAGTCCTGTGCTTGGTGTCCCATTTTAGTGCATCTAAAACACTTTCTCAACTCATGTTGTTTCTCTTCTTTTTTACAATCTCTTGCGAAATGGCCTTCTTCGTTACACTTAAAACACCTGATTTTTCTATGTTTCTTATTATGTGGGTTGTATGCTGGTGGTCGTGTGTGCAGTCCCTCTAGTGCTGGGATACTTACAATCATTACCCTATCACTTAGTGTCTCTTTCTGTTTATTCATACTTCTATCATGTTCTATAGCTGACTCCCTGAGAACACTTACAGTACTTCCTCTCCAGTATGGTAATGAAGTTTGCACCCTTTTTTTCAAGTTTTCCCTGAGTCCATCCATTAGAACGTGAACAGCAACCTCTCTGTAATCTTCATTATCTTTTATGTCTGGTACCCCAGTATATCTGACCATCTCCATCAGAGCCCTGCAAAAGTAGTCTGTTGCATTTTCACTATCATTTTGCTGGATACTAAAAATTTTACTCCAGTCCACTATCACTGGGAAATATATAGCCAACTGTGTGATTATATGTCTAATATTGTCCTGATTATCATCCTCGGTTAAGGATTCATCCTCCTCCAACATACAATCATTAATGAACTTTTGTATATCAGTATTGAGAGGAAGACAGGTCTTCAATAATACTCGCCAATCTTTATTAGTTGGCTCATACACATTACCATAATATCTAATAAACTGCTGACATTTGGTCAAATCTTTCCTAGGATCAGGGAAATCAGACAAAATTGAAAATGTTTCAGACCTAGTGCATGGATCATGCTTTGCTACATGTTTTAAGGGAACATCACTATTCCTGTCTGCTTTCCCATTGGGAACTGCTGCTGTGCAGACAGGATGTAAGTCTACCAAATCACTGAAACTAGTTGCTGAAATTGCTGCTGCAGTACAATGGATGTCTCCCCCTGTGTTAACCTTTTCATTATTCTCACCACTTTCAGCAGCTGCCCCTGCTGGTGGGACCGTTCCTCTTCTTTGTCCTGAAACATTACTTTTAACGTTACTTAAAACAACATACAAGTTACTAGTTACAGTTTTTACATTTTTGGTATTGGCTGTACTTCCCGCCCCGACCGAATTTATCGGGGGCGTGTTTGCGCTCAGTTCGCCACGCTTAGCAACGCACACTTCCGGAATGCTTGTTTCCGGTACGCTTACTTCCGCTGAACACGTGTTTTTCCTTACACTCACTTCCGCTGTGCGTTCGCTGCTCTGCCACGTGTTACCTTCCATTTGCCACGATTTTAAACAATGATTATGTGCATTTCTCACTTTCGTTGACTTAATCAACCGCACTTTATCTTTTACGGTATTTAGCACCTCTGCATTAAAACTCCCTGTTGTTGGGAAAGGCCTATCACAATCTTTGGTCATTTCAACCCACGTGTCACAATACACAGTTGCGTATGCACCATATTTTGCACACATGAGAAATCTCGCTGACTCAATAAGACCTTCCTTAGGCAGTAAATTGGCAATCTCTAGCGTATGCCTAGCACCCATGTTGAACAATATACCTTCTACCCAGAACACAGACACACCGCAATGCTCTGTTCCTTCCGGCCAAATGTGAAATACAGACACACCGCAATGCTCTGTTCTTTCCACCTAATAATTTCAACTCTGTTGCTACAATCACACCTAAAGATCTCTAATGCTCGGTGAACGTATTTCCTTTAGCCGCGTTCACTCGCTTTTTTCGCCCCTGGCGAGGATCCCTAATACAGAAATATCACTGTGGGCCCCAAGGGCTATCAGCTCCTCGATACCCTGGCTCAACCACAAAAATCTGCTGAGTTTATTATCGCTGGGAGCGCAAGTTAATACAATCAACCTGCCTTTCCAGTATAATTCCTCCTAGCTGCTTCACCAATTCGCACTAACGGTGCAATCAGATCGCACTGCCTACCAATACTAATTATTAGCAAACCTTGCGATCTATTGGTAGCGCTTTGCGAAAACCCGGTTTTCGCATTCGGTATACCTGCCCTGTATACCGTCCTTCAGTTGGGTAATCCGCCTCGTCAGACAGCAACTGAGCACCTCAACAATAAAACAGTGTATCTACGTTACAACATCACACACTATACACCTTTTCTGCGCAGAAAATTGAAAGTTCCCAACAACCGTAATAATGTCTCAGACGCTTTCACAAGTAATTATACTATGCATATAATAACTATCAAAACAATTGTTCAACCACGTGGCAAATCTACCGGAAGTTTGCGTACGCACAGCAGGAAGTACACATACACACAGCAATGCAATACACTTTAAACCATTAAAACGACAATAAAAAGAAACATTTTTCTTTCTTGTCCCTAGATTCTAATTAGCGTTCCTTCAGTCTATGCAACAACGGACATTCGGTTTCGCAACACACAGTGAACCACAGGTATTAGACGCATTACGTTCTTTCCTGCTTTATGCGACGCGTCCGTCAATCCACCCTTTGTTGAGGAACCGAATATCGTAAGCGTTGCATACCTGCCGGTAACGTAACTCCTAACTCACGAGCCCCCAAATTATTAAAGTAATTATGTCGTTTTAAAATAAGCATTGCCCAATCAATTGAATGTGTGTCCAAAGCACAAAGTGATTTTTTTTTAACAGATGTAAATAGTCAACAATTCAATACATTATTATATCATGATAAAGTACAGTACAGCACAGCCAATACCAAAAGATAAGTACATACCAATGCAATCGCTTGCGCTCCCTGTGCACCCACCGGACCCGATGGACAATATTCTGTATAGAATATTGTGTCAGAGTTGACTCAGGCCCCAGTGAGATGCAGTTAATATATATACAGTCAGTGTTTCATTGGGAACAATAGAGATGACGTAGATTGTTTCTATGGGTCCAGACGTTGGGTGGGTCCAGGCCAGACAGGTAATAGGTTGATTCAATCTATGGAATCCAAAGGTGGGGGTCTTCTCTCCAGGGGGTCTGCTCCTTTTCATAGCCAGTATCATACAAAGGTTTTACTCTCTAATATCAATAACTAAAGTTTGCAATGTGCGATCTCTTCGCCGACTGCACCGGACAGCTGCTGATGATTAGGGCTTCAATATGATATCAGGCATGACACCTTTCCTATTACCTAAACCTTTAATAACACTACAATGTACATATAATCAACATATATATATATATATATAGACTAATAATAAACCGAATACTATCTGCTCCTGAATTACAGTGTAACAGAACCAATATGAAATTATATAAATAACTAACTGTTGTAATGCGAGTGTGTGCGTGCGTATTTTATCGTGCGAACGCACCACGCCACGTAACACGTGGCGTACGCTTCGCAATACGCACGGTAAACCAATATTAAACCAATATACTTTCGTTCATCCAATTATACGACTTTGACAGCTGATTCTTCCAAATTTCTTTTCGAATGTATTTTTCCAGGTAGAACTTCAAATAAAGAGTGACATAATTGACTTATAAATTTAAAAAGTGTTGAATTGAAGGATGCAGTAAAACCACAATTATATCATACAGATCCAACCTCTGAAAAGTGTTCAATGTTAAAAGAGATTTTCTCCCTTACTTTACAAGTAAAAAAACAATATGTTCAAAGCTATATCAAATCCTCAACCTAGGCTTGGTTATTTTGCTGCGGTGGCCATCTGCCTACCAGCTGAGATTTTAAAGGCCTTTGGTATAATCAACAAACCTGATTGTAAATGTCACCAGTCTTAATATCAAAGAAAAGTTCTTGAATGTACAGACAAAAGAATGTTTGGAGAATGCGAGCATCGATCTCGCTACCTCTCGCATGCTAAGTGAGCGCTCTACTATTTCAGCTAATTCCCCATGCCTTCTCACTGATAGAATCGAAATGATCTCTGGAGTACAATGTCTCAACATATGTGATTGTTTCGATTTCTCTGTCATTTCTAATCTTTTTTCCTGGGTTTTTAAAGATTTCCTATAATATTGAAAAAATAATCCTACTTATCAAGGGTAAATGTCTGTAATAATCATACATTCTCTTTCCATAACAAATGTTTCAATTTCTGGTGAAAAAATGAAGTTTGACAGTATAGCTGATTCTTCCAAATTTCTTTTCGAATGTATTTTTCCAGGTAGAACTTCAAATAAAGAGTGACATAATTGACTTATAAATGGGAAAAGTGTTGAATTGAAGGATGCAGTAAAACCACTATTATATCATACAAATCAAACCTCTGAAAAGTGTTCAATGTTAATAGGGATTTTCTTCCTTACTTTTAAAGTAAATAAATAATATGTTCAAAGATATATCAAATCCTCAACCTAGGCTTGGTTATTTTGCTGCGGTGGTCATCTGCCTACCAGCAGAGATTTTAAAGGCCTTTGGTATAATCAATAAACCTGATTGTAAATGTCACCAGTCTTAATATCAAAGAAAAGTTCTTGAATGGACAGACAAAAATGATTGGAGAATGCGAGCATCGATCTCGCTACCTCTCACATGCAAAGCGAGCACTCTACCATTTGAGCTAATTCCCCATGCCTTCTTGCTGAGGGAATTGAAATGATCTCTGAAGTATCATGTCTCAACATATTTGATTGTTTCCATTTCTCTGTGATTTCTTATCTTTTTTCCCAGGTTTTTAAAGATTTCCTATAATATAGAAAAAATAAGCCTACTTATCAAGGTAAATGTCTGTAATAATCATACAGGCTCTTTCCATTACAAATGTTTCAATTTCTGGTGAAAAAATGAAGTTTGACAGTATAGCTGATTCTTCCAAATTTCTTTTCGAATGTATTTTTCCAGGTAGAACTTCAAATAAAGAGTGACATAATTGACTTATAATTGAGAAAAGTGTTGAATTGAAGGATGCAGTAAAACCACTATTATATCATAGAAATCAAACCTCTGAAAAGTGTTCAATGTTAAAAGAGATTTTCTCCCTTACTTTCCAAATAAATAAATAATATGTTCAAAGCTATATCAAATCCTCAACCTAGGCTTGGTTATTTTGCTGCGGTAGTCATCTGCCTATCAGCTGAGATTTTAAAGGCCTTTGGTATAATCAATAAACCTGATTGTAAATGTCACCAGTCTTAATATCAAAGAAAAGTTCTTGAATGGACAGACAAAAATGTTTGGAGAATGTGAGCATCGATCTCGCTACTTCCTACATGCTAAGCGAGCGCTCTACCATTTGAGCTAATTCCCCATGCCTTCTCACTGAGGGAATTGAAATGATCTCTGGAGTACCATGTCTCAACATATTTTATTGTTTCCATTTCTCTGTGATTTCTTATCTTTTTTCCCAGGTTTTTAAAGATTTTCCATAATATAGAAAAAATAAGCCTACTTATCAAGGGTAAATGTCTGTAATAATCATACAGGCTCTTTCCATTAGAAATGTTTCCATTTCTGGTGAAAAAATGAAGTTTGACAGTATAGCTGATTCTTCCAAATTTCTTTTCGAATGTATTTTTCCAGGTAGAACTTCAAATAAAGAGTGACATAATTGACTTATAATTGAGAAAAGTGTTGAATTGAAGGATGCAGTAAAACCACTATTATATAATAAAAATCAAACCTCTGAAAAGTGTTCAATGTTAAAAGAGATTTTCTCCCTTACTTTCCAAATAAATAAATAATATGTTCAAAGCTATATCAAATCCTCAACCTAGGCTTGGTTATTTTGCTGCGGTGGTCATCTGCCTACCAGCTGAGATTTTAAAGGCCTTTGGTATAATCAACAAACCTGATTGTAAATGTCACCAGTCTTAATATCAAAGAAAAGTTCTTGAATGTACAGACAAAAGAATGTTTGGAGAATGCGAGCATCGATCTCCCTACCTCTCGCATGCTAAGCGAGCACTCTACCATTTGAGCTAATTCCCCATGCCTTTGCACTGATAGAATTGAAATGATCTCTGGAGTACAATGTCTCAACATATGTGATTGTTTCGATTTCTCTGTCATTTCTAATCTTTTTTCCCAGGTTTTTAAAGATTTCCTATAATATTGAAAAAATAATCCTACTTATCAAGGGTAAATGTCTGTAATAATCATACATTCTCTTTCCATAACAAATGTTTCAATTTCTGGTGAAAAAATGAAGTTTGACAGTATAGCTAATTCTTCCAAGTTTCTTTTCGAATGTCTTTTTCCAGGTAGAACTTCAAATAAAGAGTGACATAATTGACTTATAAATGGGAAAAGTGTTGAATTGAAGGATGCAGTAAAACCACTATTATATCATACAAATCAAACCTCTGAAAAGTGTTCAATGTTAATAGAGATTTTCTTCCTTACTTTCAAAGTAAATAAATAATATGTTCAAAGCTATATCAAATCCTCAACCTAGGCTTGGTTATTTTGCTGCCGTGGTCATCTGCCTACCAGCAGAGATTTTAAAGGCCTTTGGTATAATCAATAAACCTTATTGTAAATGTCACCAGTCTTAATATCAAAGAAAAGTTCTTGAATGGACAGACAAAAAAGATTGGAGAATGTGAGCATTGATCTTGTTACCTTTCACATGCTAAGTGAGTGCTCTACCATTTCAGCTAATTCTCCATGCCTTCTCAGGGAAGGAATTGAAATGATCTCTGGAGTATCATGTCTCAACAAATTTGATTGTTTCCATTTCTCTGTGATTTCTTATCTTTTTTCCCAGGTTTTTAAAGATTTCCTATAATATAGAAAAAATAAGCCTACTTATCAAGGGTAAATGTCTGTAATAATCATACAGGCTCTTTTCATAACAAATGTTTCAATTTGTGGTGAAATAATGAAGTTTGACAGTATAGCTGATTCTTCCAAATTTCTTTTCGAATGTATTTTTCCAGGTAGAAATTCAAATAAAGAGTGACATAATTGACTTATAAATGGGAAAAGTGTTGAATTGAAGAATGCAGTAAAACCACTATTATATCATACAAATCAAACCTCTGAAAAGTGTTCAATGTTAATAGGAATTTTCTTCCTTACTTTCAAAGTAAATAAATAATATGTTCAAAGATATATCAAATCCTCAACCTAGGCTTGGTTATTTTGCTGCGGTGGTCATCTACCTACCAGGTGAGATTTTAAAGGCCTTTGGCATAATCAATAAACCTGATTGTAAATGTCACCAGTCTTAATATCAAAGAAAAGTTCTTGAATGGACAGACAAAAATGATTGGAGAATGCGAGCATCGATCTCGCTACCTCTCACATGCAAAGCGAGCACTCTACCATTTGAGCTAATTCCCCATGCCTTCTTGCTGAGGGAATTGAAATGATCTCTGAAGTATCATGTCTCAACATATTTGATTGTTTCCATTTCTCTGTGATTTCTTATCTTTTTTCCCAGGTTTTTAAAGATTTCCTATAATATAGAAAAAATAAGCCTACTTATCAAGGTAAATGTCTGTAATAATCATACAGGCTCTTTCCATTACAAATGTTTCAATTTCTGGTGAAAAAATGAAGTTTGACAGTATAGCTGATTCTTCCAAATTTCTTTTCGAATGTATTTTTCCAGGTAGAACTTCAAATAAAGAGTGACATAATTGACTTATAAATGGGAAAAGTGTTGAATTGAAGGATGCAGTAAAACCACTATTATATCATACAAATCAAACCTCTGAAAAGTGTTCAATGTTAATAGAGATTTTCTTCCTTACTTTCAAAGTAAATAAATAATATGTTCAAAGCTATATCAAATCCTCAACCTAGGCTTGGTTATTTTGCTGCCGTGGTCATCTGCCTACCAGCAGAGATTTTAAAGGCCTTTGGTATAATCAATAAACCTGATTGTAAATGTCACCAGTCTTAATATCAAAGAAAAGTTCTTGAATGGACAGACAAAAATGTTTGGAGAATGTGAGCATCGATCTCGCTACTTCCTACATGCTAAGCGAGCGCTCTACCATTTGAGCTAATTCCCCATGCCTTCTCACTGAGGGAATTGAAATGATCTCTGGAGTACCATGTCTCAACATATTTTATTGTTTCCATTTCTCTGTGATTTCTTATCTTTTTTCCCAGGTTTTTAAAGATTTTCCATAATATAGAAAAAATAAGCCTACTTATCAAGGGTAAATGTCTGTAATAATCATACAGGCTCTTTCCATTAGAAATGTTTCCATTTCTGGTGAAAAAATGAAGTTTGACAGTATAGCTGATTCTTCCAAATTTCTTTTCGAATGTATTTTTCCAGGTAGAACTTCAAATAAAGAGTGACATAATTGACTTATAATTGAGAAAAGTGTTGAATTGAAGGATGCAGTAAAACCACTATTATATAATAAAAATCAAACCTCTGAAAAGTGTTCAATGTTAAAAGAGATTTTCTCCCTTACTTTCCAAATAAATAAATAATATGTTCAAAGCTATATCAAATCCTCAACCTAGGCTTGGTTATTTTGCTGCGGTGGTCATCTGCCTACCAGCTGAGATTTTAAAGGCCTTTGGTATAATCAACAAACCTGATTGTAAATGTCACCAGTCTTAATATCAAAGAAAAGTTCTTGAATGTACAGACAAAAGAATGTTTGGAGAATGCGAGCATCGATCTCCCTACCTCTCGCATGCTAAGCGAGCACTCTACCATTTGAGCTAATTCCCCATGCCTTTGCACTGATAGAATTGAAATGATCTCTGGAGTACAATGTCTCAACATATGTGATTGTTTCGATTTCTCTGTCATTTCTAATCTTTTTTCCCAGGTTTTTAAAGATTTCCTATAATATTGAAAAAATAATCCTACTTATCAAGGGTAAATGTCTGTAATAATCATACATTCTCTTTCCATAACAAATGTTTCAATTTCTGGTGAAAAAATGAAGTTTGACAGTATAGCTAATTCTTCCAAGTTTCTTTTCGAATGTCTTTTTCCAGGTAGAACTTCAAATAAAGAGTGACATAATTGACTTATAAATGGGAAAAGTGTTGAATTGAAGGATGCAGTAAAACCACTATTATATCATACAAATCAAACCTCTGAAAAGTGTTCAATGTCAATAGAGATTTTCTTCCTTACTTTCAAAGTAAATAAATAATATGTTCAAAGCTATATCAAATCCTCAACCTAGGCTTGGTTATTTTGCTGCCGTGGTCATCTGCCTACCAGCAGAGATTTTAAAGGCCTTTGGTATAATCAATAAACCTTATTGTAAATGTCACCAGTCTTAATATCAAAGAAAAGTTCTTGAATGGACAGACAAAAAAGATTGGAGAATGTGAGCATTGATCTTGTTACCTTTCACATGCTAAGTGAGTGCTCTACCATTTCAGCTAATTCTCCATGCCTTCTCAGGGAAGGAATTGAAATGATCTCTGGAGTATCATGTCTCAACAAATTTGATTGTTTCCATTTCTCTGTGATTTCTTATCTTTTTTCCCAGGTTTTTAAAGATTTCCTATAATATAGAAAAAATAAGCCTACTTATCAAGGGTAAATGTCTGTAATAATCATACAGGCTCTTTTCATAACAAATGTTTCAATTTGTGGTGAAATAATGAAGTTTGACAGTATAGCTGATTCTTCCAAATTTCTTTTCGAATGTATTTTTCCAGGTAGAAATTCAAATAAAGAGTGACATAATTGACTTATAAATGGGAAAAGTGTTGAATTGAAGAATGCAGTAAAACCACTATTATATCATACAAATCAAACCTCTGAAAAGTGTTCAATGTTAATAGGAATTTTCTTCCTTACTTTCAAAGTAAATAAATAATATGTTCAAAGATATATCAAATCCTCAACCTAGGCTTGGTTATTTTGCTGCGGTGGTCATCTACCTACCAGGTGAGATTTTAAAGGCCTTTGGCATAATCAATAAACCTGATTGTAAATGTCACCAGTCTTAATATCAAAGAAAAGTTCTTGAATGGACAGACAAAAATGATTGGAGAATGCGAGCATCGATCTCGCTACCTCTCACATGCAAAGCGAGCACTCTACCATTTGAGCTAATTCCCCATGCCTTCTTGCTGAGGGAATTGAAATGATCTCTGAAGTATCATGTCTCAACATATTTGATTGTTTCCATTTCTCTGTGATTTCTTATCTTTTTTCCCAGGTTTTTAAAGATTTCCTATAATATAGAAAAAATAAGCCTACTTATCAAGGTAAATGTCTGTAATAATCATACAGGCTCTTTCCATTACAAATGTTTCAATTTCTGGTGAAAAAATGAAGTTTGACAGTATAGCTGATTCTTCCAAATTTCTTTTCGAATGTATTTTTCCAGGTAGAACTTCAAATAAAGAGTGACATAATTGACTTATAATTGAGAAAAGTGTTGAATTGAAGGATGCAGTAAAACCACTATTATATCATAGAAATCAAACCTCTGAAAAGTGTTCAATGTTAAAAGAGATTTTCTCCCTTACTTTCTAAATAAATAAATAATATGTTCAAAGCTATATCAAATCCTCAACCTAGGCTTGGTTATTTTGCTGCGGTAGTCATCTGCCTATCAGGTGAGATTTTAAAGGCCTTTGGTATAATTAATAAACCTGATTGTAAATGTCACCAGTCTTAATATCAAAGAAAAGTTCTTGAATGGACAGACAAAAATGTTTGGAGAATGTGAGCATCGATCTCGCTACTTCCTACATGCTAAGCTAGCGCTCTACCATTTGAGCTAATTCCCCATGCCTTCTCACTGAGGGAATTGAAATGATCTCTGGAGTACCATGTCTCAACATATTTTATTGTTTCCATTTCTCTGTGATTTCTTATCTTTTTTCCCAGGTTTTTAAAGATTTTCCATAATATAGAAAAAATAAGCCTACTTATCAAGGTAAATGTCTGTAATAATCATACAGGCTCTTTCCATTAGAAATGTTTCAATTTCTGGTGAAAAAATGAAGTTTGACAGTATAGCTGATTCTTCCAAATTTCTTTTCGAATGTATTTTTCCAGGTAGAACTTCAAATAAAGAGTGACATAATTGACTTATAATTGAGAAAAGTGTTGAATTGAAGGATGCAGTAAAACCACTATTATATAATAAAAATCAAACCTCTGAAAAGTGTTCAATGTTAAAAGAGATTTTCTCCCTTACTTTCCAAATAAATAAATAATATGTTCAAAGCTATATCAAATCCTCAACCTAGGCTTGGTTATTTTGCTGCGGTGGTCATCTGCCTACCAGCTGAGATTTTAAAGGCCTTTGGTATAATCAACAAACCTGATTGTAAATGTCACCAGTCTTAATATCAAAGAAAAGTTCTTGAATGTACAGACAAAAGAATGTTTGGAGAATGTGAGCATCGATCTCGCTACCTCTCGCATGCTAAGCGAGCACTCTACCATTTGAGCTAATTCCCCATGCCTTCGCACTGATAGAATTGAAATGATCTCTGGAGTACAATGTCTCAACATATGTGATTGTTTCGATTTCTCTGTCATTTTTAATCTTTTTTCCCAGGTTTTTAAAGATTTCCTATAATATTGAAAAAATAATCCTACTTATCAAGGGTAAATGTCTGTAATAATCATACATTCTCTTTCCATAACAAATGTTTCAATTTCTGGTGAAAAAATGAAGTTTGACAGTATAGCTGATTCTTCCAAGTTTCTTTTCGAATGTATTTTTCCAGGTAGAACTTCAAATAAAGAGTGACATAATTGACTTATAAATGGGAAAAGTGTTGAATTGAAGGATGCAGTAAAACCACTATTATATCATACAAATCAAACCTCTGAAAAGTGTTCAATGTTAATAGAGATTTTCTTCCTTACTTTCAAAGTAAATAAATAATATGTTCAAAGCTATATCAAATCCTCAACCTAGGCTTGGTTATTTTGCTGCCGTGGTCATCTGCCTACCAGCAGAGATTTTAAAGGCCTTTGGTATAATCAATAAACCTTATTGTAAATGTCACCAGTCTTAATATCAAAGAAAAGTTCTTGAATGGACAAACAAAAATGATTGGAGAATGTGAGCATCGATCTCGTTACCTCTCACATGCTAAGTGAGCGCTCTACCATTTCAGCTAATTCCCCATGCCTTCTCATGGAAGGAATTGAAATGATCTCTGGAGTACCATGTCTCAACAAATTTGATTGTTTCCATTTCGCTGTGATTTCTTATCTTTTTTCCCAGGTTTTTAAAGATTTCCTATAATATAGAAAAAATAAGCCTACTTATCAAGGGTAAATGTCTGTAATAATCATACAGGCTCTTTTCATAACAAATGTTTCAATTTGTGGTGAAATAATGAAGTTTGACAGTATAGCTGATTCTTCCAAATTTCTTTTCGAATGTATTTTTCCAGGTAGAAATTCAAATAAAGAGTGACATAATTGACTTATAAATGGGAAAAGTGTTGAATTGAAGAATGCAGTAAAACCACTATTATATCATACAAATCAAACCTCTGAAAAGTGTTCAATGTTAATAGGGATTTTCTTCCTTACTTTTAAAGTAAATAAATAATATGTTCAAAGATATATCAAATCCTCAACCTAGGCTTGGTTATTTTGCTGCGGTGGTCATCTACCTACCAGGTGAGATTTTAAAGGCCTTTGGTATAATCAATAAACCTGATTGTAAATGTCACCAGTCTTAATATCAAAGAAAAGTTCTTGAATGGACAGACAAAAATGATTGGAGAATGCGAGCATCGATCTCGCTACCTCTCACATGCAAAGCGAGCACTCTACCATTTGAGCTAATTCCCCATGCCTTCTTGCTGAGGGAATTGAAATGATCTCTGAAGTATCATGTCTCAACATATTTGATTGTTTCCATTTCTCTGTGATTTCTTATCTTTTTTCCCAGGTTTTTAAAGATTTCCTATAATATAGAAAAAATAAGCCTACTTATCAAGGTAAATGTCTGTAATAATCATACAGGCTCTTTCCATTACAAATGTTTCAATTTCTGGTGAAAAAATGAAGTTTGACAGTATAGCTGATTCTTCCAAATTTCTTTTCGAATGTATTTTTCCAGGTAGAACTTCAAATAAAGAGTGACATAATTGACTTATAATTGAGAAAAGTGTTGAATTGAAGGATGCAGTAAAACCACTATTATATCATAGAAATCAAACCTCTGAAAAGTGTTCAATGTTAAAAGAGATTTTCTCCCTTACTTTCCAAATAAATAAATAATATGTTCAAAGCTATATCAAATCCTCAACCTAGGCTTGGTTATTTTGCTGCGGTAGTCATCTGCCTATCAGGTGAGATTTTAAAGGCCTTTGGTATAATCAATAAACCTGATAGTAAATGTCACCAGTCTTAATATCAAAGAAAAGTTCTTGAATGGACAGACAAAAATGTTTGGAGAATGTGAGCATTGATCTTGCTACTTCCTACATGCTAAGTGAGCGCTCTACCATTTGAGCTAATTGCCCATGCCTTCTCACTGAGGGAATTGAAATGATCTCTGGAGTACCATGTCTCAACATATTTTATTGTTTCCATTTCTCTGTGATTTCTTATCTTTTTTCCCAGGTTTTTAAAGATTTTCCATAATATAGAAAAAATAAGCCTACTTATCAAGGTAAATGTCTGTAATAATCATACAGGCTCTTTCCATTAGAAATGTTTCAATTTCTGGTGAAAAAATGAAGTTTGACAGTATAGCTGATTCTTCCAAATTTCTTTTCGAATGTATTTTTCCAGGTAGAACTTCAAATAAAGAGTGACATAATTGACTTATAATTGAGAAAAGTGTTGAATTGAAGGATGCAGTAAAACCACTATTATATAATAAAAATCAAACCTCTGAAAAGTGTTCAATGTTAAAAGAGATTTTCTCCCTTACTTTCCAAATAAATAAATAATATGTTCAAAGCTATATCAAATCCTCAACCTAGGCTTGGTTATTTTGCTTCGGTGGTCATCTGCCTACCAGCTGAGATTTTAAAGACCTATGGTATAATCAACAAACCTGATTGTAAATGTCACCAGTCTTAATATCAAAGAAAAGTTCTTGAATGTACAGACAAAAGAATGTTTGGAGAATGCGAGCATCGATCTCGCTACCTCTCGCATGCTAAGCGAGCGCTCTACCATTTGAGCTAATTCCCCATGCCTTCTCACTGATAGAATCGAAATGATCTCTGGAGTACAATGTCTCAACATATGTGATTGTTTCGATTTCTTTGTCATTTCTAATCTTTTTTCCTGGGTTTTTAAAGATTTCCTATAATATTGAAAAAATAATCCTACTTATCAAGGGTAAATGTCTGTAATAATCATACATTCTCTTTCCATAACAAATGTTTCAATTTCTGGTGAAAAAATGAAGTTTGACAGTATAGCTGATTCTTCCAAGTTTCTTTTCGAATGTATTTTTCCAGGTAGAACTTCAAATAAAGAGTGACATAATTGACTTATAAATGGGAAAAGTGTTGAATTGAAGGATGCAGTAAAACCACTATTATATCATACAAATCAAACCTCTGAAAAGTGTTCAATGTTAATAGAGATTTTCTTCCTTACTTTCAAAGTAAATAAATAATATGTTCAAAGCTATATCAAATCCTCAACCTAGGCTTGGTTATTTTGCTGCCGTGGTCATCTGCCTACCAGCAGAGATTTTAAAGGCCTTTGGTATAATCAATAAACCTTATTGTAAATGTCACCAGTCTTAATATCAAAGAAAAGTTCTTGAATGGACAGACAAAAATGATTGGAGAATGTGAGCATCGATCTTGTTACCTTTCACATGCTAAGCGAGTGCTCTACCATTTCAGCTAATTCCCCATGCCTTCTTGCTGAGTGAATTGAAATGATCTCTGAAGTATCATGTCTCAACATATTTGATTGTTTCCATTTCTCTGTGATTTCTTATCTTTTTTCCCAGGTTTTTAAAGATTTCCTATAATATAGAAAAAATAAGCCTACTTATCAAGGTAAATGTCTGTAATAATCATACAGGCTCTTTCCATTACAAATGTTTCAATTTCTGGTGAAAAAATGAAGTTTGACAGTATAGCTGATTCTTCCAAATTTCTTTTCGAATGTATTTTTCCAGAGAGAACTTCAAATAAAGAGTGAAATAATTGACTTATAATTGAGAAAAGTGTTGAATTGAAGGATGCATAAAACCACTATTATATCATAGAAATCAAACCTCTGAAAAGTGTTCAATGTTAAAAGAGATTTTCTCCCTTACTTTCCAAATAAATAAATAATATGTTCAAAGCTATATCAAATCCTCAACCTAGGCTTGGTTATTTTGCTGCGGTAGTCATCTGCCTATCAGGTGAGATTTTAAAGGCCTTTGGTATAATCAATAAACCTGATTGTAAATGTCACCAGTCTTAATATCAAAGAAAAGTTCTTGAATGGAAAGACAAAAATGATTGGAGAATGCGAGCATCGTACTCGCTACCTCTCACATGCTAAGCGAGCGCTCTACCATTTGAGCCAATTCCCCATGCCTTCTCACTGATCGAATTAAAATGATCTCTGGAGTACCATGTCTGAACATATTTGTTTTTTTCTATTTCGCTGTGATTTTCTAATCTTTTTTCCCAGGTTTTTAAAGATCTCCTATAATATTGAAAAAATAAGCCTACTTATCAAAGGTAAATTCTGTAATAATCATACAGGCTCTTACCATTACAAATGTTTCAATTTATGGTGAAATAATGAAGTTTGACAGTATAGCTGATTCTTCCAAATTTCTTTTCGAATGTATTTTTCCAGGTAGAACTTCATATAAAGAGTGACATAATTGACTTATAAATGGGAAAAGTGTTGAATTGAAGGATGCAGTAAAACCACTATTATATCATACAAATCAAACCTCTGAAAAGTGTTCAATGTTAATAGAGATTTTCTTCCTTACTTTCAAAGTAAATAAATAATATGTTCAAAGCTATATCAAATCCTCAACCTAGGCTTGGTTATTTTGCTGCCGTGGTCATCTGCCTACCAGCAGAGATTTTAAAGGCCTTTGGTATAATCAATAAACCTTATTGTAAATGTCACCAGTCTTAATATCAAAGAAAAGTTCTTGAATGGACAGACAAAAAAGATTGGAGAATGTGAGCATTGATCTTGTTACCTTTCACATGCTAAGTGAGTGCTCTACCATTTCAGCTAATTCTCCATGCCTTCTCAGGGAAGGAATTGAAATGATCTCTGGAGTATCATGTCTCAACAAATTTGATTGTTTCCATTTCTCTGTGATTTCTTATCTTTTTTCCCAGGTTTTTAAAGATTTCCTATAATATAGAAAAAATAAGCCTACTTATCAAGGGTAAATGTCTGTAATAATCATACAGGCTCTTTTCATAACAAATGTTTCAATTTGTGGTGAAATAATGAAGTTTGACAGTATAGCTGATTCTTCCAAATTTCTTTTCGAATGTATTTTTCCAGGTAGAAATTCAAATAAAGAGTGACATAATTGACTTATAAATGGGAAAAGTGTTGAATTGAAGAATGCAGTAAAACCACTATTATATCATACAAATCAAACCTCTGAAAAGTGTTCAATGTTAATAGGAATTTTCTTCCTTACTTTCAAAGTAAATAAATAATATGTTCAAAGATATATCAAATCCTCAACCTAGGCTTGGTTATTTTGCTGCGGTGGTCATCTACCTACCAGGTGAGATTTTAAAGGCCTTTGGCATAATCAATAAACCTGATTGTAAATGTCACCAGTCTTAATATCAAAGAAAAGTTCTTGAATGGACAGACAAAAATGATTGGAGAATGCGAGCATCGATCTCGCTACCTCTCACATGCAAAGCGAGCACTCTACCATTTGAGCTAATTCCCCATGCCTTCTTGCTGAGGGAATTGAAATGATCTCTGAAGTATCATGTCTCAACATATTTGATTGTTTCCATTTCTCTGTGATTTCTTATCTTTTTTCCCAGGTTTTTAAAGATTTCCTATAATATAGAAAAAATAAGCCTACTTATCAAGGTAAATGTCTGTAATAATCATACAGGCTCTTTCCATTACAAATGTTTCAATTTCTGGTGAAAAAATGAAGTTTGACAGTATAGCTGATTCTTCCAAATTTCTTTTCGAATGTATTTTTCCAGGTAGAACTTCAAATAAAGAGTGACATAATTGACTTATAAATGGGAAAAGTGTTGAATTGAAGGATGCAGTAAAACCACTATTATATCATACAAATCAAACCTCTGAAAAGTGTTCAATGTTAATAGAGATTTTCTTCCTTACTTTCAAAGTAAATAAATAATATGTTCAAAGCTATATCAAATCCTCAACCTAGGCTTGGTTATTTTGCTGCCGTGGTCATCTGCCTACCAGCAGAGATTTTAAAGGCCTTTGGTATAATCAATAAACCTGATTGTAAATGTCACCAGTCTTAATATCAAAGAAAAGTTCTTGAATGGACAGACAAAAATGTTTGGAGAATGTGAGCATCGATCTCGCTACTTCCTACATGCTAAGCGAGCGCTCTACCATTTGAGCTAATTCCCCATGCCTTCTCACTGAGGGAATTGAAATGATCTCTGGAGTACCATGTCTCAACATATTTTATTGTTTCCATTTCTCTGTGATTTCTTATCTTTTTTCCCAGGTTTTTAAAGATTTTCCATAATATAGAAAAAATAAGCCTACTTATCAAGGGTAAATGTCTGTAATAATCATACAGGCTCTTTCCATTAGAAATGTTTCCATTTCTGGTGAAAAAATGAAGTTTGACAGTATAGCTGATTCTTCCAAATTTCTTTTCGAATGTATTTTTCCAGGTAGAACTTCAAATAAAGAGTGACATAATTGACTTATAATTGAGAAAAGTGTTGAATTGAAGGATGCAGTAAAACCACTATTATATAATAAAAATCAAACCTCTGAAAAGTGTTCAATGTTAAAAGAGATTTTCTCCCTTACTTTCCAAATAAATAAATAATATGTTCAAAGCTATATCAAATCCTCAACCTAGGCTTGGTTATTTTGCTGCGGTGGTCATCTGCCTACCAGCTGAGATTTTAAAGGCCTTTGGTATAATCAACAAACCTGATTGTAAATGTCACCAGTCTTAATATCAAAGAAAAGTTCTTGAATGTACAGACAAAAGAATGTTTGGAGAATGCGAGCATCGATCTCCCTACCTCTCGCATGCTAAGCGAGCACTCTACCATTTGAGCTAATTCCCCATGCCTTTGCACTGATAGAATTGAAATGATCTCTGGAGTACAATGTCTCAACATATGTGATTGTTTCGATTTCTCTGTCATTTCTAATCTTTTTTCCCAGGTTTTTAAAGATTTCCTATAATATTGAAAAAATAATCCTACTTATCAAGGGTAAATGTCTGTAATAATCATACATTCTCTTTCCATAACAAATGTTTCAATTTCTGGTGAAAAAATGAAGTTTGACAGTATAGCTAATTCTTCCAAGTTTCTTTTCGAATGTCTTTTTCCAGGTAGAACTTCAAATAAAGAGTGACATAATTGACTTATAAATGGGAAAAGTGTTGAATTGAAGGATGCAGTAAAACCACTATTATATCATACAAATCAAACCTCTGAAAAGTGTTCAATGTTAATAGAGATTTTCTTCCTTACTTTCAAAGTAAATAAATAATATGTTCAAAGCTATATCAAATCCTCAACCTAGGCTTGGTTATTTTGCTGCCGTGGTCATCTGCCTACCAGCAGAGATTTTAAAGGCCTTTGGTATAATCAATAAACCTTATTGTAAATGTCACCAGTCTTAATATCAAAGAAAAGTTCTTGAATGGACAGACAAAAAAGATTGGAGAATGTGAGCATTGATCTTGTTACCTTTCACATGCTAAGTGAGTGCTCTACCATTTCAGCTAATTCTCCATGCCTTCTCAGGGAAGGAATTGAAATGATCTCTGGAGTATCATGTCTCAACAAATTTGATTGTTTCCATTTCTCTGTGATTTCTTATCTTTTTTCCCAGGTTTTTAAAGATTTCCTATAATATAGAAAAAATAAGCCTACTTATCAAGGGTAAATGTCTGTAATAATCATACAGGCTCTTTTCATAACAAATGTTTCAATTTGTGGTGAAATAATGAAGTTTGACAGTATAGCTGATTCTTCCAAATTTCTTTTCGAATGTATTTTTCCAGGTAGAAATTCAAATAAAGAGTGACATAATTGACTTATAAATGGGAAAAGTGTTGAATTGAAGAATGCAGTAAAACCACTATTATATCATACAAATCAAACCTCTGAAAAGTGTTCAATGTTAATAGGAATTTTCTTCCTTACTTTCAAAGTAAATAAATAATATGTTCAAAGATATATCAAATCCTCAACCTAGGCTTGGTTATTTTGCTGCGGTGGTCATCTACCTACCAGGTGAGATTTTAAAGGCCTTTGGCATAATCAATAAACCTGATTGTAAATGTCACCAGTCTTAATATCAAAGAAAAGTTCTTGAATGGACAGACAAAAATGATTGGAGAATGCGAGCATCGATCTCGCTACCTCTCACATGCAAAGCGAGCACTCTACCATTTGAGCTAATTCCCCATGCCTTCTTGCTGAGGGAATTGAAATGATCTCTGAAGTATCATGTCTCAACATATTTGATTGTTTCCATTTCTCTGTGATTTCTTATCTTTTTTCCCAGGTTTTTAAAGATTTCCTATAATATAGAAAAAATAAGCCTACTTATCAAGGTAAATGTCTGTAATAATCATACAGGCTCTTTCCATTACAAATGTTTCAATTTCTGGTGAAAAAATGAAGTTTGACAGTATAGCTGATTCTTCCAAATTTCTTTTCGAATGTATTTTTCCAGGTAGAACTTCAAATAAAGAGTGACATAATTGACTTATAATTGAGAAAAGTGTTGAATTGAAGGATGCAGTAAAACCACTATTATATCATAGAAATCAAACCTCTGAAAAGTGTTCAATGTTAAAAGAGATTTTCTCCCTTACTTTCTAAATAAATAAATAATATGTTCAAAGCTATATCAAATCCTCAACCTAGGCTTGGTTATTTTGCTGCGGTAGTCATCTGCCTATCAGGTGAGATTTTAAAGGCCTTTGGTATAATTAATAAACCTGATTGTAAATGTCACCAGTCTTAATATCAAAGAAAAGTTCTTGAATGGACAGACAAAAATGTTTGGAGAATGTGAGCATCGATCTCGCTACTTCCTACATGCTAAGCTAGCGCTCTACCATTTGAGCTAATTCCCCATGCCTTCTCACTGAGGGAATTGAAATGATCTCTGGAGTACCATGTCTCAACATATTTTATTGTTTCCATTTCTCTGTGATTTCTTATCTTTTTTCCCAGGTTTTTAAAGATTTTCCATAATATAGAAAAAATAAGCCTACTTATCAAGGTAAATGTCTGTAATAATCATACAGGCTCTTTCCATTAGAAATGTTTCAATTTCTGGTGAAAAAATGAAGTTTGACAGTATAGCTGATTCTTCCAAATTTCTTTTCGAATGTATTTTTCCAGGTAGAACTTCAAATAAAGAGTGACATAATTGACTTATAATTGAGAAAAGTGTTGAATTGAAGGATGCAGTAAAACCACTATTATATAATAAAAATCAAACCTCTGAAAAGTGTTCAATGTTAAAAGAGATTTTCTCCCTTACTTTCCAAATAAATAAATAATATGTTCAAAGCTATATCAAATCCTCAACCTAGGCTTGGTTATTTTGCTGCGGTGGTCATCTGCCTACCAGCTGAGATTTTAAAGGCCTTTGGTATAATCAACAAACCTGATTGTAAATGTCACCAGTCTTAATATCAAAGAAAAGTTCTTGAATGTACAGACAAAAGAATGTTTGGAGAATGTGAGCATCGATCTCGCTACCTCTCGCATGCTAAGCGAGCACTCTACCATTTGAGCTAATTCCCCATGCCTTCGCACTGATAGAATTGAAATGATCTCTGGAGTACAATGTCTCAACATATGTGATTGTTTCGATTTCTCTGTCATTTTTAATCTTTTTTCCCAGGTTTTTAAAGATTTCCTATAATATTGAAAAAATAATCCTACTTATCAAGGGTAAATGTCTGTAATAATCATACATTCTCTTTCCATAACAAATGTTTCAATTTCTGGTGAAAAAATGAAGTTTGACAGTATAGCTGATTCTTCCAAGTTTCTTTTCGAATGTATTTTTCCAGGTAGAACTTCAAATAAAGAGTGACATAATTGACTTATAAATGGGAAAAGTGTTGAATTGAAGGATGCAGTAAAACCACTATTATATCATACAAATCAAACCTCTGAAAAGTGTTCAATGTTAATAGAGATTTTCTTCCTTACTTTCAAAGTAAATAAATAATATGTTCAAAGCTATATCAAATCCTCAACCTAGGCTTGGTTATTTTGCTGCCGTGGTCATCTGCCTACCAGCAGAGATTTTAAAGGCCTTTGGTATAATCAATAAACCTTATTGTAAATGTCACCAGTCTTAATATCAAAGAAAAGTTCTTGAATGGACAAACAAAAATGATTGGAGAATGTGAGCATCGATCTCGTTACCTCTCACATGCTAAGTGAGCGCTCTACCATTTCAGCTAATTCCCCATGCCTTCTCATGGAAGGAATTGAAATGATCTCTGGAGTACCATGTCTCAACAAATTTGATTGTTTCCATTTCGCTGTGATTTCTTATCTTTTTTCCCAGGTTTTTAAAGATTTCCTATAATATAGAAAAAATAAGCCTACTTATCAAGGGTAAATGTCTGTAATAATCATACAGGCTCTTTTCATAACAAATGTTTCAATTTGTGGTGAAATAATGAAGTTTGACAGTATAGCTGATTCTTCCAAATTTCTTTTCGAATGTATTTTTCCAGGTAGAAATTCAAATAAAGAGTGACATAATTGACTTATAAATGGGAAAAGTGTTGAATTGAAGAATGCAGTAAAACCACTATTATATCATACAAATCAAACCTCTGAAAAGTGTTCAATGTTAATAGGGATTTTCTTCCTTACTTTTAAAGTAAATAAATAATATGTTCAAAGATATATCAAATCCTCAACCTAGGCTTGGTTATTTTGCTGCGGTGGTCATCTACCTACCAGGTGAGATTTTAAAGGCCTTTGGTATAATCAATAAACCTGATTGTAAATGTCACCAGTCTTAATATCAAAGAAAAGTTCTTGAATGGACAGACAAAAATGATTGGAGAATGCGAGCATCGATCTCGCTACCTCTCACATGCAAAGCGAGCACTCTACCATTTGAGCTAATTCCCCATGCCTTCTTGCTGAGGGAATTGAAATGATCTCTGAAGTATCATGTCTCAACATATTTGATTGTTTCCATTTCTCTGTGATTTCTTATCTTTTTTCCCAGGTTTTTAAAGATTTCCTATAATATAGAAAAAATAAGCCTACTTATCAAGGTAAATGTCTGTAATAATCATACAGGCTCTTTCCATTACAAATGTTTCAATTTCTGGTGAAAAAATGAAGTTTGACAGTATAGCTGATTCTTCCAAATTTCTTTTCGAATGTATTTTTCCAGGTAGAACTTCAAATAAAGAGTGACATAATTGACTTATAATTGAGAAAAGTGTTGAATTGAAGGATGCAGTAAAACCACTATTATATCATAGAAATCAAACCTCTGAAAAGTGTTCAATGTTAAAAGAGATTTTCTCCCTTACTTTCCAAATAAATAAATAATATGTTCAAAGCTATATCAAATCCTCAACCTAGGCTTGGTTATTTTGCTGCGGTAGTCATCTGCCTATCAGGTGAGATTTTAAAGGCCTTTGGTATAATCAATAAACCTGATAGTAAATGTCACCAGTCTTAATATCAAAGAAAAGTTCTTGAATGGACAGACAAAAATGTTTGGAGAATGTGAGCATCGATCTTGCTACTTCCTACATGCTAAGTGAGCGCTCTACCATTTGAGCTAATTGCCCATGCCTTCTCACTGAGGGAATTGAAATGATCTCTGGAGTACCATGTCTCAACATATTTTATTGTTTCCATTTCTCTGTGATTTCTTATCTTTTTTCCCAGGTTTTTAAAGATTTTCCATAATATAGAAAAAATAAGCCTACTTATCAAGGTAAATGTCTGTAATAATCATACAGGCTCTTTCCATTAGAAATGTTTCAATTTCTGGTGAAAAAATGAAGTTTGACAGTATAGCTGATTCTTCCAAATTTCTTTTCGAATGTATTTTTCCAGGTAGAACTTCAAATAAAGAGTGACATAATTGACTTATAATTGAGAAAAGTGTTGAATTGAAGGATGCAGTAAAACCACTATTATATAATAAAAATCAAACCTCTGAAAAGTGTTCAATGTTAAAAGAGATTTTCTCCCTTACTTTCCAAATAAATAAATAATATGTTCAAAGCTATATCAAATCCTCAACCTAGGCTTGGTTATTTTGCTTCGGTGGTCATCTGCCTACCAGCTGAGATTTTAAAGACCTATGGTATAATCAACAAACCTGATTGTAAATGTCACCAGTCTTAATATCAAAGAAAAGTTCTTGAATGTACAGACAAAAGAATGTTTGGAGAATGCGAGCATCGATCTCGCTACCTCTCGCATGCTAAGCGAGCGCTCTACCATTTGAGCTAATTCCCCATGCCTTCTCACTGATAGAATCGAAATGATCTCTGGAGTACAATGTCTCAACATATGTGATTGTTTCGATTTCTTTGTCATTTCTAATCTTTTTTCCTGGGTTTTTAAAGATTTCCTATAATATTGAAAAAATAATCCTACTTATCAAGGGTAAATGTCTGTAATAATCATACATTCTCTTTCCATAACAAATGTTTCAATTTCTGGTGAAAAAATGAAGTTTGACAGTATAGCTGATTCTTCCAAGTTTCTTTTCGAATGTATTTTTCCAGGTAGAACTTCAAATAAAGAGTGACATAATTGACTTATAAATGGGAAAAGTGTTGAATTGAAGGATGCAGTAAAACCACTATTATATCATACAAATCAAACCTCTGAAAAGTGTTCAATGTTAATAGAGATTTTCTTCCTTACTTTCAAAGTAAATAAATAATATGTTCAAAGCTATATCAAATCCTCAACCTAGGCTTGGTTATTTTGCTGCCGTGGTCATCTGCCTACCAGCAGAGATTTTAAAGGCCTTTGGTATAATCAATAAACCTTATTGTAAATGTCACCAGTCTTAATATCAAAGAAAAGTTCTTGAATGGACAGACAAAAATGATTGGAGAATGTGAGCATCGATCTTGTTACCTTTCACATGCTAAGCGAGTGCTCTACCATTTCAGCTAATTCCCCATGCCTTCTTGCTGAGTGAATTGAAATGATCTCTGAAGTATCATGTCTCAACATATTTGATTGTTTCCATTTCTCTGTGATTTCTTATCTTTTTTCCCAGGTTTTTAAAGATTTCCTATAATATAGAAAAAATAAGCCTACTTATCAAGGTAAATGTCTGTAATAATCATACAGGCTCTTTCCATTACAAATGTTTCAATTTCTGGTGAAAAAATGAAGTTTGACAGTATAGCTGATTCTTCCAAATTTCTTTTCGAATGTATTTTTCCAGAGAGAACTTCAAATAAAGAGTGAAATAATTGACTTATAATTGAGAAAAGTGTTGAATTGAAGGATGCATAAAACCACTATTATATCATAGAAATCAAACCTCTGAAAAGTGTTCAATGTTAAAAGAGATTTTCTCCCTTACTTTCCAAATAAATAAATAATATGTTCAAAGCTATATCAAATCCTCAACCTAGGCTTGGTTATTTTGCTGCGGTAGTCATCTGCCTATCAGGTGAGATTTTAAAGGCCTTTGGTATAATCAATAAACCTGATTGTAAATGTCACCAGTCTTAATATCAAAGAAAAGTTCTTGAATGGAAAGACAAAAATGATTGGAGAATGCGAGCATCGTACTCGCTACCTCTCACATGCTAAGCGAGCGCTCTACCATTTGAGCCAATTCCCCATGCCTTCTCACTGATCGAATTAAAATGATCTCTGGAGTACCATGTCTGAACATATTTGTTTTTTTCTATTTCGCTGTGATTTTCTAATCTTTTTTCCCAGGTTTTTAAAGATCTCCTATAATATTGAAAAAATAAGCCTACTTATCAAAGGTAAATTCTGTAATAATCATACAGGCTCTTACCATTACAAATGTTTCAATTTCTGGTGAAATAATGAAGTTTGACAGTATAGCTGATTCTTCCAAATTTCTTTTCGAATGTATTTTTCCAGGTAGAACTTCATATAAAGAGTGACATAATTGACTTATAAATGGGAAAAGTGTTGAATTGAAGGATGCAGTAAAACCACTATTATATCATACAAATCAAACCTCTGAAAAGTGTTCAATGTTACTAGAGATTTTCTCCCTTACTTTTAAAGTAAATAAATAATATGTTCAAAGCTATATCAAATCCTCAGCCTAGGCTTGGTTATTTTGCTGCGGTGGTCATCTGCCAACCAGGTGAGATTTTAAAAGCATTTGGTATAATCAATAAACCTGATTGTAAATGTCACCAGTCTTAATATCAAAGAAAAGTTCTTGAATGGAAAGACAAAAATGATTGGAGAATGCGAGCATCGATCTCGCTACCTCTCACATGCTAAGCGAGCGCTTTACCATTTGAGCTAATTCCCCATGCCTTCTCACTGATGGAATTAAAATGATCTCTGGAGTACCATGTCTCAACATATTTGTTTTTTTCCATTTCGCTGTGATTTTCTAATCTTTTTTCCCAGGTTTTTAAAGATCTCCTATAATATTGAAAAAATAAGCCTACTTATCAAAGGTAAATGTCTGTAATAATCATACAGGCTCTTTCCATAACAAATGTTTCAATTTCTGGTGAAATAATGAAGTTTGACAGTATAGCTGATTCTTCCAAATTTCTTTTCGAATGTATTTTTCCAGGTAGAACTTCATATAAAGAGTGACATAATTGACTTATAAATGGGAAAAGTGTTGAATTGAAGGATGCAGTAAAACCACTATTATATCATACAAATCAAACCTCTGAAAAGTGTTCAATGTTACTAGAGATTTTCTCCCTTACTTTTAAAGTAAATAAATAATATGTTCAAAGCTATATCAAATCCTCAGCCTAGGCTTGGTTATTTTGCTGCGGTGGTCATCTGCCAACCAGGTGAGATTTAAAAAGCATTTGGTATAATTAATAAACCTGATTGTATATGTCACCAGTCTTAATATCAAAGAAAAGTTCTTGAATGGAAAGACAAAAATGATTGGAGAATGCGAGCATCGATCTCGCTACCTCTCACATGCTAAGCGAGCGCTCTACCATTTGAGCTAATTCCCCATGCCTTCTCAATAATGGAATTAAAATGATCTCTGGAGTACCATGTCTCAACATATTTGTTTTTTTTCCATTTCGCTGTGATTTTCTAATCTTTTTTCCCAGGTTTTTAAAGATTTCCTATAATATTGAAAAAATAAGCCTACTTATCAAAGGTAAATGTCTGTAATAATCATACAGGCTCTTTCCATAACAAATGTTTCAATTTCTGGTGAAATAATGAAGTTTGACAGTATAGCTGATTCTTCCAAATTTCTTTTCGAATGTATTTTTGCCAGGTAGAACTTCAAAAACAAAGTGACATAATTGACTTATAAATGGGAAAAGTGTTGAATTGAAGGATGCAGTAAAACCACTATTATATCATACAAATCAAACCTCTGAAAAGTGTTCAATGTTAATAGAGATTTTCTCCCTTACTTTTAAAGTAAATAAATAATATGTTCAAAGCTATATCAAATCCTCAGCCTAGGCTTGGTTATTTTGCTGCGGTGCTCATCTGCCAACCAGGTGAGATTTTAAAAGCATTTTGTATAATCAATAAACCTGATTGTAAATGTCACCAGTCTTAATATCAAAGAAAAGTTCTTGAATGGAAAGAGAAAAATGATTGGAGAATGCGAGCATCGATCTCGCTACCTCTCACATGCTAAGCGAGCGCTCTACCATTTCAGCTAATTCCCCATGCCTTCTCACTGATGGAATTAAAATGATCTCTGGAGTACCATGTCTCAACATATTTGTTTTTTTGAATTTCGCTGTGATTTTCTAATCTTTTTTCCCAGGTTTTTAAAGATTTCCTATAATATTGAAAAAATAGCCTACTTACCAAGGGTAAATGTCTGTAATAATCATACATGCTCTTTCCATAACAAATGTTTCAATTTCTGGTGAAAAAATTAAGTTTGACAGTATAGCTGATTCTTCCAAATTTCTTTTCGAATGTATTTTTGCTAGGTAGAACTTCAAAAAAAGAGTGACATAATTGACTTATAATTGGGAAAAGTGTTGAATTGAAGGATGCAGTAAAACCACTATTATATCATACAAATCAAACCTCTGAAAAGTGTTCAATGATAAAAGAGATTTTCTCCCTTACTTTCCAAGTAAAAAAAACAATTTGTTCAAAGCTATATCAAATCCTCAGCCTAGGCTTGGTTATTTTGCTGCGGTGCTCATCTGCCAACCAGGTGAGATTTTAAAAGCATTTTGTATAATCAATAAACCTGATTGTAAATGTCACCAGTCTTAATATCAAAGAAAAGTTCTTGAATGGAAAGAGAAAAATGATTGGAGAATGCGAGCATCGATCTCGCTACCTCTCACATGCTAAGCGAGCGCTCTACCATTTCAGCTAATTCCCCATGCCTTCTCACTGATGGAATTAAAATGATCTCTGGAGTACCATGTCTCAACATATTTGTTTTTTTGAATTTCGCTGTGATTTTCTAATCTTTTTTCCCAGGTTTTTAAAGATTTCCTATAATATTGAAAAAATAGCCTACTTACCAAGGGTAAATGTCTGTAATAATCATACATGCTCTTTCCATAACAAATGTTTCAATTTCTGGTGAAAAAATTAAGTTTGACAGTATAGCTGATTCTTCCAAATTTCTTTTCGAATGTATTTTTGCTAGGTAGAACTTCAAAAAAAGAGTGACATAATTGACTTATAATTGGGAAAAGTGTTGAATTGAAGGATGCAGTAAAACCACTATTATATCATACAAATCAAACCTCTGAAAAGTGTTCAATGATAAAAGAGATTTTCTCCCTTACTTTCCAAGTAAAAAAAACAATTTGTTCAAAGCTATATCAAATCCTCAGCCTAGGCTTGGTTATTTTGCTGCGGTGGTCATCTGCCAACCAGGTGAGATTTTAAAAGCATTTGGTATAATTAATAAACCTGATTGTATATGCCACCAGTCTTAATATCAAAGAAAAGTTCTTGAATGGAAAGACAAAAATGATTGGAGAATGCGAGCATCGATCTCGCTACCTCTCACATGCTAAGCGAGCGCTCTACCATTTGAGCTAATTCCCCATGCCTTCTCACTGATGGAATTAAAATGATCTCTGGAGTACCATGTCTCAACATATTTGTTTTTTTCCATTTCGCTGTGATTTTCTAATCTTTTTTCCCAGGTATTTAAAGATTTCCTATAATATTGAAAAAATAAGCCTACTTATCAAGGGTAAATGTCTGTAATAATCATACATGCTCTTTCCATGACAAATTTTTCAATTTCTGGTGAAAAAATTAAGTTTGACAGTATAGCTGATTCTTCCAAATTTCTTTTCGAATGTATTTTTGCCAGGTAGAACTTCAAAAAAAGAGTGACATAATTGACTTTTAATTGGGAAAAGTGTTGAATTGAAGGATGCAGTAAAACCACTATTATATCATAGAAATCAAACCTCTGAAAACTGTTCAATGATAAAAGAGATTTTCTCCCTTACTTTCCAAGTAAAAAAAACAATTTGTTCAAAGCTATATCAAATCCTCAACCTAGGCTTGGTTATTTTGCTGCGGTGGTCATCTGCCTACCAGCTGAGATTTTAAAGGCCTTTGGTATAATCAATAAACCTGATTGTAAATGTCACCAGTCTTAATATCAAAGAAAAGTTCTTGAATGGAAAGACAAAAATGATTGGAGAATGCGAGCATCGTACTCGCTACCTCTCACATGCTAAGTGAGCGCTCTACCATTTGAGCTAATTCCCCATGCCTTCTCACTGATGGAATTAAAATGATCTCTGTAGTACCATGTCTCAACATATTTGTTTTTTTCCATTTCGCTGTGATTTTCTAATCTTTTTTCCCAGGTTTTTAAAGATCTCCTATAATATTGAAAAAGTAAGCCTACTTATCAAAGGTAAATGTCTGTAATAATCATACAGTCTCTTACCATTAGAAATGTTTCGATTTCTGGTGAAATAATGAGGTTTGACAGTATAGCTGATTCTTCCAAATTTCTTTTCGAATGTATTTTTCCAGGTAGAACTTCAAATAAAGAGTGACATAATTGACTTATAAATGGGAAAAGTGTTGAATTATGGATGCAGTAAAACCACTATTATATCATACAAATCAAACCTCTGAAAAGTGTTCAATGATAAAAGAGATTTTCTCCCTTACTTTCCAAGTAAAAAAAACAATTTGTTCAAAGCTATATCAAATCCTCAACCTAGGCTTGGTTATTTTGCTGTGGTGGTCATCTGCCTACCAGCTGAGATTGTAAAGGCCTTTGGTATAATCAATAAACCTGATTGTAAATGTCACCAGTCTTAATATCAAAGAAAAGTTCTTGAATGGACGGACAAAAATGAATGGAGAATGCAAGCATTGATCTTGCTACCTCTCGCATGCTAAGCGAGCGCTCTACCATTTGAGCTAATTCCCCATGCCTGCTCACTGAGGGAATTGAAATGATCTCTGGAGTACCATGTCTCAACATATTTGATTGTTTCCATTTCGCTGTGATTTTCTAATCTTTTTTCCCAGGTTTTTAAAGATCTCCTATAATATTGAAAAAATAAGCCTACTTATCAAAGGTAAATTCTGTAATAATCATACAGGCTCTTACCATTACAAATGTTTCAATTTCTGGTGAAATAATGAAGTTTGACAGTATAGCTGATTCTTTCAAATTTCTTTTCAAATGTATTTTTTCAGGTAGAACTTCAAATAAAGAGTGACATAATTGACTTATAAATGGGAAAAGTGTTGAATTGAAGGATGCAGTAAAACCACTATTATATCATACAAATCAAACCTCTGAAAAGTGTTCAATGTTAATAGAGATTTTCTCCCTTACTTTTAAAGTAAATAAATAATATGTTCAAAGCTATATCAAATCCTCAGCCTAGGCTTGGTTATTTTGCTGCGGTGCTCATCTGCCAACCAGGTGAGATTTTAAAAGCATTTTGTATAATCAATAAACCTGATTGTAAATGTCACCAGTCTTAATATCAAAGAAAAGTTCTTGAATGGAAAGACAAAAATGATTGGAGAATGCGAGCATCGATCTCGCTACCTCTCACATGCTAAGCAAGCACTCTACCATTTGAGCTAATTCCCCATGCCTTCTCACTGATGGAATTAAAATGATCTCTGGAGTACCATGTCTCAACATATTTGTTTTTTTCTATTTCGCTGTGATTTTCTAATCTTTTTTCCCAGGTTTTTAAAGATTTCCTATAATATTGAAAAAATAGCCTACTTATCAAGGGTAAATGTCTGTAATAATCATACATGCTCTTTCCATAACAAATGTTTCAATTTCTGGTGAAAAAATTAAGTTTGACAGTATAGCTGATTCTTCCAAATTTCTTTTCGAATGTATTTTTGCCAGGTAGAACTTCAAAAAAAGAGTGACATAATTGACTTATAATTGGGAAAAGTGTTGAATTGAAGGATGCAGTAAAACCACTATTATATCATAGAAATCAAACCTCTGAAAAGTGTTCAATGATAAAAGAGATTTTCTCCCTTACTTTCCAAGTAAAAAAACCAATTTGTTCAAAGCTATATCAAATCCTCAACCTAGGCTTGGTTATTTTGCTGCGGTGGTCATCTGCCTACCAGCTGAGATTTTAAAAGCATTTTGTATAATCAATAAACCTAATTGTAAATGTCACCAGTCTTAATATCAAAGAAAAGTTCTTGAATGGACGGACAAAAATGAATGGAGAATGCAAGCATTGATCTTGCTACCTCTTGCATGCTAAGCGAGCGCTCTACCATTTGAGCTAATTCCCCATGCCTTCTCACTGATGGAATTAAAATGATCTCTGTAGTACCATGTCTCAACATATTTGTTTTTTTCCATTTCGCTGTGATTTTCTAATCTTTTTTCCCAGGTTTTTAAAGATCTCCTATAATATTGAAAAAATAAGCCTACTTATCAAAGGTAAATGTCTGTAATAATCATACAGGCTCTTACCATTAGAAATGTTTCGATTTCTGGTGAAATAATGAGGTTTGACAGTATAGCTGATTCTTCCAAATTTCTTTTCGAATGTATTTTTCCAGGTAGAACTTCAAATAAAGAGTGACATAATTGACTTATAAATGGGAAAAGTGTTGAATTATGGATGCAGTAAAACCACTATTATATCATACAAATCAAACCTCTGAAAAGTGTTCAATGATAAAAGAGATTTTCTCCCTTACTTTCCAAGTAAAAAAAACAATTTGTTCAAAGCTATATCAAATCCTCAACCTAGGCTTGGTTATTTTGCTGTGGTGGTCATCTGCCTACCAGCTGAGATTGTAAAGGCCTTTGGTATAATCAATAAACCTGATTGTAAATGTCACCAGTCTTAATATCAAAGAAAAGTTCTTGAATGGACGGACAAAAATGAATGGAGAATGCAAGCATTGATCTTGCTACCTCTCGCATGCTAAGTGAGCGCTCTACCATTTGAGCTAATTCCCCATGCCTGCTCACTGAGGGAATTGAAATGATCTCTGGAGTATCATGTCTCAACATATTTGATTGTTTCCATTTCGCTGTGATTTTCTAATCTTTTTTCCCAGGTTTTTAAAGATTTCCTATAATATTGAAAAAATATGCCTACTTATCAAGGGTAAATGTCTGTAATAATCATACAGGCTCTTTCCATAACAAATGTTTCAATTTCTGGTGAAATAATGAAGTTTGACTGTATAGTTGATTCTTCCAAATTTCTTTTCGAATGTATTTTTGCCAGGTAGAACTTCAAATAAAGAGTGACATAATTGACTTATAAATGGGAAAAATGTTGAATTGAAGGATGCAGTAAAACCACTATTATATCATATAAATCAAACCTCTGAAAAGTGTTCAATGATAAAAGAGATTTTCTCACTTACTTTCAAAGTAAAAAAAAAATATGTTCAAAGCTATATCAAATCCTCAACCTAGGCTTGGTTATTTTGCTGCGGTGGTCATCTGCCTACCAGCTGAGATTTTAAAGGCCTTTGGTATAATCAATAAACCTGATTGTAAATGTCACCAGTCTTAATATCAAAGAAAAGTTCTTGAATGGAAAGACAAAAATGATTGGAGAATGCGAGCATCGATCTCGCTACCGCTCACATGCTAAGCGAATGCTCTACCATTTGAGCTAATTCCCCATGCCTTCTCACTGATGGAATTAAAATGATCTCTGGAGTACCATGTCTCAACATATTTGTTTTTTTCCATTTCGCTGTGATTTTCTAATCTTTTTTCCCAGGTTTTTAAAGATTTCCTATAGTATTGAAAAAATAAGCCTACTTATCAAAGGTAAATGTCTGTAATAATCATACAGGCTCTTACCATTAGAAATGTTTCAATTTCTGGTGAAATAATGAGGTTTGAAAGTATAGCTGATTCTTCCAAATTTCTTTTCGAATGTATTTTTCCAGGTAGAACTTCAAATAAAGAGTGACATAATTGACTTATAAATGGGAAAAGTGTTGAATTGAAGAATGCAGTAAAACCACTATTATATCATACAAATCAAACCTCTGAAAAGTGTTCAATGATAAAAGATATTTTCTCCCTTACTTTCCAAGTAAAAAAACCAATTTGTTCAAAGCTATATCAAATCCTCAACCTAGGCTTGGTTATTTTGCTGCGGTGGTCATCTGCCTACCAGCTGAGATTTTAAAGGCCTTTGGTATAATCAATAAACCTGATTGTAAATGTCACCAGTCTTAATATCAAAGAAAAGTTCTTGAATGGAAAGACAAAAATGATTGGAGAATGCGAGCATCGATCTCGCTACCTCTCACATGCAAAGCGAGCGCTCTACCATTTGACCTAATTCCCCATGCCTTCTCACTGATGGAATTAAAATGATCTCTGGAGTACCATGTCTCAACATATTTGTTTTTTTCCATTTCGCTGTGATTTTCTAATCTTTTTTCCCAGGTTTTTAAAGATTTCCTATAATATTGAAAAAATAAGCCTACTTATCAAAGGTAAATGTCTGTAATAATCATACAGGCTCTTACCATTAGAAATGTTTCAATTTCTGGTGAAATAATGAGGTTTGACAGTATAGCTGATTCATCCAAATTTCTTTTCGAATGTATTTTTCCTGTAGAACTTCAAATAAAGAGTGACATAATTGACTTATAAATGGGAAAAGTGTTGAATTGAAGGATGCAGTAAAACCACTATTATATCATACAAATCAAACCTCTGAAAAGTGTTCAATGATAAAAGATATTTTCTCCCTTACTTTCCAAGTAAAAAAACCAATTTGTTCAAAGCTATATCAAATCCTCAACCTAGGCTTGGTTATTTTGCTGCGGTGGTCATCTGCCTACCAGCTGAGATTTTAAAGGCCTTTGGTATAATCAATAAACCTGATTGTAAATGTCACCAGTCTTAATATCAAAGAAAAGTTCTTGAATGGAAAGACAAAAATGATTGGAGAATGCGAGCATCGATCTCGCTACCTCTCACATGCTAAGCGAGCGCTCTACCATTTGAGCTAATTCCCCATGCCTTCTCACTGATGGAATTAAAATGATCTCTGGAGTACCATGTCTCAACATATTTGTTTTTTTCCATTTTGCTGTGATTTTCTAATCTTTTTTCCCAGGTTTTTAAAGATTTCCTATAATATTGAAAAAATAAGCCTACTTATCAAAGGTAAATGTCTGTAATAATCATACAGGCTCTTACCATTAGAAATGTTTTAATTTCTGGTGAAATAATGAGGTTTGACAGTATAGCTGATTCTTCCAAATTTCTTTTCGAATGTATTTTTCCAGGTAGAACTTCAAATAAAGAGTGACATAATTGACTTATAAATGGGAAAAGTGTTGAATTGAAGGATGCAGTAAAACCACTATTATATCATACAAATCAAACCTCTGAAAAGTGTTCAATGATAAAAGATCTTTTCTCCCTTACTTTCCAAGTAAAAAAAACAATTTGTTCAAAGCTATATCAAATCCTCAACCTAGGCTTGGTTATTTTGCTGCGGTGGTCATCTGCCTACCAGCTGAAATTTTAAAGGCCTTTGGTATAATCAATAAACCTGATTGTAAATGTCACCAGTCTTAATATCAAAGAAAAGTTCTTGAATGGAAAGACAAAAATGATTGGAGAATGCGAGCATCGATCTCGCTACCTCTCACATGCTAAGCGAGTGCTCTACCATTTGAGCTAATTCCCATTCCTTCTCACTAATGGAATTTAAATGATCTCTGGAGTACCATGTCTCAACATATTTGTTTTTTTCCCATTTCGCTGTGATTTTCTAATCTTTTTTCCCAGGTTTTTAAAGATTTCCTATAATATTGAAAAAATAAGCCTACTTATCCAAGGTAAATGTCTGTAATAATCATACAGGCTCTTTCCATTACAAATGTTTCAATTTATGGTGAAAAAATGAAGTTTGACAGTATAGCTGATTCTTCCAAATTTCTTTTCGAATGTATTTTTGCCAGGTAGAACTTCAAAAACAAAGTGACATAATTGACTTATAAATGGGAAAAGTGTTGAATTGAAGGATGCAGTAAAACCACTATTATATCATACAAATCAAACCTCTAAAAAGTGTTCAATGTTAATAGAGATTTTCTCCCTTACTTTTAAAGTAAATAAATAATATGTTCAAAGCTATATCAAATCCTCAGCCTAGGCTTGGTTATTTTGCTGCGGTGCTCATCTGCCAACCAGTTGAGATTTTAAAAGCATTTGGTATAATTAATAAACCTGATTGTATATGTCACCAGTCTTAATATCAAAGAAAAGTTCTTGAATGGAAAGACAAAAATGATTGGAGAATGCGAGCATCGATCTCGCTACCTCTCACATGCTAAGTGAGCGCTCTACCATTTGAGCTAATTCCCCATGCCTTCTCACTAATGGCATTAAAATGATCTCTGGAGTACCATGTCTCAACATATTTGTTTTTTTTCCATTTCGCTGTGATTTTCTAATCTTTTTTCCCAGGTTTTTAAAGATTTCCTATAATATTGAAAAAATAAGCCTACTTATCAAAGGTAAATGTCTGTAATAATCATACAGGCTCTTACCATTAGAAATGTTTCAATTTCTGGTGAAATAATGAGGTTTGACAGTATAGCTGATTCTTCCAAATTTCTTTTCGAATGTATTTTTCCAGGTAGAACTTCAAATAAAGAGTGACATAATTGACTTATAAATGGGAAAAGTGTTGAATTGAAGGATGCAGTAAAACCACTATTATATCATACAAATCAAACCTCTGAAAAGTGTTCAATGATAAAAGATATTTTCTCCCTTACTTTCCAAGTAATAAAACCAATTTGTTCAAAGCTATATCAAATCCTCAACCTAGGCTTGGTTATTTTGCTGCGGTGGTCATCTGCCTACCAGCTGAGATTTTAAAGGCCTTTGGTATAATCAATAAACCTGATTGTAAATGTCACCAGTCTTAATATCAAAGAAAAGTTCTTGAATGGACGGACAAAAATGAATGGAGAATGCGAGCATTGATCTTGCTACCTCTCGCATGCTAAGCGAGCGCTCTACCATTTGAGCTAATTCCCCATGCCTTCTCACTGATGGACTTAAAATGATCTCTGGAGTACCATGTCTCAACATATTTGTTTTTTTCCATTTCGCTGTGATTTTCTAATCTTTTTTCCCAGGTTTTTAAAGATTTCCTATAATATAGAAAAAATAAGCCTACTTATCAAGGGTAAATGTTTGCAATAATCATACAGGCTCTTTCCATTACAAATGTTTCAATTTCTGGTGAAAAAATGAAGTTAAACTGTATAGCTGATTCTTCCAAATTTCTTTTCGAATGTATTTTTCCAGGTAGAACTTCAAAAAAAGAGTGACATAATTGACTTATAATTGTGAAAAGTGTTGAATTGAAGGATGCAGTAAAACCACTATTATATCATACAAATTGAACCTCTGAAAAGTGTTCAATGTTAAAAGAGATTTTCTCCCTTACTTTCCAAGTAAAAAAACGATGTGTTCAAAGCTATATTAAATCCTCAACCTAGGCTTGGTTTTTTTGCTGCAGTGGTCATCTGCCAACCAGGTGAGATTATAAAAGCCTTTGGTATAATCAATAAACCTGATTGTAAATGTCACCAGTCTTAATATCAAAGAAAAGTTCTTGAATGGACAGACAAAAATGTTTGGAGAATGCGAGCATCGATCTCACTACCTCGTGCATGCAAAGCGAGCGCTCTACCATTTGAGCTAATTCCCCATGCCTTCTCACTGAGGGAATTGAAATGATCTCTGGAGTATCATGTCTCAACAAATTTGATTGTTTCCATTTCTCTGTGATTTCTTATCTTTTTTCCCAGGTTTTTAAAGATTTCCTATAATATAGAAAAAATAAGCCTACTTATCAAGGGTAAATGTCTGTAATAATCATAAAGGCTCTTTTCATTACAAATGTTTCAATTTCTGGTGAAAAAATGAAGTTAAACTGTATAGCTGATTCTTCCAAATTTCTTTTCGAATGTATTTTTGCCAGGTAGAACTTCAAAAAAAGAGTGACATAATTGACTTATAATTGTGAAAAGTGTTGAATTAAAGGATGTAGTAAAACCACTATTATATCATACAAATTGAACCTCTGAAAAGTGTTCAATGTTAAAAAAGATTTTCTCCCTTACTTTCCAAGTAAAAAACAATGTGTTCAAAGCTATATTAAATCCTCAACCTAGGCTTGGTTTTTTTGCTGCGGTGGTCATCTGCCTACCAGCTGATATATTAAAGGCCTTTGGTATAATCAACAAACTTGATTGTAAATGTCACCAGTCTTAATATCAAAGAAAAGTTCTTGAATGGACAGACAAAAATGATTGGAGAATGCGAGCATCGATCTTGCTACCTCTCACATGCGAAGCGAGCGCTCTACCACTTGAGCTAATTCCCCACGCCTTCTCACTGAGGGAATTGAAATGATCTCTGGAGTATCATGTCTCAACAAATTTGATTGTTTCCATTTCTCTGTGATTTCTTATCTTTTTTCCCAGGGTTTTAAAGATTTCCTATAATATAGAAAAAATAAGCCTACTTATCAAGGGTAAATGTCTGTAATAATCATACAGGCTCTTTCCATAACAAATGTTTCAATTTCTGGTGAAAAAATGAAGTTTTACAGTATAGCTGATTCTTCCAAATTTCTTTTCAAATGTATTTTTCCAGGTAGAACTTCAAATAAAGAGTGACATAATTGACTTATAAATGGGAAAAGTGTTGAATTGAAAGGATGCAGTAAAACCACAATTATATCATATAAATCAAACCTCTGAAAAGTGTTCAATGTTAATCGAGATTTTCTCCCTTACTTTCAAAGTAAATTAATGATATGTTCAAAGCTATATCAAATCCTCAACCTAGGCTTGGTTATTTTGCCGCGGTGGTCATCTGCCTACCAGCTGAGATTTTAAAGGAATTTGGTATAATCAATAAACCTGATTGTAAATATCACCAGTCTTAATATCAAAGAAAAGTTCTTGAATGGACAGACAAAAGATTGCTTGGAGAATGCGAGCATCGATCTCGCTACCTCTCAAATGCAAAGCGAGCGCTCTAACATTTGAGCTAATTCCCCATGCCTTCTCAGTGATAGAATTGAAATGATCTCTGGAGAACAATGTCTCAACATATTTGATTGTTTCGATTTCTCTGTCATTTCTAATCTTTTTTCCCGGGTTTTTAAAGATTTTCTATAATATTGAAAAAATAAGCCTACTTATTAAGGGTAAATGTCTGTAATAATCATACATTCTCTTTCCATAACAAATGTTTCAATTTCTGGTGAAAAAATGAAGTTTGACAGTATAGCTAATTCTTCCAAATTTCTTTTCGAATGTATTTTTCCAGGTAGAACTTCAAATAAAGAGTGACATAATTGACTTATAAATGGGAAAAGTGTTGAATTGAAAGAATGCAGTAAAACCACTATTATATCGTACAAATCAAACTTCTGAAAAGTGTTCAATGTTAATCGAGATTTTCTCCCTTACTTTCAAAGTAAATAAATGATATGTTTAAAGCTATATCAAATCCTCAACCTAGGCTTGGTTATTTTGCCGTGGTGGTCATCTGCCTACCAGCTGAGATTTTAAAGGCCTTTGGTATAATCAATAAACCTGATTGTAAATGTCACCAGTCTTAATATCAAAGAAAAGTTCTTGAATGGACAGAGAAAAGATTGTTTGGAGAATGCGAGCATCGATCTCGCTACCTCTCACATGCAAAGCGAGCGCTCTAACATTTGAGCTAATTCCCCATGCCTTCTCACTGATGGAATTAAAATGATCTCTGGAGTACCATGTCTCAACATATTTGTTTTTTTCCATTTCGCTGTGATTTTCTAATCTTTTTTCCCGGGTTTTTAAAGATTTCCTATAATATTGAAAAAATAAGCCTACTTATCAAGGGTAAATGTCTGTAATAATCATACAGGCTCTTTGCATTACAAATGTTTCACTTTCTGGTGAAATAATGAAGTTTCACAGTATAGATGATTCTTCCAAATTTCTTTTCGAATGTATTTTTCCAGGTAGAACTTCAAATAAAGAGTGACATAATTGACTTATAAATGGGAAAAGTGTTGAATTGAAGGATGCAGTAAAACCACTATTATATCATACAAATAAAACCTCTGAAAAGTGTTCAATGTTAATAGAGATTTTCTCCCTTACTTTCAAAGTAAAAAAAAAATATGTTCAAAGCTATATCAAATCCTCAACCTAGGCTTGGTTATTTTGCTGCGGTGGTCATCTGCCTACCAGCTGAGATTTTAAAGGCCTTTGGTATAATCAATAAACCTGATTGTAAATGTCACCAGTCTTAATATCAAAGAAAAGTTCTTGAATGGACAGACAAAAGATTGTTTGGAGAATGCAAGCATCGATCTCGTTACCTCTCACATGCAAAGCTAGCGCTCTACCATTTGAGCTAATTCCCCATGCCTTCTCACTGATAGAATTGAAATGATCTCTGGAGTACAATGTCTCAACATATTTGATTGTTTCGATTTCTCTGTCATTTCTAATCTTTTTTCCCAGGTTTTTAAAGATTTTCTATAATATTGAAAAAATAAGCCTACTTATCAAGGGTAAATGTCTGTAATAATCATACATTCTCTTTCGATAACAAATGTTTCAATTTCTGGTAAAAAAATGAAGTTTGACAGTATAGCTGATTCTTCCAAATTTCTTTTCCAATGTATTTTTCCAGGTAGAACTTCAAATAAAGAGTGACATAATTGACTTATAAATGGGAAAAGTGTTGAATTGAAGGATGCAGTAAAACCACTATTATATCATACAAATCAAACCTCTGAAAAGTGTTCAATGTTAATCGAGATTTTCTCCCTTACTTTCAAGTAAATAAATGATATGTTCAAATCTATATCAAATTCTCAACCTAGGCTTGGTTATTTTGCTGCGGTGGTCATCTGCCTACCAGCTGAGATTTTAAAGGCCTTTGGTATAATCAAAAAACCTGATTGTAAATGTCACCAGTCTTAATATCAAAGAAAAGTTCTTGAATGGACAGACAAAAGATTGTTTGGAGAATGCGAGCATCGATCTCGCTACCTCTCACATGCAAAGCGAGCGCTCTACCATTTGAGCTAATTCCCCATGCCTTCTTACTGATAGAATTGAAATGATCTCTGGAGTACAATGTCTCAACATATTTGATTGTTTCGATTTCTCTGTCATTTTTAATCTTTTTTCCTGGGTTTTTAAAGATTTCCTATAATATTGAAAAAAATAAGCCTACTTATCAAGGGTAAATGTCTGTAATAATCATACATTCTCTTTCCATAACAAATGTTTCAATTTCTGGTGAAAAAATGAAGTTTGACAGTATAGCTAATTCTTCCAAATTTCTTTTCGAATGTATTTTTCCAGGTAGAACTTCAAATAAAGAGTGACATAATTGACTTATAAATGGGAAAAGTGTTGAATTGAAGGATGCAGTAAAACCACTATTATATCATACAAATCAAACCTCTGAAAAGTGTTCAATGTTAATCGAGATTTTCTCCCTTACTTTCAAAGTAAATAAATGATATGTTCAAAGCTATATCAAATCCTCAACCTAGGCTTGGTTATTTTGCTGCGGTGGTCATCTGCCTACCAGCTGAGATTTTAAAGGCCTTTGGTATAATCAATAAAACTGATTGTAAATGTGACCAGTCTTAATATCAAAGAAAAGTTCTTAAATGGACAAAAAAAAGAAAGCTTGGAGAATGCGAGCATCGATCTCGCTACATTTTGCATGCTAAGCGTGCACTCTACCATTTGAGCTAATTCCCCATGCCTTCTCACTGATAGAATTAAAATGATCTCTGGAGTACAATGTCTCAACATATTTGATTGTTTCCATTTCTCTGTCATTTCTAATCTTTTTTCCCGGGTTTTTAAAGATTTCCTATAATATTGAAAAAATAAGCCTACTTATCAAGGGTAAATGTCTGTAATAATCATACATTCTCTTTCCATAACAAATGTTTCAATTTCTGGTGAAAAAATGAAGTTTCACAGTATAGCTAATTCTTCCAAATTTCTTTTCGAATGTATTTTTCCAGGTAGAACTTCAAATAAAGAGTGACATAATTGACTTATAAATGGGAAAAGTGTTGAATTGAAGGATGCAGTAAAACCACTATTATATCATACAAATCAAACCTCTGAAAAGTGTTCAATGTTAATCGAGATTTTCTCCCTTACTTTCAAAGTAAATAAATGATATGTTCAAAGCTATATCAAATCCTCAACCTAGGCTTGGTTATTTTGCTGCGGTGGTCATCTGCCTACCAGCTGAGATTTTAAAGGCCTTTGGTATAATCAATAAACCTGATTGTAAATGTCACCAGTCTTAATATCAAAGAAAAGTTCTTGAATGGACAGACAAAAGATTGTTTGGAGAATGCAAGCAGCGATCTCGTTACCTCTCACATGCAAAGCTAGCGCTCTACCATTTGAGCTAATTACCCATGCCTTCTCACTGATAGAATTGAAATGATCTCTGGAGTACAATGTCTCAACATATTTGATTGTTTCGATTTCTCTGTCATTTCTAATCTTTTATCCCGGGTTTTTAAAGATTTCCTATAATATTGAAAAAATAAGCCTACTTATCAAGGGTAAATGTCTGTAATAATCATACAGGCTCTTTGCATTACAAATGTTTCAATTTCTGGTGAAATAATGAAGTTTGACAGTATAGATGATTCTTCCAAATTTCTTTTCGAATGTATTTTTCCAGGTAGAACTTCAAATAAAGAGTGACATAATTGACTTATAA
Source organism: Mixophyes fleayi (assembly GCF_038048845.1). Lineage (NCBI taxonomy): Eukaryota > Metazoa > Chordata > Amphibia > Anura > Limnodynastidae > Mixophyes > Mixophyes fleayi. The sequence continues at coordinate 7,952,506 of NC_134404.1, read as the reverse complement.
ATGGGAAAAGTGTTGAATTGAAGGATGCAGTAAAACCACTATTATATCATACAAATCAAACCTCTGAAAAGTGTTCAATGTTAATTGAGATTTTCTCCCTTACTTTCAAAGTAAATAAATGATATGTTCAAAGCTATATCAAATCCTCAACCTAGGCTTGGTTATTTTGCTGTGGTGGTCATCTGCCTACCAGCTGAGATTTTAAAGGCCTTTGGTATAATCAATAAACCTGATTGTAAATGTCACCAGTCTTAATATCAAAGAAAAGTTCTTGAATGGACAGACAAAAGATTGTTTGGAGAATGCAAGCATCGATCTCGCTACCTCTCGCATGCAAAGCGAGCGTTCTACCATTTGAGCTAATTCCCCATGCCTGCTCACTGATAGAATTGAAATGATATCTGGAGTACAATGTCTCAACATATTTGATTGTTTCGATTTCTCTGTCATTTCTAATCTTTTTTCCCGTGTTTTTAAAGATTTTCTATAATATTGAAAAAATAAGCCTACTTATCAAGGGTAAATGTCTGTAATAATCATACATTCTCTTTCCATTACAAATGTTTCAATTTCTGGTGAAAAAATGAAGTTTGACAGTATAGCTGATTCTTCCAAATTTCTTTTCGAATGTATTTTTCCAGGTAGAACTTCAAATAAAGAGTGACATAATTGACTTATAAATGGGAAAAGTGTTGAATTGAAGGATGCATTAAAACCACTATTATATCATACAAATAAAACCTCTGAAAAGTGTTCAATGTTAATCGAGATTTTCTCCCTTACTTTCAAAGTAAATAAATTATATGTTCAAAGCTATATCAAATCCTCAACCTAGGCTTGGTTATTTTGCTGCGGTGGTCATCTGCCTACCAGCTGAGATTTTAAAGGCCTTTGGTATAATCAATAAACCTGATTGTAAATGTCACCAGTCTTAATATCAAAGAAAAGTTCTTGAATGGACAGACAAAAGATTGTTTGGAGAATGCAAGCATTGATCTCGTTACCTCTCACATGCAAAGCTTGCGCTCTACCATTTGAGCTAATTCCCCATGCCTTCTCACTGATAGAATTGAAATGATCTCTGGAGTACAATGTCTCAACATATTTGATTGTTTCGATTTCTCTGTCATTTCTAATCTTTTTTCCCGGGTTTTTAAAGATTTCCTATAATATTGAAAAAATAAGCCTACTTATCAAGGGTAAATGTCTGTAATAATCATACATTCTCTTTCCATAACAAATGTTTCAATTTCTGGTGAAAAAATGAAGTTTGACAGTATAGCTAATTCTTCCAAATTTCTTTTCGAATGTATTTTTCCAGGTAGAACTTCAAATAAAGAGTGACATAATTGACTTATAAATGGGAAAAGTGTTGAATTGAAGGATGCAGTAAAACCACTATTATATCATACAAATCAAACCTCTGAAAAGTGTTCAATGTTAATCGAGATTTTCTCCCTTACTTACAAAGTAAATAAATGATATGTTCAAAGCTATATCAAATCCTCAACCTAGGCTTGGTTATTTTGCCACGGTGGTCATCTGCCTACCAGCTGAGATTTTAAAGGCCTTTGGTATAATCAATAAACCTGATTGTAAATGTGACCAGTCTTAATATCAAAGAAAAGTTCTTAAATGGACAAAAAAAAGAAAGCTTGGAGAATGCGAGCATCGATCTCGCTACATTTTGCATGCTAAGCGAGCACTCTACCATTTGAGCTAATTCCCCATGCCTTCTCACTGATAGAATTAAAATGATCTCTGGAGTACAATGTCTCAACATATTTGATTGTTTCCATTTCTCTGTCATTTCTAATCTTTTTTCCCGGGTTTTTAAAGATTTCCTATAATATTGAAAAAAATAAGCCTACTTATTAAGGGTAAATGTCTGTAATAATCATACATTCTCTTTCCATAACAAATGTTTCAATTTCTGGTGAAAAAATGAAGTTTGACAGTATAGCTAATTCTTCCAAATTTCTTTTCGAATGTATTTTTCCAGGTAGAACTTCAAATAAAGAGTGACATAATTGACTTATAAATGGGAAAAGTGTTGAATTGAAAGAATGCAGTAAAACCACTATTATATCGTACAAATCAAACTTCTGAAAAGTGTTCATTGTTAATCGAGATTTTCTCCCTTACTTTCAAAGTAAATAAATGATATGTTTAAAGCTATATCAAATCATCAACCTAGGCTTGGTTATTTTGCCGTGGTGGTCATCTGCCTACCAGCTGAGATTTTAAAGGCCTTTGGTATAATCAATAAACCTGATTGTAAATGTCACCAGTCTTAATATCAAAGAAAAGTTCTTGAATGGACAGAGAAAAGATTGTTTGGAGAATGCGAGCATCGATCTCGCTACCTCTCACATGCAAAGCGAGTGCTCTAACATTTGAGCTAATTCCCCATGCCTTCTCACTGATGGAATTAAAATGATCTCTGGAGTACCATGTCTCAACATATTTGTTTTTTTCCATTTCGCTGTGATTTTCTAATCTTTTTTCCCGGGTTTTTAAAGATTTCCTATAATATTGAAAAAATAAGCCTACTTATTAAGGGTAAATGTCTGTAATAATCATACATTCTCTTTCCATAACAAATGTTTCAATTTCTGGTGAAAAAATGAAGTTTGACAGTATAGCTAATTCTTCCAAATTTCTTTTCGAATGTATTTTTCCAGGTAGAACTTCAAATAAAGAGTGACATAATTAACTTATAAATGGGAAAAGTGTTGAATTGAAAGGATGCAGTAAAACCACTATTATATCATACAAATTAAACCTCTGAAAAGTGTTCAATGTTAATCGAGATTTTCTCCCTTACTTTCAAAGTAAATAAATGATATGTTCAAAGCTATATCAAATCCTCAACCTAGGCTTGGTTATTTTGCCGCGGTGGTCATCTGCCTACCAGCTGTGATTTTAAAGGCCTTTGGTATAATCAACAAACCTGATTGTAAATGTCACCAGTCGTAATATCAAAGAAAAGTTCTTGAATGGACAGACAAAAGAAAGTTTGGCGAATGCGAGCATTGATCTTGCTACCTCTCGCATGCTAAGCGAGCGCTCTACCATTTGAGCTAATTCCCCATGACTGCTTGCTGAGGGAATTGAAATGATCTCTGGAGTATCATGTCTCAACATTTTTTATTATTTCCATTTCTCTGTGATTTCTTATCTTTTTTCCCAGGTTTTTAAAGATTTCCTATAATATAGAAAAAATAAGCCTACTTATCAAGGGTAAATGTCTGTAATAATCATACAGGCTCTTTCCATTACAAATGTTTAAATTTCTGGTGAAAAAATGAAGTTTGACAGTATAGCTGATTCTTCCAAATTTCTTTTCAAATGTATTTTTCCAGGTAGAACTTCAAATAAAGAGTGACATAAATGGGAAAATTTTTGAATTGAAGGATGCAGTAAAACCACTATTATATCATACAAATCAAACCTCTGAAAAGTGTTCAAAGATAAAAGAGATTTTCTCCCTTACTTTCCAAGTAAAAAAAACAATTTGTTCAAAGCTATATCAAATCCTCAACCTAGGCTTGGTTATTTTGCTGCGGTGGTCATCTGCCTACCAGCTGAGATTTTAAAGGCCTTTGGTATAATCAATAAACCTGATTGTAAATGTCACCAGTCTTAATATCAAAGAAAAGTTCTTGAATGGAAAGAGAAAAATGATTGGAGAATGCAAGCATCGATCTCGCTACCTCTCACATGCTAAGTGAGCGCTCTACCATTTGAGCTAATTCCCCATGCCTTCTCACTGATGGAATTAAAATGATCTCTGGAGTACCATGTCTCAACATATTTGTTTTTTTCCATTTCGCTGTGATTTTCTAATCTTTTTTCCCAGGTTTTTAAAGATCTCCTATAATATTGAAAAAATAAGCCTACTTATCAAAGGTAAATGTCTGTAATAATCATACAGGCTCTTTCCATTACAAATGTTTCAATTTCTTGTGAAATAATGAAGTTTGACAGTATAGCTGATTCTTCCAAATTTCTTTTCGAATGTATTTTTCCAGGTAGAATTTCAAATAAAGAGTGACATAATTGACTTATAAATGGGAAAAGTGTTGAATTGAAGGATGCAGTAAAACCACTATTATATCATACAAATCAAACCTCTGAAAAGTGTTCAATGTTAATAGAGATTTTCTCCCTTACTTTTAAAGTAAATAAATATTATGTTCAAAGCTATATCAAATCCTCAGCCTAGGCTTGGTTATTTTGCTGCGGTGGTCATCTGCCAACCAGGTGAGATTTTAAAAGCATTTGGTATAATTAATAAACCTGATTGTATATGTCACCAGTCTTAATATCAAAGAAAAGTTCTTGAATGGAAAGACAAAAATGATTGGAGAATGCGAGCATCGATCTCGCTACCTCTCACATGCTAAGCGAGCGCTCTACCATTTGAGCTAATTCTCCATGCCTTCTCACTGATGGAATTAAAATGATCTCTGGAGTACCATGTCTCAACATATTTGTTTTTTTCCATTTCGCTGTGATTTTCTAATCTTTTTTCCCAGGTTTTTAAAGATTTCCTATAATATTGAAAAAATAGCCTACTTACCAAGGGTAAATGTCTGTAATAATCATACATGCTCTTTCCATAACAAATGTTTCAATTTCTGGTGAAAAAATTAACTTTGACAGTATAGCTGATTCTTCCAAATTTCTTTTCGAATGTATTTTTCCAGGTAGAACTTCAAATAAAGAGTGACATAATTGACTTATAAATGGGAAAAGTGTTGAATTGAAGGATGCAGTAAAACCACTATTATATCATACAAATCAAACCTCTGAAAAGTGTTCAATGTTAATCGAGATTTTCTCCCTTACTTACAAAGTAAATAAATGATATGTTCAAAGCTATATCAAATCCTCAACCTAGGCTTGGTTATTTTGCCACGGTGGTCATCTGCCTACCAGCTGAGATTTTAAAGGCCTTTGGTATAATCAATAAACCTGATTGTAAATGTGACCAGTCTTAATATCAAAGAAAAGTTCTTAAATGGACAAAAAAAAGAAAGCTTGGAGAATGCGAGCATCGATCTCGCTACATTTTGCATGCTAAGCGAGCACTCTACCATTTGAGCTAATTCCCCATGCCTTCTCACTGATAGAATTAAAATGATCTCTGGAGTACAATGTCTCAACATATTTGATTGTTTCCATTTCTCTGTCATTTCTAATCTTTTTTCCCGGGTTTTTAAAGATTTCCTATAATATTGAAAAAAATAAGCCTACTTATTAAGGGTAAATGTCTGTAATAATCATACATTCTCTTTCCATAACAAATGTTTCAATTTCTGGTGAAAAAATGAAGTTTGACAGTATAGCTAATTCTTCCAAATTTCTTTTCGAATGTATTTTTCCAGGTAGAACTTCAAATAAAGAGTGACATAATTGACTTATAAATGGGAAAAGTGTTGAATTGAAAGAATGCAGTAAAACCACTATTATATCGTACAAATCAAACTTCTGAAAAGTGTTCATTGTTAATCGAGATTTTCTCCCTTACTTTCAAAGTAAATAAATGATATGTTTAAAGCTATATCAAATCCTCAACCTAGGCTTGGTTATTTTGCCGTGGTGGTCATCTGCCTACCAGCTGAGATTTTAAAGGCCTTTGGTATAATCAATAAACCTGATTGTAAATGTCACCAGTCTTAATATCAAAGAAAAGTTCTTGAATGGACAGAGAAAAGATTGTTTGGAGAATGCGAGCATCGATCTCGCTACCTCTCACATGCAAAGCGAGTGCTCTAACATTTGAGCTAATTCCCCATGCCTTCTCACTGATGGAATTAAAATGATCTCTGGAGTACCATGTCTCAACATATTTGTTTTTTTCCATTTCGCTGTGATTTTCTAATCTTTTTTCCCGGGTTTTTAAAGATTTCCTATAATATTGAAAAAATAAGCCTACTTATTAAGGGTAAATGTCTGTAATAATCATACATTCTCTTTCCATAACAAATGTTTCAATTTCTGGTGAAAAAATGAAGTTTGACAGTATAGCTAATTCTTCCAAATTTCTTTTCGAATGTATTTTTCCAGGTAGAACTTCAAATAAAGAGTGACATAATTAACTTATAAATGGGAAAAGTGTTGAATTGAAAGGATGCAGTAAAACCACTATTATATCATACAAATTAAACCTCTGAAAAGTGTTCAATGTTAATCGAGATTTTCTCCCTTACTTTCAAAGTAAATAAATGATATGTTCAAAGCTATATCAAATCCTCAACCTAGGCTTGGTTATTTTGCCGCGGTGGTCATCTGCCTACCAGCTGTGATTTTAAAGGCCTTTGGTATAATCAACAAACCTGATTGTAAATGTCACCAGTCGTAATATCAAAGAAAAGTTCTTGAATGGACAGACAAAAGAAAGTTTGGCGAATGCGAGCATTGATCTTGCTACCTCTCGCATGCTAAGCGAGCGCTCTACCATTTGAGCTAATTCCCCATGACTGCTTGCTGAGGGAATTGAAATGATCTCTGGAGTATCATGTCTCAACATTTTTTATTATTTCCATTTCTCTGTGATTTCTTATCTTTTTTCCCAGGTTTTTAAAGATTTCCTATAATATAGAAAAAATAAGCCTACTTATCAAGGGTAAATGTCTGTAATAATCATACAGGCTCTTTCCATTACAAATGTTTAAATTTCTGGTGAAAAAATGAAGTTTGACAGTATAGCTGATTCTTCCAAATTTCTTTTCAAATGTATTTTTCCAGGTAGAACTTCAAATAAAGAGTGACATAAATGGGAAAATTTTTGAATTGAAGGATGCAGTAAAACCACTATTATATCATACAAATCAAACCTCTGAAAAGTGTTCAAAGATAAAAGAGATTTTCTCCCTTACTTTCCAAGTAAAAAAAACAATTTGTTCAAAGCTATATCAAATCCTCAACCTAGGCTTGGTTATTTTGCTGCGGTGGTCATCTGCCTACCAGCTGAGATTTTAAAGGCCTTTGGTATAATCAATAAACCTGATTGTAAATGTCACCAGTCTTAATATCAAAGAAAAGTTCTTGAATGGAAAGAGAAAAATGATTGGAGAATGCAAGCATCGATCTCGCTACCTCTCACATGCTAAGTGAGCGCTCTACCATTTGAGCTAATTCCCCATGCCTTCTCACTGATGGAATTAAAATGATCTCTGGAGTACCATGTCTCAACATATTTGTTTTTTTCCATTTCGCTGTGATTTTCTAATCTTTTTTCCCAGGTTTTTAAAGATCTCCTATAATATTGAAAAAATAAGCCTACTTATCAAAGGTAAATGTCTGTAATAATCATACAGGCTCTTTCCATTACAAATGTTTCAATTTCTTGTGAAATAATGAAGTTTGACAGTATAGCTGATTCTTCCAAATTTCTTTTCGAATGTATTTTTGCCAGGTAGAACTTCAAAAAAAGAGTGACATAATTGACTTATAATTGGGAAAAGTGTTGAATTGAAGGATGCAGTAAAACCACTATTATATCATACAAATCAAACCTCTGAAAAGTGTTCAATGATAAAAGAGATTTTCTCCCTTACTTTCCAAGTAAAAAAAACAATTTGTTCAAAGCTATATCAAATCCTCAACCTAGGCTTGGTTATTTTGCTGCGGTGGTCATCTGCCTACCAGCTGAGATTTTAAAGGCCTTTGGTATAATCAATAAACCTGATTGTAAATGTCACCAGTCTTAATATCAAAGAAAAGTTCTTGAATGGAAAGAGAAAAATGATTGGAGAATGCAAGCATCGATCTCGCTACCTCTCACATGCTAAGCGAGCGCTCTACCATTTAAGCTAATTCCCCATGCCTTCTCACTGATGGAATTAAAATGATCTCTGGAGTACCATGTCTCAACATATTTGTTTTTTTCCATTTCACCTGTGATTTTCTAATCTTTTTTCCCAGGTTTTTAAAGATCTCCTATAATATTGAAAAAATAAGCCTACTTATCAAAGGTAAATGTCTGTAATAATCATACAGGCTCTTTCCATTACAAATGTTTCAATTTCTGGTGAAATAATGAAGTTTGACAGTATAGCTGATTCTTCCAAATTTCTTTTCGAATGTATTTTTCCAGGTAGAACTTCAAATAAAGAGTGACATAATTGACTTATAAATGGGAAAAGTGTTGAATTGAAGGATGCAGTAAAACCACTATTATATCATACAAATCAAACCTCTGAAAAGTGTTCAATGTTAATAGAGATTTTCTCCCTTACTTTTAAAGTAAATAAATATTATGTTCAAAGCTATATCAAATCCTCAGCCTAGGCTTGGTTATTTTGCTGCGGTGGTCATCTGCCAACCAGGTGAGATTTTAAAAGCATTTGGTATAATTAATAAACCTGATTGTATATGTCACCAGTCTTAATATCAAAGAAAAGTTCTTGAATGGAAAGACAAAAATGATTGGAGAATGCGAGCATCGATCTCGCTACCTCTCACATGCTAAGCGAGCGCTCTACCATTTGAGCTAATTCCCCATGCCTTCTCACTGATGGAATTAAAATGATCTCTGGAGTACCATGTCTCAACATATTTGTTTTTTTTCCATTTCGCTGTGATTTTCTAATCTTTTTTCCCAGGTTTTTAAAGATCTCCTATAATATTGAAAAAATAAGCCTACTTATCAAAGGTAAATGTCTGTAATAATCATACAGGCTCTTTCCATTACAAATGTTTCAATTTCTGGTGAAATAATGAAGTTTGACAGTATAGCTGATTCTTCCAAATTTCTTTTCGAATGTATTTTTCCAGGTAGAACTTCAAATAAAGAGTGACATAATTGACTTATAAATGGGAAAAGTGTTGAATTGAAGGATGCAGTAAAACCACTATTATATCATACAAATCAAACCTCTGAAAAGTGTTCAATGTTAATAGAGATTTTCTCCCTTACTTTTAAAGTAAATAAATATTATGTTCAAAGCTATATCAAATCCTCAGCCTAGGCTTGGTTATTTTGCTGCGGTGGTCATCTGCCAACCAGGTGAGATTTTAAAAGCATTTGCTATAATTAATAAACCTGATTATATATGTCACCAGTCTTAATATCAAAGAAAAGTTCTTGAATGGAAAGACAAAAATGATTGGAGAATGCGAGCATCGATCTCGCTACCTCTCACATGCTAAGCGAGCGCTCTACCATTTGAGCTAATTCCCCATGCCTTCTCACTGATGAAATTAAAATGATCTCTGGAGTACCATGTCTCAACATATTTGTTTTTTTCCATTTCGCTGTGATTTTCTAATCTTTTTTCCCAGGTTTTTAAAGATTTCCTATAATATTGAAAAAATAAGCCTACTTATCAAGGGTAAATGTCTGTAATAATCATACATGCTCTTTCCATGACAAATTTTTCAATTTCTGGTGAAAAAATTAAGTTTGACAGTATAGCTGATTCTTCCAAATTTCTTTTCGAATGTATTTTTGCCAGGTAGAACTTCAAAAAAAGAGTGACATAATTGACTTATAATTGGGAAAAGTGTTGAATTGAAGGATGCAGTAAAACCACTATTATATCATAGAAATCAAACCTCTGAAAACTGTTCAATGATAAAAGAGATTTTCTCCCTTACTTTCCAAGTAAAAAAAACAATTTGTTTAAAGCTATATCAAATCCTCAACCTAGGCTTGGTTATTTTGCTGCGGTGGTCATCTGCCTACCAGCTGAGATTTTAAAGGCCTTTGGTATAATCAATAAACCTGATTGTAAATGTCACCAGTCTTAATATCAAAGAAAAGTTCTTGAATGGAAAGAGAAAAATGATTGGAGAATGCAAGCATCGATCTCGCTACCTCTCACATGCTAAGCGAGCGCTCTACCATTTGAGCTAATTCCCCATGCCTTCTCACTGATGGAATTAAAATGATCTCTGGAGTACCATGTCTCAACATATTTGTTTTTTTCCATTTCGCTGTGATTTTCTAATCTTTTTTCCCAGGTTTTTAAAGATCTCCTATAATATTGAAAAAATAAGCCTACTTATCAAAGGTAAATGTCTGTAATAATCATACAGGCTCTTTCCATTACAAATGTTTCAATTTCTGGTGAAATAATGAAGTTTGACAGTATAGCTGATTCTTCCAAATTTCTTTTCGAATGTATTTTTCCAGGTAGAACTTCAAATAAAGAGTGACATAATTGACTTATAAATGGGAAAAGTGTTGAATTGAAGGATGCAGTAAAACCACTATTATATCATACAAATCAAACCTCTGAAAAGTGTTCAATGTTAATAGAGATTTTCTCCCTTACTTTTAAAGTAAATAAATATTATGTTCAAAGCTATATCAAATCCTCAGCCTAGGCTTGGTTATTTTGCTGCGGTGGTCATCTGCCAACCAGGTGAGATTTTAAAAGCATTTGCTATAATTAATAAACCTGATTATATATGTCACCAGTCTTAATATCAAAGAAAAGTTCTTGAATGGAAAGACAAAAATGATTGGAGAATGCGAGCATCGATCTCGCTACCTCTCACATGCTAAGCGAGCGCTCTACCATTTGAGCTAATTCCCCATGCCTTCTCACTGATGAAATTAAAATGATCTCTGGAGTACCATGTCTCAACATATTTGTTTTTTTCCATTTCGCTGTGATTTTCTAATCTTTTTTCCCAGGTTTTTAAAGATTTCCTATAATATTGAAAAAATAAGCCTACTTATCAAGGGTAAATGTCTGTAATAATCATACATGCTCTTTCCATGACAAATTTTTCAATTTCTGGTGAAAAAATTAAGTTTGACAGTATAGCTGATTCTTCCAAATTTCTTTTCGAATGTATTTTTGCCAGGTAGAACTTCAAAAAAAGAGTGACATAATTGACTTATAATTGGGAAAAGTGTTGAATTGAAGGATGCAGTAAAACCACTATTATATCATAGAAATCAAACCTCTGAAAACTGTTCAATGATAAAAGAGATTTTCTCCCTTACTTTCCAAGTAAAAAAAACAATTTGTTCAAAGCTATATCAAATCCTCAACCTAGGCTTGGTTATTTTGCTGCGGTGGTCATCTGCCTACCAGCTGAGATTTTAAAGGCCTTTGGTATAATCAATAAACCTGATTGTAAATGTCACCAGTCTTAATATCAAAGAAAAGTTCTTGAATGGAAAGAGAAAAATGATTGGAGAATGCAAGCATCGATCTCGCTACCTCTCACATGCTAAGCGAGCGCTCTACCATTTGAGCTAATTCCCCATGCCTTCTCACTGATGGAATTAAAATGATCTCTGGAGTACCATGTCTCAACATATTTGTTTTTTTCCATTTCGCTGTGATTTTCTAATCTTTTTTCCCAGGTTTTTAAAGATCTCCTATAATATTGAAAAAATAAGCCTACTTATCAAAGGTAAATGTCTGTAATAATCATACAGGCTCTTTCCATTACAAATGTTTCAATTTCTGGTGAAATAATGAAGTTTGACAGTATAGCTGATTCTTCCAAATTTCTTTTCGAATGTATTTTTCCAGGTAGAACTTCAAATAAAGAGTGACATAATTGACTTATAAATGGGAAAAGTGTTGAATTGAAGGATGCAGTAAAACCACTATTATATCATACAAATCAAACCTCTGAAAAGTGTTCAATGTTAATAGAGATTTTCTCCCTTACTTTTAAAGTAAATAAATAATATGTTCAAAGCTATATCAAATCCTCAGCCTACGCTTGGTTATTTTGCTGCGGTGGTCATCTGCCAACCAGGTGAGATTTTAAAAGCATTTGGTATAATTAATAAACCTGATTGTATATGTCACCAGTCTTAATATCAAAAAAAAGTTCTTGAATGGAAAGACAAAAATGATTGGAGAATGCGAGCATCAATCTCGCTACCTCTCACATGCTAAGCGAGCGCTCCACCATTTCAGCTAATTCCCCATGCCTTCTCACTGATGGAATTAAAATGATCTCTGGAGTACCATGTCTCAACATATTTGTTTTTTTCCATTTCGCTGTGATTTTCCAATCTTTTTTCCCAGGTTTTTAAAGATTTCCTATAATATTGAAAAAATAAGCCTACTTATCAAGGGTTAATGTCTGTAATAATCATGCATGCTCTTTCCATGACAAATTTTTCAATTTCTGGTGAAAAAATTAAGTTTTACAGTATAGCTGATTCTTCCAAATTTCTTTTCGAATGTATTTTTGCCAGGTAGAACTTCAAAAAAAGAGTGACATAATTGACTTATAATTGGGAAAAGTGTTGAATTGAAGGATGCAGTAAAACCACTATTATATCATAGAAATCAAACCTCTGAAAACTGTTCAATGATAAAAGAGATTTTCTCCCTTACTTTCCAAGTAAAAAAAACAATTTGTTCAAAGCTATATCAAATCCTCAACCTAGGCTTGGTTATTTTGCTGCGGTGGTCATCTGCCTACCAGCTGAGATTTTAAAGGCCTTTGGTATAATCAATAAACCTGATTGTAAATGTCACCAGTCTTAATATCAAAGAAAAGTTCTTGAATGGAAAGAGAAAAATGATTGGAGAATGCAAGCATCGATCTCACTACCTCTCACATGCTAAGCGAGCGCTCTACCATTTGAGCTAATTCCCCATGCCTTCTCATTGATGGAATTATAATGATCTCTGGAGTACCATGTCTCAACATATTTGTTTTTTTCCATTTCGCTGTGATTTTCTAATCTTTTTTCCCAGGTTTTTAAAGATCTCCTATAATATTGAAAAAATAAGCCTACTTATCAAAGGTAAATGTCTGTAATAATCATACAGGCTCTTTCCATTACAAATGTTTCAATTTCTGGTGAAATAATGAAGTTTGACAGTATAGCTGATTCTTCCAAATTTCTTTTCGAATGTATTTTTCCAGGTAGAACTTCAAATAAAGAGTGACATAATTGACTTATAAATGGGAAAAGTGTTGAATTGAAGGATGCAGTAAAACCACTATTATATCATACAAATCAAACCTCTGAAAAGTGTTCAATGTTAATAGAGATTTTCTCCCTTACTTTTAAAGTAAATAAATATTATGTTCAAAGCTATATCAAATCCTCAGCCTAGGCTTGGTTATTTTGCTGCGGTGGTCATCTGCCAACCAGGTGAGATTTTAAAAGCATTTGCTATAATTAATAAACCTGATTATATATGTCACCAGTCTTAATATCAAAGAAAAGTTCTTGAATGGAAAGACAAAAATGATTGGAGAATGCGAGCATCGATCTCGCTACCTCTCACATGCTAAGCGAGCGCTCTACCATTTGAGCTAATTCCCCATGCCTTCTCACTGATGAAATTAAAATGATCTCTGGAGTACCATGTCTCAACATATTTGTTTTTTTTCATTTCGCTGTGATTTTCTAATCTTTTTTCCCAGGTTTTTAAAGATTTCCTATAATATTGAAAAAATAAGCCTACTTATCAAGGGTAAATGTCTGTAATAATCATACATGCTCTTTCCATGACAAATTTTTCAATTTCTGGTGAAAAAATTAAGTTTGACAGTATAGCTGATTCTTCCAAATTTCTTTTCGAATGTATTTTTGCCAGGTAGAACTTCAAAAAAAGAGTGACATAATTGACTTATAATTGGGAAAAGTGTTGAATTGAAGGATGCAGTAAAACCACTATTATATCATAGAAATCAAACCTCTGAAAACTGTTCAATGATAAAAGAGATTTTCTCCCTTACTTTCCAAGTAAAAAAAACAATTTGTTCAAAGCTATATCAAATCCTCAACCTAGGCTTGGTTATTTTGCTGCGGTGGTCATCTGCCTACCAGCTGAGATTTTAAAGGCCTTTGGTATAATCAATAAACCTGATTGTAAATGTCACCAGTCTTAATATCAAAGAAAAGTTCTTGAATGGAAAGAGAAAAATGATTGGAGAATGCAAGCATCGATCTCGCTACCTCTCACATGCTAAGCGAGCGCTCTACCATTTGAGCTAATTCCCCATGCCTTCTCACTGATGGAATTAAAATGATCTCTGGAGTACCATGTCTCAACATATTTGTTTTTTTCCATTTCGCTGTGATTTTCTAATCTTTTTTCCCAGGTTTTTAAAGATCTCCTATAATATTGAAAAAATAAGCCTACTTATCAAAGGTAAATGTCTGTAATAATCATACAGGCTCTTTCCATTACAAATGTTTCAATTTCTGGTGAAATAATGAAGTTTGACAGTATAGCTGATTCTTCCAAATTTCTTTTCGAATGTATTTTTCCAGGTAGAACTTCAAATAAAGAGTGACATAATTGACTTATAAATGGGAAAAGTGTTGAATTGAAGGATGCAGTAAAACCACTATTATATCATACAAATCAAACCTCTGAAAAGTGTTCAATGTTAATAGAGATTTTCTCCCTTACTTTTAAAGTAAATAAATAATATGTTCAAAGCTATATCAAATCCTCAGCCTACGCTTGGTTATTTTGCTGCGGTGGTCATCTGCCAACCAGGTGAGATTTTAAAAGCATTTGGTATAATTAATAAACCTGATTGTATATGTCACCAGTCTTAATATCAAAAAAAAGTTCTTGAATGGAAAGACAAAAATGATTGGAGAATGCGAGCATCAATCTCGCTACCTCTCACATGCTAAGCGAGCGCTCTACCATTTCAGCTAATTCCCCATGCCTTCTCACTGATGGAATTAAAATGATCTCTGGAGTACCATGTCTCAACATATTTGTTTTTTTCCATTTCGCTGTGATTTTCCAATCTTTTTTCCCAGGTTTTTAAAGATTTCCTATAATATTGAAAAAATAAGCCTACTTATCAAGGGTTAATGTCTGTAATAATCATGCATGCTCTTTCCATGACAAATTTTTCAATTTCTGGTGAAAAAATTAAGTTTTACAGTATAGCTGATTCTTCCAAATTTCTTTTCGAATGTATTTTTGCCAGGTAGAACTTCAAAAAAAGAGTGACATAATTGACTTATAATTGGGAAAAGTGTTGAATTGAAGGATGCAGTAAAACCACTATTATATCATAGAAATCAAACCTCTGAAAACTGTTCAATGATAAAAGAGATTTTCTCCCTTACTTTCCAAGTAAAAAAAACAATTTGTTCAAAGCTATATCAAATCCTCAACCTAGGCTTGGTTATTTTGCTGCGGTGGTCATCTGCCTACCAGCTGAGATTTTAAAGGCCTTTGGTATAATCAATAAACCTGATTGTAAATGTCACCAGTCTTAATATCAAAGAAAAGTTCTTGAATGGAAAGAGAAAAATGATTGGAGAATGCAAGCATCGATCTCACTACCTCTCACATGCTAAGCAAGCGCTCTACCATTTGAGCTAATTCCCCATGCCTTCTCATTGATGGAATTATAATGATCTCTGGAGTACCATGTCTCAACATATTTGTTTTTTTCCATTTCGCTGTGATTTTCTAATCTTTTTTCCCAGGTTTTTAAAGATCTCCTATAATATTGAAAAAATAAGCCTACTTATCAAAGGTAAATGTCTGTAATAATCATACAGGCTCTTTCCATTACAAATGTTTCAATTTCTGGTGAAATAATGAAGTTTGACAGTATAGCTGATTCTTCCAAATTTCTTTTCGAATGTATTTTTCCAGGTAGAACTTCAAATAAAGAGTGACATAATTGACTTATAAATGGGAAAAGTGTTGAATTGAAGGATGCAGTAAAACCACTATTATATCATACAAATCAAACCTCTGAAAAGTGTTCAATGTTAATAGAGATTTTCTCCCTTACTTTTAAAGTAAATAAATATTATGTTCAAAGCTATATCAAATCCTCAGCCTAGGCTTGGTTATTTTGCTGCGGTGGTCATCTGCCAACCAGGTGAGATTTTAAAAGCATTTGGTATAATTAATAAACCTGATTGTATATGTCACCAGTCTTAATATCAAAGAAAAGTTCTTGAATGGAAAGACAAAAATGATTGGAGAATGTGAGCATCGCTCTCGCTACCTCTCACATGCTAAGCGAGCGCTCTACCATTTGAGCTAATTCCCCATGCCTTCTCACTGATGGAATTAAAATGATCTCTGGAGTACCATGTCTCAACATATTTGTTTTTTTCCATTTCGCTGTGATTTTCCAATCTTTTTTCCCAGGTTTTTAAAGATTTCCTATAATATTGAAAAAATAAGCCTACTTATCAAGGGTAAATGTCTGTAATAATCATGCATGCTCTTTCCATGACAAATTTTTCAATTTCTGGTGAAAAAATTAAGTTTTACAGTATAGCTGATTCTTCCAAATTTCTTTTCGAATGTATTTTTGCCAGGTAGAACTTCAAAAAAAGAGTGACATAATTGACTTATAATTGGGAAAAGTGTTGAATTGAAGGATGCAGTAAAACCACTATTATATCATAGAAATCAAACCTCTGAAAACTGTTCAATGATAAAAGAGATTTTCTCCCTTACTTTCCAAGTAAAAAAAACAATTTGTTCAAAGCTATATCAAATCCTCAACCTAGGCTTGGTTATTTTGCTGCGGTGGTCATCTGCCTACCAGCTGAGATTTTAAAGGCCTTTGGTATAATCAATAAACCTGATTGTAAATGTCACCAGTCTTAATATCAAAGAAAAGTTCTTGAATGGAAAGAGAAAAATGATTGGAGGATGCAAGCATCGATCTCGCTATCTCTCACATGCTAAGCGAGCGCTCTACCATTTGAGCTAATTCCCCATGCCTTCTCATTGATGGAATTAAAATGATCTCTGGAGTACCATGTCTCAACATATTTGTTTTTTTCCATTTCGCTGTGATTTTCTAATCTTTTTTCCCAGGTTTTTAAAGATCTCCTATAATATTGAAAAAATAAGCCTACTTATCAAAGGTAAATGTCTGTAATAATCATACAGGCTCTTTACATTACAAATGTTTCAATTTCTGGTGAAATAATGAAGTTTGACAGTATAGCTGATTCTTCCAAATTTCTTTTCGAATGTATTTTTCCAGGTAGAACTTCAAATAAAGAGTGACATAATTGACTTATAAATGGGAAAAGTGTTGAATTGAAGGATGCAGTAAAACCACTATTATATCATAGAAATCAAACCTCTGAAAAGTGTTCAATGATAAAAGAGATTTTCTCCCTTACTTTCCAAGTAAAAAAAACAATTTGTTCAAAGCTATATCAAATCCTCAACCTAGGCTTGGTTATTTTGCTGCGGTGGTCATCTGCTAATCAGGTGAGATTTTAAAAGCATTTGCTATAATCAATAAACCTGATTGTAAATGTCACCAGTCTTAATATCAAAGAAAAGTTCTTGAATGGAAAGACAAAAATGAATGGAGAATGTGAGCATCGATCTCGCTACCTCTCACATGCTAAGCGAGCTCTCTACCATTTGAGCTAATTCCCCATGCCTTCTCACTGATGGAATTAAAATGATCTCTGGAGTACCATGTCTCAACATATTTGTTTTTTTCCATTTCGCTGTGATTTTCTAATCTTTTTTCCCAGGTTTTTAAAGATCTCCTATAATATTGAAAAAATAAGCCTACTTATCAAAGGTAAATGTCTGTAATAATCATACAGGCTCTTTCTATTACAAATGTTTCAATATATGGTGAAAAAATGAAGTTTGACAGTATAGCTGATTCTTCCAAATTTCTTTTCGAATGTATTTTTGCCAGGTAGAACTTCAAAAACAAAGTGACATAATTGACTTATAAATGGGAAAAGTGTTGAATTGAAGGATGCAGTAAAACCACTATTATATCATATAAATCAAACCTCTGAAAAGTGTTCAATGTTAATAGAGATTTTCTCCCTTACTTTTAAAGTAAATAAATAATATGTTCAAAGCTATATCAAATCCTCAGCCTAGGCTTGGTTATTTTGCTGCGGTGCTCATCTGCCAACCAGGTGAGATTTTAAAAGCATTTGGTATAATTAATAAACCTGATTGTATATGTCACCAGTCTTAATATCAAAGAAAAGTTCTTGAATGGAAAGACAAAAATGATTGGAGAATGCGAGCATCGATCTTACTACCTCTCACATGTTAAGCGAGCGCTCTACCATTTGAGCTAATTCCCCATGCCTTCTCACTGATGGAATTAAAATGATCTCTGGAGTACCATGTCTCAACATATTTCTTTTTTTCCATTTTGCCGTGATTTTCTAATCTTTTTTCCCAGGTTTTTAAAGATTTCCTATAATATTGAAAAAATAAGCCTACTTATCAAGGGTAAATGTCTGTAATAATCATGCATGCTCTTTCCATGACAAATTTTTCAATTTCTGGTGAAAAAATTAAGTTTGACAGTATAGCTGATTCTTCCAAATTTCTTTTCGAATGTATTTTTGCCAGGTAGAACTTCAAAAAAAGAGTGACATAATTGACTTATAATTGGGAAAAGTGTTGAATTGAAGGATGCAGTAAAACCACTATTATATCATAGAAATCAAACCTCTGAAAACTGTTCAATGATAAAAGAGATTTTCTCCCTTACTGTCCAAGTAAAAAAAACAATTTGTTCAAAGCTATATCAAATCCTCAACCTAGGCTTAGTTATTTTGCTGCGGTGGTCATCTGCCTACCAGCTGAGATTTTAAAGGCCTTTGGTATAATCAATAAACCTGATTGTAAATGTCACCAGTCTTAATATCAAAGAAAAGTTTTTGAATGGAAAGAGAAAAATGATTGGAGAATGCAAGCATCGATCTCGCTACCTCTCACATGCTAAGTGAGCGCTCTACCATTTGAGCTAATTCCCCATGCCTTCTCACTGATGGAATTAAAATGATCTCTGGAGTACCATGTCTCAACATATTTGTTTTTTTCCATTTCGCTGTGATTTTCTAATCTTTTTTCCCAGGTTTTTAAAGATCTCCTATAATATTGAAAAAATAAGCCTACTTATCAAAGGTAAATGTCTGTAATAATCATACAGGCTCTTTCCATTACAAATGTTTCAATTTCTGGTGAAATAATGAAGTTTGACAGTATAGCTGATTCTTCCAAATTTCTTTTCGAATGTATTTTTCCAGGTAGAACTTCAAATAAAGAGTGACATAATTGACTTATAATTGGGAAAAGTGTTGAATTGAAGGATGCAGTAAAACCACTATTATATCATAGAAATCAAACCTCTGAAAACTGTTCAATGATAAAAGAGATTTTCTCCCTTACTTTCCAAGTAAAAAAAACAATTTGTTCAAAGCTATATCAAATCCTCAACCTAGGCTTGGTTATTTTGCTGCGGTGGTCATCTGCCTACCAGCTGAGATTTTAAAGGCCTTTGGTATAATCAATAAACCTGATTGTAAATGTCACCAGTCTTAATATCAAAGAAAAGTTCTTGAATGGAAAGAGAAAAATGATTGGAGAATGCAAGCATCGATCTCGCTACTTCTCACATGCTAAGCGAGCGCTCTACCATTTGAGCTAATTCCCCATGCCTTCTCACTGATGGAATTAAAATGATCTCTGGAGTACCATGTCTCAACATATTTGTTTTTTTCCATTTCGCTGTGATTTTCTGATCTTTTTTCCCAGGTTTTTAAAGATCTCCTATAATATTGAAAAAATAAGCCTACTTATCAAAGGTAAATGTCTGTAAAATTCATACAGGCTCTTTCCATTACAAATGTTTCAATTTATGGTGAAATAATGAAGTTTGACAGTATAGCTGATTCTTCCAAATTTCTTTTCGAATGTATTTTTCCAGGTAGAACTTCAAATAAAGAGTGACATAATTGACTTATAAATGGGAAAAGTGTTGAATTGAAGGATGCAGTAAAACCACTATTATATCATAGAAATCAAACCTCTGAAAAGTGTTCAATGATAAAAGAGATTTTCTCCCTTACTTTCCAAGTAAAAAAAACAATTTGTTCAAAGCTATATCAAATCCTCAACCTAGGCTTGATTATTTTGCTGCGGTGGTCATCTGCCTACCAGCTGAGATTTTAAAGGCCTTTGGTATAATCAATAAACCTGATTGTAAATGTCACCAGTCTTAATATCAAAGAAAAGTTCTTGAATGGAAAGAGAAAAATGATTGGAGAATGCAAGCATTGATCTCGCTACCTCTCACATGCTAAGCGAGCGCTCTACCATTTGAGCTAATTCCCCATGCCTTCTCATTGATGGAATTAAAATGATCTCTGGAGTACCATGTCTCAACATATTTGTTTTTTTCCATTTCGCTGTGATTTTCTAATCTTTTTTCCCAGGTTTTTAAAGATCTCCTATAATATTGAAAAAATAAGCCTACTTATCAAAGGTAAATGTCTGTAATAATCATACAGGCTCTTTCCATTACAAATGTTTCAATTTCTGGTGAAATAATGAAGTTTGACAGTATAGCTGATTCTTCCAAATTTCTTTTCGAATGTATTTTTCCAGGTAGAACTTCAAATAAAGAGTGACATAATTGACTTATAAATGGGAAAAGTGTTGAATTGAAGGATGCAGTAAAACCACTATTATATCATAGAAATCAAACCTCTGAAAAGTGTTCAATGATAAAAGAGATTTTCTCCCTTACTTTCCAAGTAAAAAAAACAATTTGTTCAAAGCTATATCAAATCCTCAACCTAGGCTTGGTTATTTTGCTGCGGTGGTCATCTGCTAATCAGGTGAGATTTTAAAAGCATTTGCTATAATCAATAAACCTGATTGTAAATGTCACCAGTCTTAATATCAAAGAAAAGTTCTTGAATGGAAAGACAAAAATGAATGGAGAATGTGAGCATCGATCTCGCTACCTCTCACATGCTAAGTGAGCTCTCTACCATTTGAGCTAATTCCCCATGCCTTCTCACTGATGGAATTAAAATGATCTCTGGAGTACCATGTCTCAACATATTTGTTTTTTTCCATTTCGCTGTGATTTTCTAATCTTTTTTCCCAGGTTTTTAAAGATCTCCTATAATATTGAAAAAATAAGCCTACTTATCAAAGGTAAATGTCTGTAATAATCATACAGGCTCTTTCTATTACAAATGTTTCAATTTATGGTGAAAAAATGAAGTTTGACAGTATAGCTGATTCTTCCAAATTTCTTTTCGAATGTATTTTTGCCAGGTAGAACTTCAAAAACAAAGTGACATAATTGACTTATAAATGGGAAAAGTGTTGAATTGAAGGATGCAGTAAAACCACTATTATATCATAGAAATCAAACCTCTGAAAACTGTTCAATGATAAAAGAGATTTTCTCCCTTACTTTCCAAGTAAAAAAAACAATTTGTTCAAAGCTATATCAAATCCTCAACCTAGGCTTGGTTATTTTGCTGCGGTGGTCATCTGCCTACCAGCTGAGATTTTAAAGGCCTTTGGTATAATCAATAAACCTGATTGTAAATGTCACCAGTTTTAATATCAAAGAAAAGTTCTTGAATGGAAAGAGAAAAATGATTGGAGAATGCAAGCATCGATCTCGCTACCTCTCACATGCTAAGCGAGCGCTCTACCATTTGAGCTAATTCCCCATGCCTTCTCACTGATGGAATTAAAATGATCTCTGGAGTACCATGTCTCAACATATTTGTTTTTTTCCATTTCGCTGTGATTTTCTGATCTTTTTTCCCAGGTTTTTAAAGATCTCCTATAATATTGAAAAAATAAGCCTACTTATCAAAGGTAAATGTCTGTAAAATTCATACAGGCTCTTTCCATTACAAATGTTTCAATTTATGGTGAAATAATGAAGTTTGACAGTATAGCTGATTCTTCCAAATTTCTTTTCGAATGTATTTTTCCAGGTAGAACTTCAAATAAAGAGTGACATAATTGACTTATAAATGGGAAAAGTGTTGAATTGAAGGATGCAGTAAAACCACTATTATATCATAGAAATCAAACCTTTGAAAAGTGTTCAATGATAAAAGAGATTTTCTCCCTTACTTTCCAAGTAAAAAAAACAATTTGTTCAAAGCTATATCAAATCCTCAACCTAGGCTTGGTTATTTTGCTGCGGTGGTCATCTGCCTACCAGCTGAAATTTTAAAGGCCTTTGGTATAATCAATAAACCTGATTGTAAATGTCACCAGTCTTAATATCAAAGAAAAGTTCTTGAATGGAAAGAGAAAAATGATTGGAGAATGCAAGCATCGATCTCGCTACCTCTCACATGCTAAGCGAGCGCTCTACCATTTGAGCTAATTCCCCATGCCTTCTCATTGATGGAATTAAAATGATCTCTGGAGTACCATGTCTCAACATATTTGTTTTTTTCCATTTCGCTGTGATTTTCTAATCTTTTTTCCCAGGTTTTTAAAGATCTCCTATAATATTGAAAAAATAAGCCTACTTATCAAAGGTAAATGTCTGTAATAATCATACAGGCTCTTTCCATTACAAATGTTTCAATTTCTGGTGAAATAATGAAGTTTGACAGTATAGCTGATTCTTCCAAATTTCTTTTCGAATGTATTTTTCCAGGTAGAACTTCAAATAAAGAGTGACATAATTGACTTATAAATGGGAAAAGTGTTGAATTGAAGGATGCAGTAAAACCACTATTATATCATAGAAATCAAACCTCTGAAAACTGTTCAATGATAAAAGAGATTTTCTCCCTTACTTTCCAAGTAAAAAAAACAATTTGTTCAAAGCTATATCAAATCCTCAACCTAGGCTTGGTTATTTTGCTGCGGTGGTCATCTGCCTACCAGCTGAGATTTTAAAAGCATTTGGTATAATCAATAAACCTGATTGTAAATGTCACCAGTCTTAATATCAAAGAAAAGTTCTTGAATGGAAAGAGAAAAATGATTGGAGAATGCAAGCATCGATCTCGCTACCTCTCACATGCTAAGTGAGCACTCTACCATTTGAGCTAATTCCCCATGCCTTCTCACTGATGGAATTAAAATGATCTCTGGAGTACCATGTCTCAACATATTTGTTTTTTTCCATTTCGCTGTGATTTTCTAATCTTTTTTCCCAGGTTTTTAAAGATCTCCTATAATATTGAAAAAATAAGCCTACTTATCAAAGGTAAATGTCTGTAATAATCATACAGGCTCTTTCCATTACAAATGTTTCAATTTCTGGTGAAATAATGAAGTTTGACAGTATAGCTGATTCTTCCAAATTTCTTTTCGAATGTATTTTTCCAGGTAGAACTTCAAATAAAGAGTGACATAATTGACTTATAAATGGGAAAAGTGTTGAATTGAAGGATGCAGTAAAACCACTATTATATCATACAAATCAAACCTCTTAAAAGTGTTCAATGTTAATAGAGATTTTCTCCCTTACTTTTAAAGTAAATAAATATTATGTTCAAAGCTATAACAAATCCTCAGCCTAGGCTTATTTATTTTGCTGCGGTGGTCATCTGCCAACCAGGTGAGATTTTAAAAGCATTTGGTATAATTAATAAACCTGATTGTATATGTCACCAGTCTTAATATCAAAGAAAAGTTCTTGAATGGAAAGACAAAAATGATCGGAGAATGCGAGCATCGATCTCGCTACCTCTCACATGCTAAGCGAGCGCTCTACCATTTGAGCTAATTCCCCATGCCTTCTCACTGATGGAATTAAAATGATCTCTGGAGTACCATGTCTCAACATATTTGTTTTTTTCCATTTCGCTGTGATTTTCTAATCTTTTTTCCCAGGTTTTTAAAGATTCCCTATAATATTGAAAAAATAAGCCTACTTATCAAGGGTAAATGTCTGTAATAATCATACATGCTCTTTCCATGACAAATTTTTCAATTTCTGGTGAAAAAATTAAGTTTGACAGTATAGCTGATTCTTCCAAATTTCTTTTCGAATGTATTTTTGCCAGGTAGAACTTCAAAAAAAGAGTGACATAATTGACTTATAATTGGGAAAAGTGTTGAATTGAAGGATGCAGTAAAACCACTATTATATCATAGAAATCAAACCTCTGAAAACTGTTCAATGATAAAAGAGATTTTCTCCCTTACTTTCCAAGTAAAAAAAACAATTTGTTCAAAGCTATATCAAATCCTCAACCTAGGCTTGGTTATTTTGCTGCGGTGGTCATCTGCCTACCAGCTGAGATTTTAAAGGCCTTTGGTATAATCAATAAACCTGATTGTAAATGTCACCAGTCTTAATATCAAAGAAAAGTTCTTGAATGGAAAGACAAAAATGATTGGAGAATGCGAGCATCGTACTCGCTACCTCTCACATGCTAAGCGAGCGCTCTACCATTTGAGCTAATTCCCCATGCCTTCTCACTGATGGAATTAAAATGATCTCTGGAGTACCATGTCTGAACATATTTGTTTTTTTCCATTTCGCTGTGATTTTCTAATCTTTTTTCCCAGGTTTTTAAAGATCTCCTATAATATTGAAAAAATAAGCCTACTTATCAAAGGTAAATGTCTGTAATAATCATACAGGCTCTTACCATTACAAATGTTTCAATTTCTGGTGAAATAATGAAGTTTGACAGTATAGCTGATTCTTCCAAATTTCTTTTCGAATGTATTTTTGCCAGGTAGAACTTCAAAAAAAGAGTGACATAATTGACTTATAATTGGGAAAAGTGTTGAATTGAAGGATGCAGTAAAACCACTATTATATCATAGAAATCAAACCTCTGAAAACTGTTCAATGATAAAAGAGATTTTCTCCCTTACTGTCCAAGTAAAAAAAACAATTTGTTCAAAGCTATATCAAATCCTCAACCTAGGCTTGGTTATTTTGCTGCGGTGGTCATCTGCCTACCAGCTGAGATTTTAAAGGCCTTTGGTATAATCAATAAACCTGATTGTAAATGTCACCAGTCTTAATATCAAAGAAAAGTTTTTGAATGGAAAGAGAAAAATGATTAGAGAATGCAAGCATCGATCTCGCTACCTCTCACATGCTAAGTGAGCGCTCTACCATTTGAGCTAATTCCCCATGCCTTCTCACTGATGGAATTAAAATGATCTCTGGAGTACCATGTCTCAACATATTTGTTTTTTTCCATTTCGCTGTGATTTTCTAATCTTTTTTCCCAGGTTTTTAAAGATCTCCTATAATATTGAAAAAATAAGCCTACTTATCAAAGGTAAATGTCTGTAATAATCATACAGGCTCTTTCCATTACAAATGTTTCAATTTCTGGTGAAATAATGAAGTTTGACAGTATAGCTGATTCTTCCAAATTTCTTTTCGAATGTATTTTTCCAGGTAGAACTTCAAATAAAGAGTGACATAATTGACTTATAAATGGGAAAAGTGTTGAATTGAAGGATGCAGTAAAACCACTATTATATCATAGAAATCAAACCTCTGAAAAGTGTTCAATGATAAAAGAGATTTTCTCCCTTACTTTCCAAGTAAAAAAAACAATTTGTTCAAAGCTATATCAAATCCTCAACCTAGGCTTGGTTATTTTGCTGCGGTGGTCATCTGCCAATCAGGTGAGATTTTAAAAGCATTTGCTATAATCAATAAACCTGATTGTAAATGTCACCAGTCTTAATATCAAAGAAAAGTTCTTGAATGGAAAGACAAAAATGAATGGAGAATGTGAGCATCGATCTCGCTACCTCTCACATGCTAAGCGAGCTCTCTACCATTTGAGCTAATTCCCCATGCCTTCTCACTGATGGAATTAAAATGATCTCTGGAGTACCATGTCTCAACATATTTGTTTTTTTCCATTTCGCTGTGATTTTCTAATCTTTTTTCCCAGGTTTTTAAAGATCTCCTATAATATTGAAAAAATAAGCCTACTTATCAAAGGTAAATGTCTGTAATAATCATACAGGCTCTTTCTATTACAAATGTTTCAATTTATGGTGAAAAAATGAAGTTTGACAGTATAGCTGATTCTTCCAAATTTCTTTTCGAATGTATTTTTGCCAGGTAGAACTTCAAAAACAAAGTGACATAATTGACTTATAAATGGGAAAAGTGTTGAATTGAAGGATGCAGTAAAACCACTATTATATCATACAAATCAAACCTCTGAAAAGTGTTCAATGTTAATAGAGATTTTCTCCCTTACTTTTAAAGTAAATAAATAATATGTTCAAAGCTATATCAAATCCTCAGCCTAGGCTTGGTTATTTTGCTGCGGTGCTCATCTGCCAACCAGGTGAGATTTTAAAAGCATTTGGTATAATTAATAAACCTGATTGTATATGTCACCAGTCTTAATATCAAAGAAAAGTTCTTGAATGGAAAGACAAAAATGATTGCAGAATGCGAGCATCGATCTCGCTACCTCTCACATGTTAAGCGAGCGCTCTACCATTTGAGCTAATTCCCCATGCCTTCTCACTGATGGAATTAAAATGATCTCTGGAGTACCATGTCTCAACATATTTGTTTTTTTCCATTTCGCTGTGATTTTCTAATCTTTTTTCCCAGGTTTTTAAAGATTTCCTATAATATTGAAAAAATAAGCCTACTTATCAAGGGTAAATGTCTGTAATAATCATGCATGCTCTTTCCATGACAAATTTTTCAATTTCTGGTGAAAAAATTAAGTTTGACAGTATAGCTGATTCTTCCAAATTTCTTTTCGAATGTATTTTTGCCAGGTAGAACTTCAAAAAAAGAGTGACATAATTGACTTATAATTGGGAAAAGTGTTGAATTGAAGGATGCAGTAAAACCACTATTATATCATAGAAATCAAACCTCTGAAAACTGTTCAATGATAAAAGAGATTTTCTCCCTTACTTTCCAAGTAAAAAAAACAATTTGTTCAAAGCTATATCAAATCCTCAACCTAGGCTTGGTTATTTTGCTGCGGTGGTCATCTGCCTACCAGCTGAGATTTTAAAGGCCTTTGGTATAATCAATAAACCTGATTGTAAATGTCACCAGTCTTAATATCAAAGAAAAGTTCTTGAATGGAAAGAGAAAAATGATTGGAGAATGCAAGCATCGATCTCGCTACCTCTCACATGCTAAGTGAGCACTCTACCATTTGAGCTAATTCCCCATGCCTTCTCACTGATGGAATTAAAATGATCTCTGGAGTACCATGTCTCAACATATTTGTTTTTTTCCATTTCGCTGTGATTTTCTAATCTTTTTTCCCAGGTTTTTAAAGATCTCCTATAATATTGAAAAAATAAGCCTACTTATCAAAGGTAAATGTCTGTAATAATCATACAGGCTCTTTCCATTACAAATGTTTCAATTTCTGGTGAAATAATGAAGTTTGACAGTATAGCTGATTCTTCCAAATTTCTTTTCGAATGTATTTTTCCAGGTAGAACTTCAAATAAAGAGTGACATAATTGACTTATAAATGGGAAAAGTGTTGAATTGAAGGATGCAGTAAAACCACTATTATATCATACAAATCAAACCTCTTAAAAGTGTTCAATGTTAATAGAGATTTTCTCCCTTACTTTTAAAGTAAATAAATATTATGTTCAAAGCTATAACAAATCCTCAGCCTAGGCTTGGTTATTTTGCTGCGGTGGTCATCTGCCAACCAGGTGAGATTTTAAAAGCATTTGGTATAATTAATAAACCTGATTGTATATGTCACCAGTCTTAATATCAAAGAAAAGTTCTTGAATGGAAAGACAAAAATGATCGGAGAATGCGAGCATCGATCTCGCTACCTCTCACATGCTAAGCGAGCGCTCTACCATTTGAGCTAATTCCCCATGCCTTCTCACTGATGGAATTAAAATGATCTCTGGAGTACCATGTCTCAACATATTTGTTTTTTTCCATTTCGCTGTGATTTTCTAATCTTTTTTCCCAGGTTTTTAAAGATTCCCTATAATATTGAAAAAATAAGCCTACTTATCAAGGATAAATGTCTGTAATAATCATACATGCTCTTTCCATGACAAATTTTTCAATTTCTGGTGAAAAAATTAAGTTTGACAGTATAGCTGATTCTTCCAAATTTCTTTTCGAATGTATTTTTGCCAGGTAGAACTTCAAAAAAAGAGTGACATAATTGACTTATAATTGGGAAAAGTGTTGAATTGAAGGATGCAGTAAAACCACTATTATATCATAGAAATCAAACCACTGAAAACTGTTCAATGATAAAAGAGATTTTCTCCCTTACTTTCCAAGTAAAAAAAACAATTTGTTCAAAGCTATATCAAATCCTCAACCTAGGCTTGGTTATTTTGCTGCGGTGGTCATCTGCCTACCAGCTGAGATTTTAAAGGCCTTTGGTATAATCAATAAACCTGATTGTAAATGTCACCAGTCTTAATATCAAAGAAAAGTTCTTGAATGGAAAGACAAAAATGATTGGAGAATGCGAGCATCGTACTCGCTACCTCTCACATGCTAAGCGAGCGCTCTACCATTTGAGCTAATTCCCCATGCCTTCTCACTGATGGAATTAAAATGATCTCTGGAGTACCATGTCTGAACATATTTGTTTTTTTCCATTTCGCTGTGATTTTCTAATCTTTTTTCCCAGGTTTTTAAAGATCTCCTATAATATTGAAAAAATAAGCCTACTTATCAAAGGTAAATGTCTGTAATAATCATACAGGCTCTTACCATTACAAATGTTTCAATTTCTGGTGAAATAATGAAGTTTGACAGTATAGCTGATTCTTCCAAATTTCTTTTCGAATGTATTTTTCGAGGTAGAACTTCAAATAAAGAGTGACATAATTGACTTATAAATGGGAAAAGTGTTGAATTGAAGGATGCAGTAAAACCACTATTATATCATAGAAATCAAACCTCTGAAAAGTGTTCAACGATAAAAGAGATTTTCTCCCTTACTTTCCAAGTAAAAAAAACAATTTGTTCAAAGCTATATCAAATCCTCAACCTAGGCTTGGTTATTTTGCTGCGGTGGTCATCTGCCAACCAGGTGAGATTTTAAAAGCATTTGGTATAATCAATAAACCTGGTTGTAAATGTCACCAGTCTTAATATCAAAGAAAAGTTCTTGAATGGAAAGACAAAAATGATTGGAGAATGCGAGCATCGATCTCGCTACCTCTCACATGCTAAGCAAGCGCTCTACCATTTGAGCTAATTCCCCATGACTTCTCACTAATGGAATTAAAATGATCTCTGGAGTACCATGTCTGAACATATTTGTTTTTTTCCATTTCGCTGTGATTTTCTAATCTTTTTTCCCAGGTTTTTAAAGATTTCCTATAATATTGAAAAAATAGCCTACTTATCAAGGGTAATTGTCTGTAATAATCATACAGGCTCTTTCCATAACAAATGTTTCAATTTCTGGTGAAAAAATTAAGTTTGACAGTATAGCTGATTCTTCCAAATTTCTTTTCGAATGTATTTTTGCCAGGTAGAACTTCAAAAACAGAGTGACATAATTGACTTATAATTGGGAAAAGTGTTGAATTGAAGGATGCAGTAAAACCACTATTATATCATAGAAATCAAACCTCTGAAAAGTGTTCAATGATAAAAGAGATTTTCTCCCTTACTTTCCAAGGAAAAAAAACAATTTGTTCAAAGCTATATCAAATCCTCAACCTAGGCTTGGTTATTTTGCTGCGGTGGTCATCTGCCTACCAGCTGAGATTTTAAAAGCATTTTGTATAATCAATAAACCTGATTGTAAATGTCACCAGTCTTAATATCAAAGAAAAGTTCTTGAATGGAAAGACAAAAATGATTAGAGAATGCGAGCATCGATCTCGCTACCTCTCACATGCTAAGCGAGCGCTCTACCATTTGAGCTAATTCCCCATGCCTTCTCACTGATGGAATTAAAATGATCTCTGGAGTACCATGTCTCAACATATTTGTTTTTTTCCATTTCGCTGTGATTTTC
Source organism: Mixophyes fleayi (assembly GCF_038048845.1). Lineage (NCBI taxonomy): Eukaryota > Metazoa > Chordata > Amphibia > Anura > Limnodynastidae > Mixophyes > Mixophyes fleayi. The sequence continues at coordinate 7,922,823 of NC_134404.1, read as the reverse complement.
TAATCTTTTTTCCCAGGTTTTTAAAGATTTCCTATAATATTGAAAAAATAAGCCTACTTATCAAAGGTAAATGTCTGTAATAATCATACAGGCTCTTTCCATTACAAATGTTTCAATTTATGGTGAAAAAATGAAGTTTGACAGTATAGCTGATTCTTCCAAATTTCTTTTCGAATGTATTTTTGCCAGGTAGAACTTCAAAAACAAAGTGACATAATTGACTTATAAATGGGAAAAGTGTTGAATTGAAGGATGCAGTAAAACCACTATTATATCATACAAATCAAACCTCTGAAAAGTGTTCAATGTTAATAGAGATTTTCTCCCTTACTTTTAAAGTAAATAAATAATATGTTCAAAGCTATATCAAATCCTCAGCCTAGGCTTGGTTATTTTGCTGCGGTGCTCATCTGCCAACCAGGTGAGATTTTAAAAGCATTTTGTATAATTAATAAACCTGATTGTAAATGTCACCAGTCTTAATATCAAAGAAAAGTTCTTGAATGGAAAGACAAAAATGATTGGAGAATGCGAGCATCGATCTCGCTACCTCTCACATGCTAAGCGAGCGCTCTACCATTTGAGCTAATTCCCCATGCCTTCTCACTGATGGAATTAAAATGATCTCTGGAGTACCATGTCTCAACATATTTGTTTTTTTCCATTTCGCTGTGATTTTCTGATCTTTTTTCCCAGGTTTTTAAAGATCTCCTATAATATTGAAAAAATAAGCCTACTTATCAAAGGTAAATGTCTGTAAAATTCATACAGGCTCTTTCCATTACAAATGTTTCAATTTATGGTGAAATAATGAAGTTTGACAGTATAGCTGATTCTTCCAAATTTCTTTTCGAATGTATTTTTCCAGGTAGAACTTCAAATAAAGAGTGACATAATTGACTTATAAATGGGAAAAGTGTTGAATTGAAGGATGCAGTAAAACCACTATTATATCATAGAAATCAAACCTCTGAAAAGTGTTCAATGATAAAAGAGATTTTCTCCCTTACTTTCCAAGTAAAAAAAACAATTTGTTCAAAGCTATATCAAATCCTCAACCTAGGCTTGGTTATTTTGCTGCGGTGGTCATCTGCCAATCAGGTGAGATTTTAAAAGCATTTGCTATAATCAATAAACCTGATTGTAAATGTCACCAGTCTTAATATCAAAGAAAAGTTCTTGAATGGAAAGACAAAAATGAATGGAGAATGTGAGCATCGATCTCGCTACCTCTCACATGCTAAGCGAGCTCTCTACCATTTGAGCTAATTCCCCATGCCTTCTCACTGATGGAATTAAAATGATCTCTGGAGTACCATGTCTCAACATATTTGTTTTTTTCCATTTCGCTGTGATTTTCTAATCTTTTTTCCCAGGTTTTTAAAGATCTCCTATAATATTGAAAAAATAAGCCTACTTATCAAAGGTAAATGTCTGTAATAATCATACAGGCTCTTTCTATTACAAATGTTTCAATTTATGGTGAAAAAATGAAGTTTGACAGTATAGCTGATTCTTCCAAATTTCTTTTCGAATGTATTTTTGCCAGGTAGAACTTCAAAAACAAAGTGACATAATTGACTTATAAATGGGAAAAGTGTTGAATTGAAGGATGCAGTAAAACCACTATTATATCATACAAATCAAACCTCTGAAAAGTGTTCAATGTTAATAGAGATTTTCTCCCTTACTTTTAAAGTAAATAAATAATATGTTCAAAGCTATATCAAATCCTCAGCCTAGGCTTGGTTATTTTGCTGCGGTGCTCATCTGCCAACCAGGTGAGATTTTAAAAGCATTTGGTATAATTAATAAACCTGATTGTATATGTCACCAGTCTTAATATCAAAGAAAAGTTCTTGAATGGAAAGACAAAAATGATTGCAGAATGCGAGCATCGATCTCGCTACCTCTCACATGTTAAGCGAGCGCTCTACCATTTGAGCTAATTCCCCATGCCTTCTCACTGATGGAATTAAAATGATCTCTGGAGTACCATGTCTCAACATATTTGTTTTTTTCCATTTCGCTGTGATTTTCTAATCTTTTTTCCCAGGTTTTTAAAGATTTCCTATAATATTGAAAAAATAAGCCTACTTATCAAGGGTAAATGTCTGTAATAATCATGCATGCTCTTTCCATGACAAATTTTTCAATTTCTGGTGAAAAAATTAAGTTTGACAGTATAGCTGATTCTTCCAAATTTCTTTTCGAATGTATTTTTGCCAGGTAGAACTTCAAAAAAAGAGTGACATAATTGACTTATAATTGGGAAAAGTGTTGAATTGAAGGATGCAGTAAAACCACTATTATATCATAGAAATCAAACCTCTGAAAACTGTTCAATGATAAAAGAGATTTTCTCCCTTACTTTCCAAGTAAAAAAAACAATTTGTTCAAAGCTATATCAAATCCTCAACCTAGGCTTGGTTATTTTGCTGCGGTGGTCATCTGCCTACCAGCTGAGATTTTAAAGGCCTTTGGTATAATCAATAAACCTGATTGTAAATGTCACCAGTCTTAATATCAAAGAAAAGTTCTTGAATGGAAAGAGAAAAATGATTGGAGAATGCAAGCATCGATCTCGCTACCTCTCACATGCTAAGTGAGCACTCTACCATTTGAGCTAATTCCCCATGCCTTCTCACTGATGGAATTAAAATGATCTCTGGAGTACCATGTCTCAACATATTTGTTTTTTTCCATTTCGCTGTGATTTTCTAATCTTTTTTCCCAGGTTTTTAAAGATCTCCTATAATATTGAAAAAATAAGCCTACTTATCAAAGGTAAATGTCTGTAATAATCATACAGGCTCTTTCCATTACAAATGTTTCAATTTCTGGTGAAATAATGAAGTTTGACAGTATAGCTGATTCTTCCAAATTTCTTTTCGAATGTATTTTTCCAGGTAGAACTTCAAATAAAGAGTGACATAATTGACTTATAAATGGGAAAAGTGTTGAATTGAAGGATGCAGTAAAACCACTATTATATCATAGAAATCAAACCTCTTAAAAGTGTTCAATGTTAATAGAGATTTTCTCCCTTACTTTTAAAGTAAATAAATATTATGTTCAAAGCTATAACAAATCCTCAGCCTAGGCTTGGTTATTTTGCTGCGGTGGTCATCTGCCAACCAGGTAAGATTTTAAAAGCATTTGGTATAATTAATAAACCTGATTGTATATGTCACCAGTCTTAATATCAAAGAAAAGTTCTTGAATGGAAAGACAAAAATGATCGGAGAATGCGAGCATCGATCTCGCTACCTCTCACATGCTAAGCGAGCGCTCTACCATTTGAGCTAATTCCCCATGCCTTCTCACTGATGGAATTAAAATGATCTCTGGAGTACCATGTCTCAACATATTTGTTTTTTTCCATTTCGCTGTGATTTTCTAATCTTTTTTCCCAGGTTTTTAAAGATTCCCTATAATATTGAAAAAATAAGCCTACTTATCAAGGGTAAATGTCTGTAATAATCATACATGCTCTTTCCATGACAAATTTTTCAATTTCTGGTGAAAAAATTAAGTTTGACAGTATAGCTGATTCTTCCAAATTTCTTTTCGAATGTATTTTTGCCAGGTAGAACTTCAAAAAAAGAGTGACATAATTGACTTATAATTGGGAAAAGTGTTGAATTGAAGGATGCAGTAAAACCACTATTATATCATACAAATCAAACCTCTGAAAAGTGTTCAATGTTAATAGAGATTTTCTCCCTTACTTTTAAAGTAAATAAATAATATGTTCAAAGCTATATCAAATCCTCAGCCTAGGCTTGGTTATTTTGCTGCGGTGCTCATCTGCCAACCAGGTGAGATTTTAAAAGCATTTGGTATAATTAATAAACCTGATTGTATATGTCACCAGTCTTAATATCAAAGAAAAGTTCTTGAATGGAAAGACAAAAATGATTGCAGAATGCGAGCATCGATCTCGCTACCTCTCACATGTTAAGCGAGCGCTCTACCATTTGAGCTAATTCCCCATGCCTTCTCACTGATGGAATTAAAATGATCTCTGGAGTACCATGTCTCAACATATTTGTTTTTTTCCATTTCGCTGTGATTTTCTAATCTTTTTTCCCAGGTTTTTAAAGATTTCCTATAATATTGAAAAAATAAGCCTACTTATCAAGGGTAAATGTCTGTAATAATCATGCATGCTCTTTCCATGACAAATTTTTCAATTTCTGGTGAAAAAATTAAGTTTGACAGTATAGCTGATTCTTCCAAATTTCTTTTCGAATGTATTTTTGCCAGGTAGAACTTCAAAAAAAGAGTGACATAATTGACTTATAATTGGGAAAAGTGTTGAATTGAAGGATGCAGTAAAACCACTATTATATCATAGAAATCAAACCTCTGAAAACTGTTCAATGATAAAAGAGATTTTCTCCCTTACTTTCCAAGTAAAAAAAACAATTTGTTCAAAGCTATATCAAATCCTCAACCTAGGCTTGGTTATTTTGCTGCGGTGGTCATCTGCCTACCAGCTGAGATTTTAAAGGCCTTTGGTATAATCAATAAACCTGATTGTAAATGTCACCAGTCTTAATATCAAAGAAAAGTTCTTGAATGGAAAGAGAAAAATGATTGGAGAATGCAAGCATCGATCTCGCTACCTCTCACATGCTAAGTGAGCACTCTACCATTTGAGCTAATTCCCCATGCCTTCTCACTGATGGAATTAAAATGATCTCTGGAGTACCATGTCTCAACATATTTGTTTTTTTCCATTTCGCTGTGATTTTCTAATCTTTTTTCCCAGGTTTTTAAAGATCTCCTATAATATTGAAAAAATAAGCCTACTTATCAAAGGTAAATGTCTGTAATAATCATACAGGCTCTTTCCATTACAAATGTTTCAATTTCTGGTGAAATAATGAAGTTTGACAGTATAGCTGATTCTTCCAAATTTCTTTTCGAATGTATTTTTCCAGGTAGAACTTCAAATAAAGAGTGACATAATTGACTTATAAATGGGAAAAGTGTTGAATTGAAGGATGCAGTAAAACCACTATTATATCATAGAAATCAAACCTCTTAAAAGTGTTCAATGTTAATAGAGATTTTCTCCCTTACTTTTAAAGTAAATAAATATTATGTTCAAAACTATAACAAATTCTCAGCCTAGGCTTGGTTATTTTGCTGCGGTGGTCATCTGCCAACCAGGTGAGATTTTAAAAGCATTTGGTATAATTAATAAACCTGATTGTATATGTCACCAGTCTTAATATCAAAGAAAAGTTCTTGAATGGAAAGACAAAAATGATCGGAGAATGCGAGCATCGATCTCGCTACCTCTCACATGCTAAGCGAGCGCTCTACCTTTTGAGATAATTCCCCATGCCTTCTCACTGATGGAATTAAAATGATCTCTGGAGTACCATGTCTCAACATATTTGTTTTTTTCCATTTCGCTGTGATTTTCTAATCTTTTTTCCCAGGTTTTTAAAGATTCCCTATAATATTGAAAAAATAAGCCTACTTATCAAGGGTAAATGTCTGTAATAATCATACATGCTCTTTCCATGACAAATTTTTCAATTTCTGGTGAAAAAATTAAGTTTGACAGTATAGCTGATTCTTCCAAATTTCTTTTCGAATGTATTTTTGCCAGGTAGAACTTCAAAAAAAGAGTGACATAATTGACTTATAATTGGGAAAAGTGTTGAATTGAAGGATGCAGTAAAACCACTATTATATCATAGAAATCAAACCTCTGAAAACTGTTCAATGATAAAAGAGATTTTCTCCCTTACTTTCCAAGTAAAAAAAACAATTTGTTCAAAGCTATATCAAATCCTCAACCTAGGCTTGGTTATTTTGCTGCGGTGGTCATCTGCCTACCAGCTGAGATTTTAAAGGCCTTTGGTATAATCAATAAACCTGATTGTAAATGTCACCAGTCTTAATATCAAAGAAAAGTTCTTGAATGGAAAGAGAAAAATGATTGGAGAATGCAAGCATCGATCTCGCTACCTCTCACATGCTAAGTGAGCACTCTACCATTTGAGCTAATTCCCCATGCCTTCTCACTGATGGAATTAAAATGATCTCTGGAGTACCATGTCTCAACATATTTGTTTTTTTCCATTTCGCTGTGATTTTCTAATCTTTTTTCCCAGGTTTTTAAAGATCTCCTATAATATTGAAAAAATAAGCCTACTTATCAAAGGTAAATGTCTGTAATAATCATACAGGCTCTTTCCATTACAAATGTTTCAATTTCTGGTGAAATAATGAAGTTTGACAGTATAGCTGATTCTTCCAAATTTCTTTTCGAATGTATTTTTCCAGGTAGAACTTCAAATAAAGAGTGACATAATTGACTTATAAATGGGAAAAGTGTTGAATTGAAGGATGCAGTAAAACCACTATTATATCATAGAAATCAAACCTCTTAAAAGTGTTCAATGTTAATAGAGATTTTCTCCCTTACTTTTAAAGTAAATAAATATTATGTTCAAAACTATAACAAATCCTCAGCCTAGGCTTGGTTATTTTGCTGCGGTGGTCATCTGCCAACCAGGTGAGATTTTAAAAGCATTTGGTATAATTAATAAACCTGATTGTATATGTCACCAGTCTTAATATCAAAGAAAAGTTCTTGAATGGAAAGACAAAAATGATCGGAGAATGCGAGCATCGATCTCGCTACCTCTCACATGCTAAGCGAGCGCTCTACCATTTGAGCTAATTCCCCATGCCTTCTCACTGATGGAATTAAAATGATCTCTGGAGTACCATGTCTCAACATATTTGTTTTTTTCCATTTCGCTGTGATTTTCTAATCTTTTTTCCCAGGTTTTTAAAGATTCCCTATAATATTGAAAAAATAAGCCTACTTATCAAGGGTAAATGTCTGTAATAATCATACATGCTCTTTCCATGACAAATTTTTCAATTTCTGGTGAAAAAATTAAGTTTGACAGTATAGCTGATTCTTCCAAATTTCTTTTCGAATGTATTTTTGCCAGGTAGAACTTCAAAAAAAGAGTGACATAATTGACTTATAATTGGGAAAAGTGTTGAATTGAAGGATGCAGTAAAACCACTATTATATCATAGAAATCAAACCTCTGAAAACTGTTCAATGATAAAAGAGATTTTCTCCCTTACTTTCCAAGTAAAAAAAACAATTTGTTCAAAGCTATATCAAATCCTCAACCTAGGCTTGGTTATTTTGCTGCGGTGGTCATCTGCCTACCAGCTGAGATTTTAAAGGCCTTTGGTATAATCAATAAACCTGATTGTAAATGTCACCAGTCTTAATATCAAAGAAAAGTTCTTGAATGGAAAGACAAAAATGATTGGAGAATGCGAGCATCGTACTCGCTACCTCTCACATGCTAAGCGAGCGCTCTACCATTTGAGCTAATTCCCCATGCCTTCTCACTGATGGAATTAAAATGATCTCTGGAGTACCATGTCTGAACATATTTGTTTTTTTCCATTTCGCTGTGATTTTCTAATCTTTTTTCCCAGGTTTTTAAAGATCTCCTATAATATTGAAAAAATAAGCCTACTTATCAAAGGTAAATGTCTGTAATAATCATACAGGCTCTTACCATTACAAATGTTTCAATTTCTGGTGAAATAATGAAGTTTGACAGTATAGCTGATTCTTCCAAATTTCTTTTCGAATGTATTTTTCCAGGTAGAACTTCAAATAAAGAGTGACATAATTGACTTATAAATGGGAAAAGTGTTGAATTGAAGGATGCAGTAAAACCACTATTATAGCATAGAAATCAAACCTCTGAAAAGTGTTCAACGATAAAAGAGATTTTCTCCCTTACTTTCCAAGTAAAAAAAACAATTTGTTCAAAGCTATATCAAATCCTCAACCTAGGCTTGGTTATTTTGCTGCGGTGGTCATCTGCCAACCAGGTGAGATTTTAAAAGCATTTGGTATAATCAATAAACCTGGTTGTAAATGTCACCAGTCTTAATATCAAAGAAAAGTTCTTGAATGGAAAGACAAAAATGATTGGAGAATGCGAGCATCGATCTCGCTACCTCTCACATGCTAAGCAAGCGCTCTACCATTTGAGCTAATTTCCCATGACTTCTCACTAATGGAATTAAAATGATCTCTGGAGTACCATGTCTCAACATATTTGTTTTTTTTCATTTCGCTGTGATTTTCTAATCTTTTTTCCCAGGTTTTTAAAGATTTCCTATAATATTGAAAAAATAGCCTACTTATCAAGGGTAATTGTCTGTAATAATCATACATGTTCTTTCCATAACAAATGTTTCAATTTCTGGTGAAAAAATTAAGTTTGACAGTATAGCTGATTCTTCCAAATTTCTTTTCGAATGTATTTTTGCCAGGTAGAACTTCAAAAACAGAGTGACATAATTGACTTATAATTGGGAAAAGTGTTGAATTGAAGGATGCAGTAAAACCACTATTATATCATAGAAATCAAACCTCTGAAAAGTGTTCAATGATAAAAGAGATTTTCTCCCTTACTTTCCAAGGAAAAAAAACAATTTGTTCAAAGCTATATCAAATCCTCAACCTAGGCTTGGTTATTTTGCTGCGGTGGTCATCTGCCTACCAGCTGAGATTTTAAAAGCATTTTGTATAATCAATAAACCTGATTGTAAATGTCACCAGTCTTAATATCAAAGAAAAGTTCTTGAATGGAAAGACAAAAATGATTAGAGAATGCGAGCATCGATCTCGCTACCTCTCACATGCTAAGCGAGCGCTCTACCATTTGAGCTAATTCCCCATGCCTTCTCACTGATGGAATTAAAATGATCTCTGGAGTACCATGTCTCAACATATTTGTTTTTTTCCATTTCGCTGTGATTTTCTAATCTTTTTTCCCAGGTTTTTAAAGATTTCCTATAATATTGAAAAAATAAGCCTACTTATCAAAGGTAAATGTCTGTAATAATCATACAGGCTCTTTCCATTACAAATGTTTCAATTTATGGTGAAAAAATGAAGTTTGACAGTATAGCTGATTCTTCCAAATTTCTTTTCGAATGTATTTTTGCCAGGTAGAACTTCAAAAACAAAGTGACATAATTGACTTATAAATGGGAAAAGTGTTGAATTGAAGGATGCAGTAAAACCACTATTATATCATACAAATCAAACCTCTGAAAAGTGTTCAATGTTAATAGAGATTTTCTCCCTTACTTTTAAAGTAAATAAATAATATGTTCAAAGCTATATCAAATCCTCAGCCTAGGCTTGGTTATTTTGCTGCGGTGCTCATCTGCCAACCAGGTGAGATTTTAAAAGCATTTTGTATAATTAATAAACCTGATTGTAAATGTCACCAGTCTTAATATCAAAGAAAAGTTCTTGAATGGAAAGACAAAAATGATTGGAGAATGCGAGCATCGATCTCGCTACCTCTCACATGCTAAGCGAGCGCTCTACCATTTGAGCTAATTCCCCATGCCTTTTCACTACTGGAATTAAAATGATCTCTGGAGTACCATGCCTCAACATATTTGTTTTTTTCCATTTCGCTGTGATTTTCTTATCTTTTTTCCCAGGTTTATAAAGATTTCCTATAATATTGAAAAAATAAGCCTACTTATCAAGGGTAAATGTCTCTAATAATCATACATGCTCTTTCCATAACAAATGTTTCAATTTCTGGTGAAAAAATTAAGTTTGACAGTATAGCTGATTCTTCCAAATTTCTTTTCGAATGTATTTTTGCCAGGTAGAACTTCAAAAAAAGAGTGACATAATTGACTTATAATTGGGAAAAGTGTTGAATTGAAGGATGCAGTAAAACCACTATTATATCATAGAAATCAAACCTCTGAAAACTGTTCAATGATAAAAGAGATTTTCTCCCTTACTTTCCAAGTAAAAAAAACAATTTATTCAAAGCTATATCAAATCCTCAAACTAGGCTTGGTTATTTTGCTGTGGTGGTCATCTGCCTACCAGCTGAGATTTTAAAGGCCTTTGGTATAATCAATAAACCTGATTGTAAATGTCACCAGTCTTAATATCAAAGAAAAGTTCTTGAATGGAAAGAGAAAAATGATTGGAGAATGCAAGCATCGATCTCGCTACCTCTCACATGCTAAGCGAGCGCTCTACCATTTGAGCTAATTCCCCATGCCTTCTCACTGATGGAATTAAAATGATCTCTGGAGTACCATGTCTCAACATATTTGTTTTTTTTCCATTTCGCTGTGATTTTCTAATCTTTTTTCCCAGGTTTTTAAAGATCTCCTATAATATTGAAAAAATAAGCCTACTTATCAAAGGTAAATGTCTGTAATAATCATACAGGCTCTTTCCATTACAAATGTTTCAATTTCTGGTGAAATAATGAAGTTTGACAGTATAGCTGATTCTTCCAAATTTCTTTTCGAATGTATTTTTCCAGGTAGAACTTCAAATAAAGAGTGACATAATTGACTTATAAATGGGAAAAGTGTTGAATTGAAGGATGCAGTAAAAACACTATTATATCATAGAAATCAAACCTCTGAAAAGTGTTCAATGTTAATAGAGATTTTCTCCCTTACTTTTAAAGTAAATAAATATTATGTTCAAAGCTATATCAAATCCTCAGCCTAGGCTTGGTTATTTTGCTGCGGTGGTCATCTGCCAACCAGGTGAGATTTTAAAAGCATTTGGTATAATTAATAAACCTGATTGTATATGTCACCAGTCTTAATATCAGAGAAAAGTTCTTGAATGAAAAGACAAAAATAATTGGAGAATGCGAGCATCGATCTCGCTACCTCTCACATGCTAAGCGAGCGCTCTACCATTTGAGCTAATTCCCCATGCCTTCTCACTGATGGAATTAAAATGACCTCTGGAGTACCATTTCTCAACATATTTGTTTTTTTCCATTTCGCTGTGATTTTCTAATCTTTTTTCCCAGGTTTTTAAAGATTTCCTATAATATTGAAAAAATAGCCTACTTATCAAGGGTAAATGTCTGTAATAATCATACATGCTCTTTCCATAACAAATGTTTCAATTTCTGGTGAAAAAATTAAGTTTGACAGTATAGCTGATTCTTCCAAATTTCTTTTCGAATGTATTTTTGCCAGGTAGAACTTCAAAAAAAGAGTGACATAATTGACTTATAATTGGGAAAAGTGTTGAATTGAAGGATGCAGTAAAACCACTATTATATCATACAAATCAAACCTCTGAAAAGTGTTCAATGATAAAAGAGATTTTCTCCCTTACTTTCCAAGTAAAAAAAACAATTTGTTCAAAGCTATATCAAATCCTCAACCTAGGCTTGGTTATTTTGCTGCGGTGGTCATCTGCCTACCAGCTGAGATTTTAAAAGCATTTTGTATAATCAATAAACCTGATTGTAAATGTCACCAGTCTTAATATCAAAGAAAAGTTCTTGAATGGAAAGACAAAAATGATTGGAGAATGCGAGCATCGATCTCGCTACCTCTCACATGCTAAGCGAGCGCTCTACCATTTGAGCTAATTCCCCATGCCTTTTCGCTAATGGAATTAAAATGATCTCTGGAGTACCATGCCTCAACATATTTGTTTTTTTCCATTTCGCTGTGATTTTCTAATCTTTTTTCCCAGGTTTTTAAAGATCTCCTATAATATTGAAAAAATAAGCCTACTTATCAAAGGTAAATGTCTGTAATAATCATACAGGCTCTTTCCATTACAAATGTTTCAATTTCTGGTGAAATAATGAAGTTTTACAGTATAGCTGATTCTTCCAAATTTCTTTTCGAATGTATTTTTGCCAGGTAGAACTTCAAAAAAAGAGTGACATAATTGACTTATAATTGGGAAAAGTGTTGAATTGAAAGATGCAGTAAAACCACTATTATATCATAGAAATCAAACCTCTGAAAACTGTTCAATGATAAAAGGGATTTTCTCCCTTACTTTCCAAGTAAAAAAAACAATTTGTTCAAAGCTATATCAAATCCTCAACCTAGGCTTGGTTATTTTGCTGCGGTGGTCATCTGCCTACCAGCTGAGATTTTAAAGGCCTTTGTTATAATCAATAAACCTGATTGTAAATGTCACCAGTCTTAATATCAAAGAAAAGTTCTTGAATGGAAAGAGAAAAATGATTGGAGAATGCAAGCATCGATCTCGCTACCTCTCACATGCTAAGCGAGCGCTCTACCATTTGAGCTTATTCCCCATGCCTTCTCACTGATGGAATTAAAATGATCTCTGGAGTACCATGTCTCAACATATTTGTTTTTTTCCATTTCGCTGTGATTTTCTAATCTTTTTTCCCAGGTTTTTAAAGATTCCCTATAATATTGAAAAAATAAGCCTACTTATCAAGGGTAAATGTCTGTAATAATCATACATGCTCTTTCCATGACAAATGTTTCAATTTCTGGTGAAATAATGAAGTTTGACAGTATAGCTGATTCTTCCAAATTTCTTTTCGAATGTATTTTTCCAGGTAGAACTTCAAATAAAGAGTGACATAATTGACTTATAAATGGGAAAAGTGTTGAATTGAAGGATGCAGTAAAAACACTATTATATCATAGAAATCAAACCTCTGAAAAGTGTTCAATGTTAATAGAGATTTTCTCCCTTACTTTTAAAGTAAATAAATATTATGTTCAAAGCTATATCAAATCCTCAGCCTAGGCTTGGTTATTTTGCTGCGGTGGTCATCTGCCAACCAGGTGAGATTTTAAAAGCATTTGGTATAATTAATAAACCTGATTGTATATGTCACCAGTCTTAATATCAGAGAAAAGTTCTTGAATGAAAAGACAAAAATAATTGGAGAATGCGAGCATCGATCTCGCTACCTCTCACATGCTAAGCGAGCGCTCTACCATTTGAGCTAATTCCCCATGCCTTCTCACTGATGGAATTAAAATGACCTCTGGAGTACCATTTCTCAACATATTTGTTTTTTTCCATTTCGCTGTGATTTTCTAATCTTTTTTCCCAGGTTTTTAAAGATTTCCTATAATATTGAAAAAATAGCCTACTTATCAAGGGTAAATGTCTGTAATAATCATACATGCTCTTTCCATAACAAATGTTTCAATTTCTGGTGAAAAAATTAAGTTTGACAGTATAGCTGATTCTTCCAAATTTCTTTTCGAATGTATTTTTGCCAGGTAGAACTTCAAAAAAAGAGTGACATAATTGACTTATAATTGGGAAAAGTGTTGAATTGAAGGATGCAGTAAAACCACTATTATATCATACAAATCAAACCTCTGAAAAGTGTTCAATGATAAAAGAGATTTTCTCCCTTACTTTCCAAGTAAAAAAAACAATTTGTTCAAAGCTATATCAAATCCTCAACCTAGGCTTGGTTATTTTGCTGCGGTGGTCATCTGCCTACCAGCTGAGATTTTAAAAGCATTTTGTATAATCAATAAACCTGATTGTAAATGTCACCAGTCTTAATATCAAAGAAAAGTTCTTGAATGGAAAGACAAAAATGATTGGAGAATGCGAGCATCGATCTCGCTACCTCTCACATGCTAAGTGAGCGCTCTACCATTTGAGCTAATTCCCCATGCCTTTTCGCTAATGGAATTAAAATGATCTCTGGAGTACCATGCCTCAACATATTTGTTTTTTTCCATTTCGCTGTGATTTTCTAATCTTTTTTCCCAGGTTTTTAAAGATCTCCTATAATATTGAAAAAATAAGCCTACTTATCAAAGGTAAATGTCTGTAATAATCATACAGGCTCTTTCCATTACAAATGTTTCAATTTCTGGTGAAATAATGAAGTTTTACAGTATAGCTGATTCTTCCAAATTTCTTTTCGAATGTATTTTTGCCAGGTAGAACTTCAAAAAAAGAGTGACATAATTGACTTATAATTGGGAAAAGTGTTGAATTGAAAGATGCAGTAAAACCACTATTATATCATAGAAATCAAACCTCTGAAAACTGTTCAATGATAAAAGGGATTTTCTCCCTTACTTTCCAAGTAAAAAAAACAATTTGTTCAAAGCTATATCAAATCCTCAACCTAGGCTTGGTTATTTTGCTGCGGTGGTCATCTGCCTACCAGCTGAGATTTTAAAGGCCTTTGTTATAATCAATAAACCTGATTGTAAATGTCACCAGTCTTAATATCAAAGAAAAGTTCTTGAATGGAAAGAGAAAAATGATTGGAGAATGCAAGCATCGATCTCGCTACCTCTCACATGCTAAGCGAGCGCTCTACCATTTGAGCTTATTCCCCATGCCTTCTCACTGATGGAATTAAAATGATCTCTGGAGTACCATGTCTCAACATATTTGTTTTTTTCCATTTCGCTGTGATTTTCTAATCTTTTTTCCCAGGTTTTTAAAGATCTCCTATAATATTGAAAAAATAAGCCTACTTATCAAAGGTAAATGTCTGTAATAATCATACAGGCTCTTTCCATTACAAATTTTTCAATTTCTGGTGAAAAAATTAAGTTTGACAGTATAGCTGATTCTTCCAAATTTCTTTTCGAATGTATTTTTGCCAGGTAGAACTTCAAAAAAAGAGTGACATAATTGACTTTTAATTGGGAAAAGTGTTGAATTGAAGGATGCAGTAAAACCACTATTATATCATAGAAATCAAACTTCTGAAAACTGTTCAATGATAAAAGAGATTTTCTCCCTTACTTTCCAAGTAAAAAAAACAATTTGTTCAAAGCTATATCAAATCCTCAACCTAGGCTTGGTTATTTTGCTGCGGTGGTCATCTGCCTACCAGCTGAGATTTTAAAGGCCTTTGGTATAATCAATAAACCTGATTGTAAATGTCACCAGTCTTAATATCAAAGAAAAGTTCTTGAATGGAAAGACAAAAATGATTGGAGAATGCGAGCATCGTACTCGCTACCTCTCACATGCTAAGCAAGCGCTCTACCATTTGAGCTAATTCCCCATGCCTTCTCACTGATGGAACTAAAATGATCTCTGGAGTACCATGTCTGAACATATTTGTTTTTTTCCATTTCGCTGTGATTTTCTAATCTTTTTTCCCATGTTTTTAAAGATCTCCTATGATATTGAAAAAATAAGCCTACTTATCAAAGGTAAATGTCTGTAATAATCATACAGGCTCTTACCATTACAAATGTTTCAATTTCTGGTGAAATAATGAAGTTTGACAGTATAGCTGATTCTTCCAAATTTCTTTTCGAATGTATTTTTCCAGGTAGAACTTTAAATAAAGAGTGACATAATTGACTTATAAATGGGAAAAGTGTTGAATTGAAGGATGCAGTAAAACCACTATTATATCATACAAATCAAACCTCTGAAAAGTGTTCAATGATAAAAGAGATTTTCTCCCTTACTTTCCAAGTAAAAAAAACAATTTGTTCAAAGCTATATCAAATCCTCAACCTAGGCTTGGTTATTTTGCTGCGGTGGTCATCTGCCAACCAGGTGAGATTTTAAAAGCATTTGGTATAATCAATAAACCTGATTGTAAATGTCACCAGTCTTAATATCAAAGAAAAGTTCTTGAATGGAAAGACAAAAATGATTGGAGAATGTGAGCAACGATCTCGCTACCTCTCACATGCTAAGCGAGCGCTCTACCATTTGAGCTAATTCCCCATGCCTTCTCACTGATGGAATTAAAATGATCTCTGGAGTACCATGTCTGAACATATTTGTTTTTTTCCATTTCGCTGTGATTTTCTAATCTTTTTTCCCAGGTTTTTAAAGATCTCCTATAATATTGAAAAAATAAGCCTACTTATCAAAGGTAAATGTCTGTAATAATCATACAGGCTCTTTCTATTACAAATGTTTCAATTTATGGTGAAAAAATGAAGTTCGACAGTATAGCTGATTCTTCCAAATTTCTTTTCGAATGTATTTTTGCCAGGTAGAACTTCAAAAAAAGAGTGACATAATTGACTTATAATTGGGAAAAGTGTTGAATTGAAAGATGCAGTAAAACCACTATTATATCATAGAAATCAAACCTCTGAAAACTGTTCAATGATAAAAGAGATTTTCTCCCTTACTTTCCAAGTAAAAAAAACAATTTGTTCAAAGCTATATCAAATCCTCAACCTAGGCTTGGTTATTTTGCTGCGGTGGTCATCTGCCTACCAGCTGAGATTTTAAAGGCCTTTGGTATAATCAATAAACCTGATTGTAAATGTCACCAGTCTTAATATCAAAGAAAAGTTCTTGAATGGAAAGAGAAAAATGATTGGAGAATGCAAGCATCGATCTCGCTACTTCTCACATGCTAAGCGAGCGCTCTACCATTTGAGCTAATTCCCCATGCCTTCTCACTGATGGAATTAAAATGATCTCTGGAGTACCATGTCTCAACATATTTGTTTTTTTCCATTTCGCTGTGATTTTCTAATCTTTTTTCCCAGGTTTTTAAAGATTTCCTATAATATTGAAAAAATAGCCTACTTATCAAGGGTAAATGTCTGTAATAATCATACATGCTCTTTCCATAACAAATGTTTCAATTTCTGGTGAAAAAATTAAGTTTGACAGTATAGCTGATTCTTCCAAATTTCTTTTCGAATGTATTTTTGCCAGGTAGAACTTCAAAAAAAGAGTGACATAATTGACTTATAATTGGGAAAAGTGTTGATTTGAAGGATGCAGTAAAACCACTATTATATCATACAAATCAAACCTCTGAAAAGTGTTCAATGATAAAAGAGATTTTCTCCCTTACTTTCCAAGTAAAAAAAACAATTTGTTCAAAGCTATATCAAATCCTCAACCTAGGCTTGGTTATTTTGCTGCGGTGGTCATCTGCCAACCAGGTGAGATTTTAAAAGCATTTGGTATAATCAATAAACCTGATTGTAAATGTCACCAGTCTTAATATCAAAGAAAAGTTCTTGAATGGAAAGACAAAAATGATTGGAGAATGTGAGCATCAATCTCGCTACCTCTCACATGCTAAGCGAGCGCTCTACCATTTGAGCTAATTCCCCATGCCTTCTCACTGATGGAATTAAAATGATCTCTGGAGTACCATGTCTCAACATATTTGTTTTTTTCCATTTCGCTGTGATTTTCTAATCTTTTTTCCCAGGTTTTTAAAGATCTCCTATAATATTGAAAAAATAAGCCTACTTATCAAAGGTAAATGTCTGTAATAATCATACAGGCTCTTTCCATTACAAATGTTTCAATTTATGGTGAAAAAATGAAGTTCGACAGTATAGCTGATTCTTCCAAATTTCTTTTCGAATGTATTTTTGCCAGGTAGAACTTCAAAAACAAAGTGACATAATTGACTTATAAATGGGAAAAGTGTTGAATTGAAGGATGCAGTAAAACCACTATTATATCATACAAATCAAACCTCTGAAAAGTGTTCAATGTTAATAGAGATTTTCTCCCTTACTTTTAAAGTAAATAAATAATATGTTCAAAGCTATATCAAATCCTCAGCCTAGGCTTGGTTATTTTGCTGCGGTGCTCATTTGCCAACCAGGTGAGATTTTAAAAGCATTTTGTATAATCAATAAACCTGATTGTAAATGTCACCAGTCTTAATATCAAAGAAAAGTTCTTGAATGGAAAGACAAAAATGATTGGAGAATGCGAGCATTGATCTTGCTACCTCTCACATGCTAAGCAAGCGCTCTACCATTTGAGCTAATTCCCCATGCCTTCTCACTAATGGAATTAAAATGATCTCTGGAGTACCATGTCTCAACATATTTGTTTTTTTCCATTTCGCTGTGATTTTCTAATCTTTTTTCCCAGGTTTTTAAAGATTTCCTATAATATTGAAAAAATAGCCTACTTATCAAGGGTAAATGTCTGTAATAATCATACATGCTCTTTCCATAACAAATGTTTCAATTTTAGGTGAAAAAATTAAGTTTGACAGTATAGCTGATTCTTCCAAATTTCTTTTCGAATGTATTTTTGCCAGGTAGAACTTCAAAAAAAGAGTGACATAATTGACTTATAATTGGGAAAAGTGTTGAATTGAAGGATGTAGTAAAACCACTATTATATCATACAAATCAAACCTCTGAAAAGTGTTCAATGATAAAAGAGATTTTCTCCCTTACTTTCCAAGTAAAAAAAACAATTTGTTCAAAGCTATATAAAATCCTCAACCTAGGC
Organism: Mixophyes fleayi; assembly: GCF_038048845.1. Lineage (NCBI taxonomy): Eukaryota > Metazoa > Chordata > Amphibia > Anura > Limnodynastidae > Mixophyes > Mixophyes fleayi. The sequence continues at coordinate 7,904,753 of NC_134404.1, read as the reverse complement.
TTGGTTATTTTGCTGCGGTGGTCATCTGCCTACCAGCTGAGATTTTAAAAGCATTTTGTATAATCAATAAACCTGATTGTAAATGTCACCAGTCTTAATATCAAAGAAAAGTTCTTGAATGGAAAGACAAAAATGATTGGAGAATGCGAGCATCGATCTCGCTACCTCTCACATGCTAAGAGAGCGCTCTACCATTTGAGCTAATTCCCCATGCCTTCTCACTGATGGAATTAAAATGATCTCTGGAGTACCATGTCTCAACATATTTGTTTTTTTCCATTTCGCTGTGATTTTCTAATCTTTTTTCCCAGGTTTTTAAAGATTTCCTATAATATTGAAAAAATAAGCCTACTTATCAAAGGTAAATGTCTGTAATAATCATACAGGCTCTTTCCATTACAAATGTTTCAATTTATGGTGAAAAAATGAAGTTTGACAGTATAGCTGATTCTTCCAAATTTCTTTTCGAATGTATTTTTGCCAGGTAGAACTTCAAAAACAAAGTGACATAATTGACTTATAAATGGGAAAAGTGTTGAATTGAAGGATGCAGTAAAACCACTATTATATCATACAAATCAAACCTCTGAAAAGTGTTCAATGTTAATAGAGATTTTCTCCCTTACTTTTAAAGTAAATAAATAATATGTTCAAAGCTATATCAAATCCTCAGCCTAGGCTTGGTTATTTTGCTGCGGTGCTCATCTGCCAACCAGGTGAGATTTTAAAAGCATTTGGTATAATCAATAAACCTGATTGTAAATGTCACCAGTCTTAATATCAAAGAAAAGTTCTTGAATGGAAAGACAAAAATGATTGGAGAATGCGAGCATCGATCTCGCTACCTCTCACATGCTAAGCAAGCGCTCTACCATTTCAGCTAATTCCCCATGCCTTTTCGCTAATGGAATTAAAATGATCTCTGGAGTACCATGCCTCAACATATTTGTTTTTTTCCATTTCGCTGTGATTTTCTAATCTTTTTTCCCAGGTTTTTAAAGATTTCCTATAATATTGAAAAAATAAGCCTACTTATCAAGGGTAAATGTCTCTAATAATCATACATGCTCTTTCCATAACAAATGTTTCAATTTCTGGTGAAAAAATTAAGTTTGACAGTATAGCTGATTCTTCCAAATTTCTTTTCGAATGTATTTTTGCCAGGTAGAACTTCAAAAAAAAAGTGACATAATTGACTTATAATTGGGAAAAGTGTTGAATTGAAAGATGCAGTAAAACCACTATTATATCATAGAAATCAAACCTCTGAAAACTGTTCAATGATAAAAGAGATTTTCTCCCTTACTTTCCAAGTAAAAAAAACAATTTGTTCAAAGCTATATCAAATCCTCAACCTAGGCTTGGTTATTTTGCTGCGGTGGTCATCTGCCTACCAGCTGAGATTTTAAAGGCCTTTGGTATAATCAATAAACCTGATTGTAAATGTCACCAGTCTTAATATCAAAGAAAAGTTCTTGAATGGAAAGAGAAAAATGATTGGAGAATGCAAGCATCGATCTTGCTACTTCTCACATGCTAAGCGAGCGCTCTACCATTTGAGCTAATTCCCCATGCCTTCTCACTGATGGAATTAAAATGATCTCTGGAGTACCATGTCTCAACATATTTGTTTTTTTCCATTTCGCTGTGATTTTCTAATCTTTTTTCCCAGGTTTTTAAAGATTTCCTATAATATTGAAAAAATAGCCTACTTATCAAGGGTAAATGTCTGTAATAATCATACATGCTCTTTCCATAACAAATGTTTCAATTTCTGGTGAAAAAATTAAGTTTGACAGTATAGCTGATTCTTCCAAATTCCTTCCGAATGTATTTTTGCCAGGTAGAACTTCAAAAAAAGAGTGACATAATTGACTTATAATTGGGAAAAGTGTTGAATTGAAGGATGCAGTAAAACCACTATTATATCATACAAATCAAACCTCTGAAAAGTGTTCAATGATAAAAGAGATTTTCTCCCTTACTTTCCAAGTAAAAAAAACAATTTGTTCAAAGCTATATCAAATCCTCAACCTAGGCTTGGTTATTTTGCAGCGGTGGTCATCTGCCTACCAGCTGAGATTTTAAAAGCATTTTGTATAATCAATAAACCTGATTGTAAATGTCACCAGTCTTAATATCAAAGAAAAGTTCTTGAATGGAAAGACAAAAATGATTGGAGAATGCGAGCATCGATCTCGCTACCTCTCACATGCTAAGCGAGCGCTCTACCATTTGAGCTAATTCCCCATGCCTTCTCACTGATGGAATTAAAATGATCTCTGGAGTACCATGTCTCAACATATTTGTTTTTTTCCATTTCGCTGTGATTTTCTAATCTTTTTTCCCAGGTTTTTAAAGATTTCCTATAATATTGAAAAAATAAGCCTACTTATCAAGGGTAAATGTCTCTAATAATCATACATGCTCTTTCCATAACAAATGTTTCAATTTCTGGTGAAAAAATTAAGTTTGACAGTATAGCTGATTCTTCCAAATTTCTTTTCGAATGTATTTTTGCCAGGTAGAACTTCAAAAAAAAAAATGACATAATTGACTTATAATTGGGAAAAGTGTTGAATTGAAAGATGCAGTAAAACCACTATTATATCATAGAAATCAAACCTCTGAAAACTGTTCAATGATAAAAGAGATTTTCTCCCTTACTTTCCAAGTAAAAAAAACAATTTGTTCAAAGCTATATCAAATCCTCAACCTAGGCTTGGTTATTTTGCTGCGGTGGTCATCTGCCTACCAGCTGAGATTTTAAAGGTCTTTGGTATAATCAATAAACCTGATTGTAAATGTCACCAGTCTTAATATCAAAGAAAAGTTCTTGAATGGAAAGAGAAAAATGATTGGAGAATGCAAGCATCGATCTTGCTACTTCTCACATGCTAAGCGAGCGCTCTACCATTTGAGCTAATTCCCCATGCCTTCTCACTGATGGAATTAAAATGATCTCTGGAGTACCATGTCTCAACATATTTGTTTTTTTCCATTTCGCTGTGATTTTCTAATCTTTTTTCCCAGGTTTTTAAAGATCTCCTATGATATTGAAAAAATAAGCCTACTTATCAAAGGTAAATGTCTGTAATAATCATACAGACTCTTACCATTACAAATGTTTCAATTTCTGGTGAAATAATGAAGTTTGACAGTATAGCTGATTCTTCCAAATTTCTTTTCGAATGTATTTTTTCAGGTAGAACTTTAAATAAAGAGTGACATAATTGACTTATAAATGGGAAAAGTGTTGAATTGAAGGATGCAGTAAAACCACTATTATATCATACAAATCAAACCTCTGAAAAGTGTTCAATGATAAAAGAGATTTTCTCCCTTACTTTCCAAGTAAAAAAAACAATTTGTTTAAAGCTATATCAAATCCTCAACCTAGGCTTGGTTATTTTGCTGCGGTGGTCATCTGCCAACCAGGTGAGATTTTAAAAGCATTTGGTATAATCAATAAACCTGATTGTAAATGTCACCAGTCTTAATATCAAAGAAAAGTTCTTGAATGGAAAGACAAAAATGATTGGAGAATGTGAGCATCGATCTCGCTACCTCTCACATGCTAAGCGAGCGCTCTACCATTTGAGCTAATTCCCCATGCCTTCTCACTGATGGCATTAAAATGATCTCTGGAGTACCATGTCTGAACATATTTGTTTTTTTCCATTTCGCTGTGATTTTCTAATCTTTTTTCCCAGGTTTTTAAAGATCTCCTATAATATTGAAAAAATAAGCCTACTTATCAAAGGTAAATGTCTGTAATAATCATACAGGCTCTTACCATTACAAATGTTTCAATTTCTGGTGAAATAATGAAGTTTGACAGTATAGCTGATTCTTCCAAATTTCTTTTCGAATGTATTTTTCCAGGTAGAACTTCAAATAAAGAGTGACATAATTGACTTATAAATGGGAAAAGTGTTGAATTGAAGGATGCAGTAAAACCACTATTATATCATAGAAATCAAACCTCTGAAAAGTGTTCAATGATAAAAGAGATTTTCTCCCTTACTTTCCAAGTAAAAAAAACAATTTGTTCAAAGCTATATCAAATCCTCAACCTAGGCTTGGTTATTTTGCTGCGGTGGTCATCTGCCAACCAGGTGAGATTTTAAAAGCATTTGGTATAATCAATAAACCTGATTGTAAATGTCACCAGTCTTAATATCAAAGAAAAGTTCTTGAATGGAAAGACAAAAATGAATGGAGAATGTGAGCATCGATCTCGCTACCTCTCACATGCTAAGCGAGCTCTCTACCATTTGAGCTAATTCCCCATGCCTTCTCACTGATGGAATTAAAATGATCTCTGGAGTACCATGTCTCAACATATTTGTTTTTTTCCATTTCGCTGTGATTTTCTAATCTTTTTTCCCAGGTTTTTAAAGATCTCCTATAATATTGAAAAAATAAGCCTACTTATCAAAGGTAAATGTCTGTAATAATCATACAGGCTCTTTCTATTACAAATGTTTCAATTTATGGTGAAAAAATGAAGTTTGACAGTATAGCTGATTCTTCCAAATTTCTTTTCGAATGTATTTTTGCCAGGTAGAACTTCAAAAACAAAGTGACATAATTGACTTATAAATGGGAAAAGTGTTGAATTGAAGGATGCAGTAAAACCACTATTATATCATACAAATCAAACCTCTGAAAAGTGTTCAATGTTAATAGAGATTTTCTCCCTTACTTTTAAAGTAAATAAATAATATGTTCAAAGCTATATCAAATCCTCAGCCTAGGCTTGGTTTTTTTGCTGCGGTGCTCATCTGCCAACCAGGTGAGATTTTAAAAGCATTTTGTATAATCAATAAACCTGATTGTAAATGTCACCAGTCTTAATATCAAAGAAAAGTTCTTGAATGGAAAGACAAAAATGATTGGAGAATGCGAACATCGATCTCGCTATCTCTCACATGCTAAGCAAGCGCTCTACCATTTGAGCTAATTCCCCTTGCCTTCTCACTAATGGAATTAAAATGATCTCTGGAGTACCATGCCTCAACATATTTGTTTTTTTCCATTTCGCTGTGATTTTCTAATCTTTTTTCCCAGGTTTTTAAAGATTTCCTATAATATTGAAAAAATAGCCTACTTATCAAGGGTAAATGTCTGTAATAATCATACATGCTCTTTCCATAACAAATGTTTCAATTTCTGGTGAAAAAATTAAGTTTGACAGTATAGCTGATTCTTCCAAATTTCTTTTCGAATGTATTTTTCCAGGTAGAACTTCAAATAAAGAGTGACATAATTGACTTATAAATGGGAAAAGTGTTGAATTGAAGGATGCAGTAAAACCACTATTATATCATAGAGATCAAACCTCTGAAAAGTGTTCAATGATAAAAGAGATTTTCTCCCTTACTTTCCAAGTAAAAAAAACAATTTGTTCAAAGCTATATCAAATCCTCAACCTAGGCTTGGTTATTTTGCTGCGGTGGTCATCTGCCAACCAGGTGAGATTTTAAAAGCATTTGGTATAATCAATAAACCTGATTGTAAATGTCACCAGTCTTAATATCAAAGAAAAGTTCTTGAATGGAAAGACAAAAATGATTGGAGAATGCGAGCATCGATCTCGCTATCTCTCACATGCTAAGCAAGCGCTCTACCATTTGAGCTAATTTCCCATGCCTTCTCACTAATGGAATTAAAATGATCTCTGGAGTACCATGCCTCAACATATTTGTTTTTTTCCATTTCGCTGTGATTTTCTAATCTTTTTTCCCAGGTTTTTAAAGATTTCCTATAATATTGAAAAAATAGCCTACTTATCAAGGGTAAATGTCTGTAATAATCATACATGCTCTTTCCATAACAAATGTTTCAATTTCTGGTGAAAAAATTAAGTTTGACAGTATAGCTGATTCTTCCAAATTTCTTTTCGAATGTATTTTTGCCAGGTAGAACTTCAAAAAAAGAGTGACATAATTGACTTATAATTGGGAAAAGTGTTGAATTGAAGGATGCAGTAAAACCACTATTATATCATACAAATCAAACCTCTGAAAAGTGTTCAATGATAAAAGAGATTTTCTCCCTTACTTTCCAAGCAAAAAAAACAATTTGTTCAAAGCTATATCAAATCCTCAACCTAGGCTTGGTTATTTTGCTGCGGTGGTCATCTGCCTACCAGCTGAGATTTTAAAAGCATTTTGTATAATCAATAAACCTGATTGTAAATGTCACCAGTCTTAATATCAAAGAAAAGTTCTTGAATGGAAAGGCAAAAATGATTGGAGAATGCGAGCATCGATCTCGCTACCTCTCACATGCTAAGCGAGCGCTCTACCATTTGAGCTAATTCCCCATGCCTTCTCACTGATGGAATTAAAATGATCTCTGGAGTACCATGTCTCAACATATTTGTTTTTTTCCATTTCGCTGTGATTTTCTAATCTTTTTTCCCAGGTTTTTAAAGATTTCCTATAATATTGAAAAAATAAGCCTACTTATCAAAGGTAAATGTCTGTAATAATCATACAGGCTCTTTCCATTACAAATGTTTCAATTTATGGTGAAAAAATGAAGTTTGACAGTATAGCTGATTCTTCCAAATTTCTTTTCGAATGTATTTTTGCCAGGTAGAACTTCAAAAACAAAGTGACATAATTGACTTATAAATGGGAAAAGTGTTGAATTGAAGGATGCAGTAAAACCACTATTATATCATACAAATCAAACCTCTGAAAAGTGTTCAATGTTAATAGAGATTTTCTCCCTTACTTTTAAAGTAAATAAATAATATGTTCAAAGCTATATCAAATCCTCAGCCTAGGCTTGGTTATTTTGCTGCGGTGCTCATCTGCCAACCAGGTGAGATTTTAAAAGCATTTTGTATAATCAATAAACCTGATTGTAAATGTCACCAGTCTTAATATCAAAGAAAAGTTCTTGAATGGAAAGACAAAAATGATTGGAGAATGCGAGCATCGATCTCGCTACCTCTCACATGCTAAGCGAGCGCTCTACCATTTGAGCTAATTCCCCATGCCTTTTCGCTAATGGAATTAAAATGATCTCTGGAGTACCATGCCTCAACATATTTGTTTTTTTCCATTTCGCTGTGATTTTCTAATCTTTTTTCCCAGGTTTTTAAAGATTTCCTATAATATTGAAAAAATAAGCCTACTTATCAAGGGTAAATGTCTCTAATAATCATACATGCTCTTTCCATAACAAATGTTTCAATTTCTGGTGAAAAAATTAAGTTTGACAGTATAGCTGATTCTTCCAAATTTCTTTTCGAATGTATTTTTGCCAGGTAGAACTTCAAAAAAAGAGTGACATAATTGACTTATAATTGGGAAAAGTGTTGAATTGAAAGATGCAGTAAAACCACTATTATATCATAGAAATTAAACCTCTGAAAACTGTTCAATGATAAAAGAGATTTTCTCCCTTACTTTCCAAGTAAAAAAAACAATTTGTTCAAAGCTATATCAAATCCTCAACCTAGGCTTGGTTATTTTGCTGCGGTGGTCATCTGCCTACCAGCTGAGATTTTAAAGGCCTTTGGTATAATCAATAAACCTGATTGTAAATGTCACCAGTCTTAATATCAAAGAAAAGTTCTTGAATGGAAAGAGAAAAATGATTGGAGAATGCAAGCATCGATCTCGCTACCTCTCACATGCTAAGCGAGCGCTCTACCATTTGAGCTAATTCCCCATGCCTTCTCACTGATGGAATTAAAATGATCTCTGGAGTACCATGTCTCAACATATTTGTTTTTTTCCATTTTGCTGTGATTTTCTAATCTTTTTTCCCAGGTTTTTAAAGATCTCCTATAATATTGAAAAAATAAGCCTACTTATCAAAGGTAAATGTCTGTATTAATCATACAGGCTCTTTCCATTACAAATGTTTCAATTTCTGGTGAAATAATGAAGTTTGACAGTATAGCTGATTCTTCCAAATTTCTTTTCGAATGTATTTTTCCAGGTAGAACTTCAAATAAAGAGTGACATAATTGACTTATAAATGGGAAAAGTGTTGAATTGAAGGATGCAGTAAAACCACTATTATATCATACAAATCAAACCTCTGAAAAGTGTTCAATGATAAAAGAGATTTTCTCCCTTACTTTCCAAGTAAAAAAAACAATTTGTTCAAAGGTATATCAAATCCTCAACCTAGGCTTGGTTATTTTGCTGCGGTGGTCATCTGCCAACCAGGTGAGATTTTAAAAGCATTTGGTATAATCAATAAACCTGATTGTAAATGTCACCAGTCTTAATATCAAAGAAAAGTTCTTGAATGGAAAGACAAAAATGATTGGAGAATGTGAGCATCGATCTCGCGACCTCTCACATGCTAAGCGAGCGCTCTACCATTTCAGCTAATTCCCCATGCCTTCTCACTGATGGAATTAAAATGATCTCTGGAGTACCATGTCTCAACATATTTGTTTTTTTCCATTTCGCTGTGATTTTCTAATCTTTTTTCCCAGGTTTTTAAAGATCTCCTATAATATTGAAAAAATAAGCCTACTTATCAAAGGTAAATGTCTGTAATAATCATACATGCTCTTTCCATAACAAATGTTTCAATTTCTGGTGAAAAAATTAAGTTTGACAGTATAGCTGATTCTTCCAAATTTCTTTTCGAATGTATTTTTGCCAGGTAGAACTTCAAAAAAAGAGTGACATAATTGACTTATAATTGGGAAAAGTGTTGAATTGAAAAATGCAGTAAAACCACTATTATATCATAGAAATCAAACCTCTGAAAACTGTTCAATGATAAAAGAGATTTTCTCCCTTACTTTCCAAGTAAAAAAAACAATTTGTTCAAAGCTATATCAAATCCTCAACCTAGGCTTGGTTATTTTGCTGCGGTGGTCATCTGCCTACCAGCTGAGATTTTAAAGGCCTTTGGTATAATCAATAAACCTGATTGTAAATGTCACCAGTCTTAATATCAAAGAAAAGTTCTTGAATGGAAAGAGAAAAATGATTGGAGAATGCAAGCATCGATCTCGCTACCTCTCACATGCTAAGCGAGCGCTCTACCATTTGAGCTAATTCCCCATGCCTTCTCACTGATGGAATTAAAATGATCTCTGGAGTACCATGTCTCAACATATTTGTTTTTTTCCATTTTGCTGTGATTTTCTAATCTTTTTTCCCAGGTTTTTAAAGATCTCCTATAATATTGAAAAAATAAGCCTACTTATCAAGGGTAAATGTCTGTAATAATCATACATGCTCTTTCCATAACAAATGTTTCAATTTCTGGTGAAAAAATGAAGTTTGACAGTATAGCTGATTCTTCCAAATTTCTTTTCGAATGTATTTTTGCCAGGTAGAACTTCAAAAAAAGAGTGACATAATTGACTTATAATTGGGAAAAGTGTTGAATTGAAGGATGCAGTAAAACCACTATTATATCATAGAAATCAAACCTCTGAAAAGTGTTCAATGATAAAAGAGATTTTCTCCCTTACTTTCCAAGTAAAAAAAACAATTTGTTCAAAGCTATATCAAATCCTCAACCTAGGCTTGGTTATTTTGCTGCGGTGGTCATCTGCCTACCAGCTGAGATTTTAAAAGCATTTTGTATAATCAATAAACCTGATTGTAAATGTCACCAGTCTTAATATCAAAGAAAAGTTCTTGAATGGAAAGAGAAAAATGATTGGAGAATGCGAGCATCGATCTCGCTACCTCTCACATGCTAAGCGAGCGCTCTACCATTTGAGCTAATTCCCCATGCCTTCTCACTGATGGAATTAAAATGATCTCTGGAGTACCATGTCTCAACATATTTGTTTTTTTCCATTTCGCTGTGATTTTCTAATCTTTTTTCCGAGGTTTTTAAAGATCTCCTATAATATTGAAAAAATAAGCCTACTTATCAAAGGTAAATGTCTGTAATAATCATACAGGCTCTTACCATTACAAATGTTTCAATTTCTGGTGAAATAATGAAGTTTGACAGTATAGCTGATTCTTCCAAATTTCTTTTTGAATGTATTTTTCCAGGTAGAACTTCAAATAAAGAGTGACATAATTGACTTATAAATGGGAAAAGTGTTGAATTGAAGGATGCAGTAAAACCACTATTATATCATACAAATCAAACCTCTGAAAAGTGTTCAATGATAAAAGAGATTTTCTCCCTTACTTTCCAAGTAAAAAAAACAATTTGTTCAAAGCTATATCAAATCCTCAGCCTAGGCTTGGTTATTTTCCTGCGGTGGTCATCTGCCAACCAGGTGAGATTTTAAAAGCATTTGGTATAATCAATAAACCTGATTGTAAATGTCACCAGTCTTAATATCAAAGAAAAGTTCTTGAATGGAAAGACAAAAATGATTGGAGAATGCGAGCATCGATCTCGCTACCTCTCACATGCTAAGCGAGCGCTCTACCATTTGAGCTAATTCCCCATGCCTTCTCACTGTTGGAATTAAAATGATCTCTGGAGTACCATGTCTCAACATATTTGTTTTTTTCCATTTCGCTGTGATTTTCTAATCTTTTTTCCCAGGTTTTTAAAGATCTCCTGTAATATTGAAAAAATAAGCCTACTTATCAAAGGTAAATGTCTGTATTAATCATACAGGCTCTTTCCATTACAAATGTTTCAATTTCTGGTGAAATAATGAAGTTTGACAGTATAGCTGATTCTTCCAAATTTCTTTTCGAATGTATTTTTCCAGGTAGAACTTCAAATAAAGAGTGACATAATTGACTTATAAATGGGAAAAGTGTTGAATTGAAGGATGCAGTAAAACCACTATTATATCATACAAATCAAACCTCTGAAAAGTGTTCAATGATAAAAGAGATTTTCTCCCTTACTTTCCAAGTAAAAAAAACAATTTGTTCAAAGCTATATCAAATCCTCAACCTAGGCTTGGTTATTTTGCTGCGGTGGTCATCTGCCAACCAGGTGAGATTTTAAAAGCATTTGGTATAATCAATAAACCTGATTGTAAATGTCACCAGTCTTAATATCAAAGAAAAGTTCTTGAATGGAAAGACAAAAATGATTGGAGAATGTGAGCATCGATCTCGCTACCTCTCACATGCTAAGCGAGCGCTCTACCATTTCAGCTAATTCCCCATGCCTTCTCACTGTTGGAATTAAAATGATCTCTGGAGTACCATGTCTCAACATATTTGTTTTTTTCCATTTCGCTGTGATTTTCTAATCTTTTTTCCCAGGTTTTTAAAGATCTCCTATAATATTGAAAAAATAAGCCTACTTATCAAAGGTAAATGTCTGTAATAATCATACATGCTCTTTCCATAACAAATGTTTCAATTTCTGGTGAAAAAATTAAGTTTGACAGTATAGCTGATTCTTCCAAATTTCTTTTCGAATGTATTTTTGCCAGGTAGAACTTCAAATAAAGAGTGACATAATTGACTTATAATTGGGAAAAGTGTTGAATTGAAAAATGCAGTAAAACCACTATTATATCATAGAAATCAAACCTCTGAAAACTGTTCAATGATAAAAGAGATTTTCTCCCTTACTTTCCAAGTAAAAAAAACAATTTGTTCAAAGCTATATCAAATCCTCAACCTAGGCTTGGTTATTTTGCTGCGGTGGTCATCTGCCAACCAGGTGAGATTTTAAAGGCCTTTGGTATAATCAATAAACCTGATTGTAAATGTCACCAGTCTTAATATCAAAGAAAAGTTCTTGAATGGAAAGAGAAAAATGATTGGAGAATGCAAGCATCGATCTCGCTACCTCTCACATGCTAAGCGAGCGCTCTACCATTTGAGCTAATTCCCCATGCCTTCTCACTGATGGAATTAAAATGATCTCTGGAGTACCATGTCTCAACATATTTGTTTTTTTCCATTTTGCTGTGATTTTCTAATCTTTTTTCCCAGGTTTTTAAAGATCTCCTATAATATTGAAAAAATAAGCCTACTTATCAAAGGTAAATGTCTGTAATAATCATACAGGCTCTTTCCATTACAAATGTTTCAATTTCTGGTGAAATAATGAAGTTTGACAGTATAGCTGATTCTTCCAAATTTCTTTTCGAATGTATTTTTCCAGGTAGAACTTCAAATAAAGAGTGACATAATTGACTTATAAATGGGAAAAGTGTTGAATTGAAGGATGCAGTAAAACCACTATTATATCATACAAATCAAACCTCTGAAAAGTGTTCAATGATAAAAGAGATTTTCTCCCTTACTTTCCAAGTAAAAAAAACAATTTGTTCAAAGCTATATCAAATCCTCAACCTAGGCTTGGTTATTTTGCTGCGGTGGTCATCTGCCAACCAGGTGAGATTTTAAAAGCATTTTGTATAATCAATAAACCTGATTGTAAATGTCACCAGTCTTAATATCAAAGAAAAGTTCTTGAATGGAAAGACAAAAATGATTGGAGAATGCGAGCATCGATCTCGCTACCTCTCACATGCTAAGCAAGCGCTCTACCATTTGAGCTAATTCCCCATGCCTTCTCACTAATGGAATTAAAATGATCTCTGGAGTACCATGTCTCAACATATTTGTTTTTTTCCATTTCGCTGTGATTTTCTAATCTTTTTTCCCAGGTTTTTAAAGATTTCCTATAATATTAAAAAAATAGCCTACTTATCAAGGGTAAATGTCTGTAATAATCATACATGCTCTTTCCATAACAAATGTTTCAATTTCTGGTGAAAAAATGAAGTTTGACAGTATAGCTGATTCTTCCAAATTTCTTTTCGAATGTATTTTTGCCAGGTAGAACTTCAAAAAAAGAGTGACATAATTGACTTATAATTGGGAAAAGTGTTGAATTGAAGGATGCAGTAAAACCACTATTATATCATAGAAATCAAACCTCTGAAAAGTGTTCAATGATAAAAGAGATTTTCTCCCTTACTTTCCAAGTAAAAAAAACAATTTGTTCAAAGCTATATCAAATCCTCAACCTAGGCTTGGTTATTTTGCTGCGGTGGTCATCTGCCTACCAGCTGAGATTTTAAATGCATTTTGTATAATCAATAAACCTGATTGTAAATGTCACCAGTCTTAATATCAAAGAAAAGTTCTTGAATGGACGGACAAAAATGAATGGTGAATGCAAGCATTGATCTTGCTACCTCTCGCATGCTAAGCGAGCGCTCTACCATTTGAGCTAATTCCCCATGCCTTCTCACTGAGGGAATTGAAATGATCTCTGGAGTATCATGTCTCAACATATTTGTTTTTTTCCATTTCGCTGTGATTTTCTAATCTTTTTTCCCAGGTTTTTAAAGATCTCCTATAATATTGAAAAAATATGCCTACTTATCAAGGGTAAATGTCTGTAATAATCATACAGGCTCTTTCCATAACAAATGTTTCAATTTCTGGTGAAATAATGAAGTTTGACTGTATAGCTGATTCTTCCAAATTTCTTTTCGAATGTATTTTTCCCGGTAGAACTTCAATTAAAGAGTGACATAATTGACTTATAAATGGGAAAAATGTTGAATTGAAGGATGCAGTAAAACCACTATTATATCATATAAATCAAACCTCTGAAAAGTGTTCAATGATAAAAGAGATTTTCTCACTTACTTTCCAAGTAAAAAAAACTATTTGTTCAAAGCTATATCAAATCCTCAACCTAGGCTTGGTTATTTTGCTGCGGTGGTCATCTGCCTACCAGCTGAGATTTTAAAAGCATTTTGTATAATCAATAAACCTGATTGTAAATGTCACCAGTCTTAATATCAAAGAAAAGTTCTTGAATGGAAAGAGAAAAATGATTGGAGAATGCGAGCATCGATCTCGCTACCTCTCACATGCTAAGCAAGCGCTCTACCATTTGAGCTAATTCCCCATGCCTTCTCACTGATGGAATTAAAATGATCTCTGGAGTACCATGTCTCAACATATTTGTTTTTTTCCATTTCGCTGTGATTTTCTAATCTTTTTTCCCAGGTTTTTAAAGATTTCCTATAATATTGAAAAAATAGCCTACTTATCAAGGGTAAATGTCTGTAATAATCATACATGCTCTTTCCATAACAAATGTTTCAATTTCTGGTGAAAAAATGAAGTTTGACAGTATAGCTGATTCTTCCAAATTTCTTTTCGAATGTATTTTTGCCAGGTAGAACTTCAAAAAAAGAGTGACATAATTGGCTTTTAATTGGGAAAAGTGTTGAATTGAAGGATGCAGTAAAACCACTATTAAATCATAGAAATCAAACCTCTGAAAAGTGTTCAATGATAAAAGAGATTTTCTCCCTTACTTTCCAAGTAAAAAAAACAATTTGTTCAAAGCTATATCAAATCCTCAACCTAGGCTTGGTTATTTTGCTGCGGTGGTCATCTGCCTACCAGCTGAGATTTTAAAAGCATTTTGTATAATCAATAAACCTGATTGTAAATGTCACCAGTCTTAATATCAAAGAAAAGTTCTTGAATGGAAAGACAAAAATGATTGGAGAATGCGAGCATCGATCTCGCTACCTCTCACATGCTAAGCAAGCGCTCTACCATTTGAGCTAATTCCCCATGCCTTCTCACTAATGGAATTAAAATGATCTCTGGAGTACCATGTCTCAACATATTTGTTTTTTTCCATTTCGCTGTGATTTTCTAATCTTTTTTCCCAGGTTTTTAAAGATTTCCTATAATATTAAAAAAATAGCCTACTTATCAAGGGTAAATGTCTGTAATAATCATACATGCTCTTTCCATAACAAATGTTTCAATTTCTGGTGAAAAAATGAAGTTTGACAGTATAGCTGATTCTTCCAAATTTCTTTTCGAATGTATTTTTGCCAGGTAGAACTTCAAAAAAAGAGTGACATAATTGACTTATAATTGGGAAAAGTGTTGAATTGAAGGATGCAGTAAAACCACTATTATATCATAGAAATCAAACCTCTGAAAAGTGTTCAATGATAAAAGAGATTTTCTCCCTTACTTTCCAAGTAAAAAAAACAATTTGTTCAAAGCTATATCAAATCCTCAACCTAGGCTTGGTTATTTTGCTGCGGTGGTCATCTGCCTACCAGCTGAGATTTTAAATGCATTTTGTATAATCAATAAACCTGATTGTAAATGTCACCAGTCTTAATATCAAAGAAAAGTTCTTGAATGGAAAGAGAAAAATGATTGGAGAATGCGAGCATCGATCTCGCTACCTCTCACATGCTAAGCGAGCGCTCTACCATTTGAGCTAATTCCCCATGCCTTCTCACTGATGGAATTAAAATGATCTCTGGAGTACCATGTCTCAACATATTTGTTTTTTTCCATTTCGTTGTGATTTTCTAATCTTTTTTCCCAGGTTTTTAAAGATCTCCTATAATATTGAAAAAATAAGCCTACTTATCAAAGGTAAATGTCTGTAATAATCATACAGGCTCTTACCATTACAAATGTTTCAATTTCTGGTGAAATAATGAAGTTTGACAGTATAGCTGATTCTTCCAAATTTCTTTTTGAATGTATTTTTCCAGGTAGAACTTCAAATAAAGAGTGACATAATTGACTTATAAATGGGAAAAGTGTTGAATTGAAGGATGCAGTAAAACCACTATTATATCATACAAATCAAACCTCTGAAAAGTGTTCAATGATAAAAGAGATTTTCTCCCTTACTTTCCAAGTAAAAAAAACAATTTGTTCAAAGCTATATCAAATCCTCAGCCTAGGCTTGGTTATTTTGCTGCGGTGGTCATCTGCCAACCAGGTGAGATTTTAAAAGCATTTGGTATAATCAATAAACCTGATTGTAAATGTCACCAGTCTTAATATCAAAGAAAAGTTCTTGAATGGAAAGACAAAAATGATTGGAGAATGCGAGCATCGATCTCGCTACCTCTCACATGCTAAGCGAGCGCTCTACCATTTGAGCTAATTCCCCATGCCTTCTCACTGTTGGAATTAAAATGATCTCTGGAGTACCATGTCTCAACATATTTGTTTTTTTCCATTTCGCTGTGATTTTCTAATCTTTTTTCCCAGGTTTTTAAAGATCTCCTGTAATATTGAAAAAATAAGCCTACTTATCAAAGGTAAATGTCTGTAATAATCATACAGGCTCTTACCATTACAAATGTTTCAATTTCTGGTGAAATAATGAAGTTTGACAGTATAGCTGATTCTTCCAAATTTCTTTTCGAATGTATTTTTCCAGGTAGAACTTCAAATAAAGAGTGACATAATTGACTTATAAATGGGAAAAGTGTTGAATTGAAGGATGCAGTAAAACCACTATTATATCATACAAATCAAACCTCTGAAAAGTGTTCAATGATAAAAGAGATTTTCTCCCTTACTTTCCAAGTAAAAAAAACTATTTGTTCAAAGCTATATCAAATCCTCAACCTAGGCTTGGTTATTTTGCTGCGGTGGTCATCTGCCAACCAGGTGAGATTTTAAAAGCATTTGGTATAATCAATAAACCTGATTGTAAATGTCACCAGTCTTAATATCAAAGAAAAGTTCTTGAATGGACGGACAAAAATGAATGGTGAATGCAAGCATTGATCTTGCTACCTCTCGCATGCTAAGCGAGCGCTCTACCATTTGAGCTAATTCCCCATGCCTGCTCACTGAGGGAATTGAAATGATCTCTGGAGTATCATGTCTCAACATATTTGATTGTTTCCATTTCGTTGTGATTTTCTAATCTTTTTTCCCAGGTTTTTAAAGATTTCCTATAATATTGAAAAAATATGCCTACTTATCAAGGGTAAATGTCTGTAATAATCATACAGGCTCTTTCCATAACAAATGTTTCAATTTCTGGTGAAATAATGAAGTTTGACTGTATAGCTGATTCTTCCAAATTTCTTTTCGAATGTATTTTTCCCGGTAGAACTTCAAATAAAGAGTGACATAATTGACTTATAAATGGGAAAAATGTTGAATTGAAGGATGCAGTAAAACCACTATTATATCATATAAATCAAACCTCTGAAAAGTGTTCAATGATAAAAGAGATTTTCTCACTTACTTTCCAAGTAAAAAAAACTATTTGTTCAAAGCTATATCAAATCCTCAACCTAGGCTTGGTTATTTTGCTGCGGTGGTCATCTGCCTACCAGCTGAGATTTTAAAAGCATTTTGTATAATCAATAAACCTGATTGTAAATGTCACCAGTCTTAATATCAAAGAAAAGTTCTTGAATGGAAAGAGAAAAATGATTGGAGAATGCGAGCATCGATCTCGCTACCTCTCACATGCTAAGCAAGCGCTCTACCATTTGAGCTAATTCCCCATGCCTTCTCACTGATGGAATTAAAATGATCTCTGGAGTACCATGTCTCAACATATTTGTTTTTTTCCATTTCGCTGTGATTTTCTAATCTTTTTTCCCAGGTTTTTAAAGATTTCCTATAATATTGAAAAAATAGCCTACTTATCAAGGGTAAATGTCTGTAATAATCATACATGCTCTTTCCATAACAAATGTTTCAATTTCTGGTGAAAAAATGAAGTTTGACAGTATAGCTGATTCTTCCAAATTTCTTTTCGAATGTATTTTTGCCAGGTAGAACTTCAAAAAAAGAGTGACATAATTGACTTTTAATTGGGAAAAGTGTTGAATTGAAGGATGCAGTAAAACCACTATTAAATCATAGAAATCAAACCTCTGAAAAGTGTTCAATGATAAAAGAGATTTTCTCCCTTACTTTCCAAGTAAAAAAAACAATTTGTTCAAAGCTATATCAAATCCTCAACCTAGGCTTGGTTATTTTGCTGCGGTGGTCATCTGCCTACCAGCTGAGATTTTAAAAGCATTTTGTATAATCAATAAACCTGATTGTAAATGTCACCAGTCTTAATATCAAAGAAAAGTTCTTGAACGGAAAGAGAAAAATGATTGGAGAATGTGAGCATCGATCTCGCTACCTCTCACATGCTAAGCGAGCGCTCTACCATTTGAGCTAATTCCCCATGCCTTCTCACTGATGGAATTAAAATGATCTCTGGAGTACCATGTCTCAACATATTTGTTTTTTTCCATTTCGCTGTGATTTTCTAATCTTTTTTCCCAGGTTTTTAAAGATCTCCTATAATATTGAAAAAATAAGCCTACTTATCAAAGGTAAATGTCTGTAATAATCATACAGGCTCTTTCCATTACAAATGTTTCAATTTATGGTGAAAAAATGAAGTTTGACAGTATAGCTGATTCTACCAAATTTCTTTTCGAATGTATTTTTGCCAGGTAGAACTTCAAAAACAAAGTGACATAATTGACTTATAAATGGGAAAAGTGTTGAATTGAAGGATGCAGTAAAACCACTATTATATCATACAAATCAAACCTCTGAAAAGTGTTCAATGTTAATAGAGATTTTCTCCCTTACTTTTAAAGTAAATAAATAATATGTTCAAAGCTATATCAAATCCTCAGCCTAGGCTTGGTTATTTTGCTGCGGTGCTCATCTGCCAACCAGGTGAGATTTTAAAAGCATTTTGTATAATCAATAAACCTGATTGTAAATGTCACCAGTCTTAATATCAAAGAAAAGTTCTTGAATGGAAAGACAAAAATGATTGGAGAATGCGAGCATCGATCTCGCTACCTCTCACATGCTAAGCAAGCGCTCTACCATTTGAGCTAATTCCCCATGCCTTCTCACTAATGGAATTAAAATGATCTCTGGAGTACCATGTCTCAACATATTTGTTTTTTTCCATTTCGCTGTGATTTTCTAATCTTTTTTCCCAGGTTTTTAAAGATTTCCTATAATATTAAAAAAATAGCCTACTTATCAAGGGTAAATGTCTGTAATAATCATACATGCTCTTTCCATAACAAATGTTTCAATTTCTGGTGAAAAAATGAAGTTTGACAGTATAGCTGATTCTTCCAAATTTCTTTTCGAATGTATTTTTGCCAGGTAGAACTTCAAAAAAAGAGTGACATAATTGACTTATAATTGGGAAAAGTGTTGAATTGAAGGATGCAGTAAAACCACTATTATATCATAGAAATCAAACCTCTGAAAAGTGTTCAATGATAAAAGAGATTTTCTCCCTTACTTTCCAAGTAAAAAAAACAATTTGTTCAAAGCTATATCAAATCCTCAACCTAGGCTTGGTTATTTTGCTGCGGTGGTCATCTGCCTACCAGCTGAGATTTTAAAAGCATTTTGTATAATCAATAAACCTGATTGTAAATGTCACCAGTCTTAATATCAAAGAAAAGTTCTTGAATGGAAAGAGAAAAATGATTGGAGAATGCGAGCATCGATCTCGCTA
The DNA here is from genome assembly GCF_038048845.1 of Mixophyes fleayi. Lineage (NCBI taxonomy): Eukaryota > Metazoa > Chordata > Amphibia > Anura > Limnodynastidae > Mixophyes > Mixophyes fleayi. Next base: position 7,885,544 of record NC_134404.1, on the reverse strand, counting down.
CCTCTCACATGCTAAGCGAGCGCTCTACCATTTGAGCTAATTCCCCATGCCTTCTCACTGATGGAATTAAAATGATCTCTGGAGTACCATGTCTCAACATATTTGTTTTTTTCCATTTCGCTGTGATTTTCTAATCTTTTTTCCCAGGTTTTTAAAGATCTCCTATAATATTGAAAAAATATGCCTACTTATCAAAGGTAAATGTCTGTAATAATCATACAGGCTCTTACCATTACAAATGTTTCAATTTCTGGTGAAATAATGAAGTTTGACAGTATAGCTGATTCTTCCAAATTTCTTTTTGAATGTATTTTTCCAGGTAGAACTTCAAATAAAGAGTGACATAATTGACTTATAAATGGGAAAAGTGTTGAATTGAAGGATGCAGTAAAACCACTATTATATCATACAAATCAAACCTCTGAAAAGTGTTCAATGATAAAAGAGATTTTCTCCCTTACTTTCCAAGTAAAAAAAACAATTTGTTCAAAGCTATATCAAATCCTCAGCCTAGGCTTGGTTATTTTGCTGCGGTGGTCATCTGCCAACCAGGTGAGATTTTAAAAGCATTTGGTATAATCAATAAACCTGATTGTAAATGTCACCAGTCTTAATATCAAAGAAAAGTTCTTGAATGGACGGACAAAAATGAATGGAGAATGCAAGCATTGATCTTGCTACCTCTCGCATGCTAAGCGAGCACTCTACCATTTGAGCTAATTCCCCATGCCTGCTCACTGAGGGAATTGAAATGATCTCTGGAGTATCATGTCTCAACATATTTGATTGTTTCCATTTCGTTGTGATTTTCTAATCTTTTTTCCCAGGTTTTTAAAGATTTCCTATAATATTGAAAAAATATGCCTACTTATCAAGGGTAAATGTCTGTAATAATCATACATGCTCTTTCCATAACAAATGTTTCAATTTCTGGTGAAAAAATGAAGTTTGACAGTATAGCTGATTCTTCCAAATTTCTTTTCGAATGTATTTTTGCCAGGTAGAACTTCAAAAAAAGAGTGACATAATTGACTTTTAATTGGGAAAAGTGTTGAATTGAAGGATGCAGTAAAACCACTATTATATCATAGAAATCAAACCTCTGAAAAGTGTTCAATGATAAAAGAGATTTTCTCCCTTACTTTCCAAGTAAAAAAAACAATTTGTTCAAAGCTATATCAAATCCTCAACCTAGGCTTGGTTATTTTGCTGCGGTGGTCATCTGCCTACCAGCTGAGATTTTAAAAGCATTTTGTATAATCAATAAACCTGATTGTAAATGTCACCAGTCTTAATATCAAAGAAAAGTTCTTGAACGGAAAGAGAAAAATGATTGGAGAATGTGAGCATCGATCTCGCTACCTCTCACATGCTAAGCGAGCGCTCTACCATTTGCGCTAATTCCCCATGCCTTCTCACTGATGGAATTAAAATGATCTCTGGAGTACCATGTCTCAACATATTTGTTTTTTTCCATTTCGCTGTGATTTTCTAATCTTTTTTCCCAGGTTTTTAAAGATCTCCTATAATATTGAAAAAATAAGCCTACTTATCAAAGGTAAATGTCTGTAATAATCATACAGGCTCTTTCCATTACAAATGTTTCAATTTATGGTGAAAAAATGAAGTTTGACAGTATAGCTGATTCTACCAAATTTCTTTTCGAATGTATTTTTGCCAGGTAGAACTTCAACAACAAAGTGACATAATTGACTTATAAATGGGAAAAGTGTTGAATTGAAGGATGCAGTAAAACCACTATTATATCATACAAATCAAACCTCTGAAAAGTGTTCAATGTTAATAGAGATTTTCTCCCTTACTTTTAAAGTAAATAAATAATATGTTCAAAGCTATATCAAATCCTCAGCCTAGGCTTTGTTATTTTGCTGCGGTGCTCATCTGCCAACCAGGTGAGATTTTAAAAGCATTTCGTATAATCAATAAACCTGATTGTAAATGTCACCAGTCTTAATATCAAAGAAAAGTTCTTGAATGGAAAGAGAAAAATGATTGGAGAATGCAAGCATCGATCTCGCTACCTCTCACATGCTAAGCGAGCGCTCTACCATTTGAGCTAATTCCCCATGCCTTCTCACTGATGGAATTAAAATGATCTCTGGAGTACCATGTCTTAACATATTTGTTTTTTTCCATTTCTCTGTGATTTTCTAATCTTTTTTCCCAGGTTTTTAAAGATCTCCTATAATATTGAAAAAAATAAGCCTACTTATCAAAGGTAAATGTCTGTAATAATCATACAGGCTCTTTCCATTACAAATGTTTCAATTTCTGGTGAAATAATGAAGTTTGACAGTATAGCTGATTCTTCCAAATTTCTTTTCGAATGTATTTTTCCAGGTAGAACTTCAAATAAAGAGTGACATAATTGACTTATAAATGGGAAAAGTGTTGAATTGAAGGATGCAGTAAAACCACTATTATATCATACAAATCAAACCTCTGAAAAGTGTTCAATGATAAAAGAGATTTTCTCCCTTACTTTCCAAGTAAAAAAAACAATTTGTTCAAAGCTATATCAAATCCTCAACCTAGGCTTGGTTATTTTGCTGCGGTGGTCATCTGCCAACCAGGTGAGATTTTAAAAGCATTTGGTATAATCAATAAACCTGATTGTAAATGTCACCAGTCTTAATATCAAAGAAAAGTTCTTGAATGGAAAGACAAAAATGATTGGAGAATGTGAGCATCGATCTCGCTACCTCTCACATGCTAAGCGAGCGCTCTACCATTTGAGCTAATTCCCCATGCCTTCTCACTGATGGTATTAAAATGATCTCTGGAGTACCATGTCTCAACATATTTGTTTTTTTCCATTTCGCTGTGATTTTCTAATCTTTTTTCCCAGGTTTTTAAAGATCTCCTATAATATTGAAAAAATAAGCCTACTTATCAAAGGTAAATGTCTGTAATAATCATACAGGCTCTTTCCATTACAAATGTTTCAATTTATGGTGAAAAAATGAAGTTTGACAGTATAGCTGATTCTTCCAAATTTCTTTTCGAATGTATTTTTGCCAGGTAGAACTTCAAAAACAAAGTGACATAATTGACTTATAAATGGGAAAAGTGTTGAATTGAAGGATGCAGTAAAACCACTATTATATCATACAAATCAAACCTCTGAAAAGTGTTCAATGTTAATAGAGATTTTCTCGCTTACTTTTAAAGTAAATAAATAATATGTTCAAAGCTATATCAAATCCTCAGCCTAGGCTTGGTTATTTTGCTGCGGTGCTCATCTGCCAACCAGGTGAGATTTTAAAAGCATTTTGTATAATCAATAAACCTGATTGTAAATGTCACCAGTCTTAATATCAAAGAAAAGTTCTTGAATGAAAAGACAAAAATGATTGGAGAATGCGAGTATCAATCTCGCTACCTCTCACATGCTAAGCAAGTGCTCTACCATTTGAGCTAATTCCCCATGCCTTCTCACTAATGGAATTAAAATGCACTCTGGAGTACCATGTCTCAACATATTTGTTTTTTTCCATTTCGCTGTGATTTTCTAATCTTTTTTCCCAGGTTTTTAAAGATTTCCTATAATATTGAAAAAATAGCCTACTTATCAAGGGTAAATGTCTGTAATAATCATACATGCTCTTTCCATAACAAATGTTTCAATTTCTGGTGAAAAAATGAAGTTTGACAGTATAGCTGATTCTTCCAAATTTCTTTTCGAATGTATTTTTGCCAGGTAGAACTTCAAAAAAAGAGTGACATAATTGACTTTTAATTGGGAAAAGTGTTGAATTGAAGGATGCAGTAAAACCACTATTATATCATAGAAATCAAACCTCTGAAAAGTGTTCAATGATAAAAGAGATTTTCTCCCTTACTTTCCAAGTAAAAAAAACAATTTGTTCAAAGCTATATCAAATCCTCAACCTAGGCTTGGTTATTTTGCTGCGGTGGTCATCTGCCTACCAGCTGAGATTTTAAAAGCATTTTGTATAATCAATAAACCTGATTGTAAATGTCACCAGTCTTAATATCAAAGAAAAGTTCTTGAACGGAAAGAGAAAAATGATTGGAGAATGTGAGCATCGATCTCGCTACCTCTCACATGCTAAGCGAGCGCTCTACCATTTGAGCTAATTCCCCATGCCTTCTCACTGATGGAATTAAAATGATCTCTGGAGTACCATGTCTCAACATATTTGTTTTTTTCCATTTCGCTGTGATTTTCTAATCTTTTTTCCCAGGTTTTTAAAGATCTCCTATAATATTGAAAAAATAAGCCTACTTATCAAAGGTAAATGTCTGTAATAATCATACAGGCTCTTTCCATTACAAATGTTTCAATTTATGGTGAAAAAATGAAGTTTGACAGTATAGCTGATTCTACCAAATTTCTTTTCGAATGTATTTTTGCCAGGTAGAACTTCAAAAACAAAGTGACATAATTGACTTATAAATGGGAAAAGTGTTGAATTGAAGGATGCAGTAAAACCACTATTATATCATACAAATCAAACCTCTGAAAAGTGTTCAATGTTAATAGAGATTTTCTCCCTTACTTTTAAAGTAAATAAATAATATGTTCAAAGCTATATCAAATCCTCAGCCTAGGCTTGGTTATTTTGCTGCGGTGCTCATCTGCCAACCAGGTGAGATTTTAAAAGCATTTTGTATAATCAATAAACCTGATTGTAAATGTCACCAGTCTTAATATCAAAGAAAAGTTCTTGAATGGAAAGACAAAAATGATTGGAGAATGCGAGCATCGATCTCGCTACCTCTCACATGCTAAGCAAACGCTCTACCATTTGAGCTAATTCCCCATGCCTTCTCACTAATGGAATTAAAATGATCTCTGGAGTGCCATGTCTCAACATATTTGTTTTTTTCCATTTCGCTGTGATTTTCTAATCTTTTTTCCCAGGTTTTTAAAGATTTCCTATAATATTAAAAAAATAGCCTACTTATCAAGGGTAAATGTCTGTAATAATCATACATGCTCTTTCCATAACAAATGTTTCAATTTCTGGTGAAAAAATGAAGTTTGACAGTATAGCTGATTCTTCCAAATTTCTTTTCGAATGTATTTTTGCCAGGTAGAACTTCAAAAAAAGAGTGACATAATTGACTTATAATTGGGAAAAGTGTTGAATTGAAGGATGCAGTAAAACCACTATTATATCATAGAAATCAAACCTCTGAAAAGTGTTCAATGATAAAAGAGATTTTCTCCCTTACTTTCCAAGTAAAAAAAACAATTTGTTCAAAGCTATATCAAATCCTCAACCTAGGCTTGGTTATTTTGCTGCGGTGGTCATCTGCCTACCAGCTGAGATTTTAAAAGCATTTTGTATAATCAATAAACCTGATTGTAAATGTCACCAGTCTTAATATCAAAGAAAAGTTCTTGAATGGAAAGAGAAAAATGATTGGAGAATGCGAGCATCGATCTCGCTACCTCTCACATGCTAAGCTACCTCTCACATGCTAAGCGAGCGCTCTACCATTTGAGCTAATTCCCCATGCCTTCTCACTGATGGAATTAAAATGATCTCTGGAGTACCATGTCTCAACATATTTGTTTTTTTCCATTTCGCTGTGATTTTCTAATCTTTTTTCCCAGGTTTTTAAAGATCTCCTGTAATATTGAAAAAATAAGCCTACTTATCAAAGGTAAATGTCTGTAATAATCATACAGGCTCTTACCATTACAAATGTTTCAATTTCTGGTGAAATAATGAAGTTTGACAGTATAGCTGATTCTTCCAAATTTCTTTTCGAATGTATTTTTCCAGGTAGAACTTCAAATAAAGAGTGACATAATTGACTTATAAATGGGAAAAGTGTTGAATTGAAGGATGCAGTAAAACCACTATTATATCATACAAATCAAACCTCTGAAAAGTGTTCAATGATAAAAGAGATTTTCTCCCTTACTTTCCAAGTAAAAAAAACAATTTGTTCAAAGCTATATCAAATCCTCAACCTAGGCTTGGTTATTTTGCTGCGGTGGTCATCTGCCAACCAGGTGAGATTTTAAAAGCATTTGGTATAATCAATAAACCTGATTGTAAATGTCACCAGTCTTAATATCAAAGAAAAGTTCTTGAATGGACGGACAAAAATGAATGGAGAATGCAAGCATTGATCTTGCTACCTCTCGCATGCTAAGCGAGCGCTCTACCATTTGAGCTAATTCCCCATGCCTGCTCACTGAGGGAATTGAAATGATCTCTGGAGTATCATGTCTCAACATATTTGATTGTTTCCATTTCGTTGTGATTTTCTAATCTTTTTTCCCAGGTTTTTAAAGATTTCCTATAATATTGAAAAAATATGCCTACTTATCAAGGGTAAATGTCTGTAATAATCATACAGGCTCTTTCCATAACAAATGTTTCAATTTCTGGTGAAATAATGAAGTTTGACTGTATAGCTGATTCTTCCAAATTTCTTTTCGAATGTATTTTTCCCGGTAGAACTTCAAATAAAGAGTGACATAATTGACTTATAAATGGGAAAAATGTTGAATTGAAGGATGCAGTAAAACCACTATTATATCATATAAATCAAACCTCTGAAAAGTGTTCGATGATAAAAGAGATTTTCTCACTTACTTTCCAAGTAAAAAAAACAATTTGTTCAAAGCTATATCAAATCCTCAACCTAGGCTTGGTTATTTTGCTGCAGTGGTCATCTGCCTACCAGCTGAGATTTTAAAGGCCTTTTGGTATAATCAATAAACCTGATTGTAAATGTCACCAGTCTTAATATCAAAGAAAAGTTCTTGAATGGAAAGACAAAAATGATTGGAGAATGCGAGCATCGATCTCGCTACCTCTCACATGCTAAGCGAGCGCTCTACCATTTGAGCTAATTCCCCATGCCTTCTCACTGATGGAATTAAAATGATCTCTGGAGTACCATGTCTGAACATATTTGTTTTTTTCCATTTCGCTGTGATTTTCTAATCTTTTTTCCCAGGTTTTTAAAGATCTCCTATAATATTGAAAAAATAAGCCTACTTATCAAGGGTAAATGTCTGTAATAATCATACATGCTCTTTCCATAACAAATGTTTCAATTTCTGGTGAAAAAATGAAGTTTGACAGTATAGCTGATTCTTCCAAATTTCTTTTCGAATGTATTTTTGCCAGGTAGAACTTCAAAAAAAGAGTGACATAATTGACTTATAATTGGGAAAAGTGTTGAATTGAAGGATGCAGTAAAACCACTATTATATCATAGAAATCAAACCTCTGAAAAGTGTTCAATGATAAAAGAGATTTTCTCCCTTACTTTCCAAGTAAAAAAAACAATTTGTTCAAAGCTATATCAAATCCTCAACCTAGGCTTGGTTATTTTGCTGCGGTGGTCATCTGCCTACCAGCTGAGATTTTAAAAGCATTTTGTATAATCAATAAACCTGATTGTAAATGTCACCAGTCTTAATATCAAAGAAAAGTTCTTGAATGGAAAGACAAAAATGATTGGAGAATGCGAGCATCGATCTCGCTACCTCTCACATGCTAAGTGAGCGCTCTACCATTTGAGCTAATTCCCCATGCCTTCTCACTGATGGAATTAAAATGATCTCTGGAGTACCATGTCTCAACATATTTGTTTTTTTCCATTTCGCTGTGATTTTCTAATCTTTTTTCCCAGGTTTTTAAAGATCTCCTGTAATATTGAAAAAATAAGCCTACTTATCAAAGGTAAATGTCTGTAATAATCATACAGGCTCTTACCATTACAAATGTTTCAATTTCTGGTGAAATAATGAAGTTTGACAGTATAGCTGATTCTTCCAAATTTCTTTTCGAATGTATTTTTCCAGGTAGAACTTCAAATAAAGAGTGACATAATTGACTTATAAATGGGAAAAGTGTTGAATTGAAGGATGCAGTAAAACCACTATTATATCATACAAATCAAACCTCTGAAAAGTGTTCAATGATAAAAGAGATTTTCTCCCTTACTTTCCAAGTAAAAAAAACAATTTGTTCAAAGCTATATCAAATCCTCAACCTAGGCTTGGTTATTTTGCTGCGGTGGTCATCTGCCAACCAGGTGAGATTTTAAAAGCATTTGGTATAATCAATAAACCTGATTGTAAATGTCACCAGTCTTAATATCAAAGAAAAGTTCTTGAATGGACGGACAAAAATGAATGGAGAATGCAAGCATTGATCTTGCTACCTCTCGCATGCTAAGCGAGCGCTCTACCGTTTGAGCTAATTCCCCATGCTTGCTCACTGAGGGAATTGAAATGATCTCTGGAGTACCATGTCTCAACATATTTGTTTTTTTCCATTTCGCTGTGATTTTCTAATCTTTTTTCCCAGGTTTTTAAAGATCTCCTGTAATATTGAAAAAATAAGCCTACTTATCAAAGGTAAATGTCTGTAATAATCATACAGGCTCTTACCATTACAAATGTTTCAATTTCTGGTGAAATAATGAAGTTTGACAGTATAGCTGATTCTTCCAAATTTCTTTTCGAATGTATTTTTCCAGGTAGAACTTCAAATAAAGAGTGACATAATTGACTTATAAATGGGAAAAGTGTTGAATTGAAGGATGCAGTAAAACCACTATTATATCATACAAATCAAACCTCTGAAAAGTGTTCAATGATAAAAGAGATTTTCTCCCTTACTTTCCAAGTAAAAAAAACAATTTGTTCAAAGCTATATCAAATCCTCAACCTAGGCTTGGTTATTTTGCTGCGGTGGTCATCTGCCAACCAGGTGAGATTTTAAAAGCATTTGGTATAATCAATAAACCTGATTGTAAATGTCACCAGTCTTAATATCAAAGAAAAGTTCTTGAATGGACGGACAAAAATGAATGGAGAATGCAAGCATTGATCTTGCTACCTCTCGCATGCTAAGCGAGCGCTCTACCATTTGAGCTAATTCCCCATGCCTGCTCACTGAGGGAATTGAAATGATCTCTGGAGTATCATGTCTCAACATATTTGATTGTTTCCATTTCGTTGTGATTTTCTAATCTTTTTTCCCAGGTTTTTAAAGATTTCCTATAATATTGAAAAAATATGCCTACTTATCAAGGGTAAATGTCTGTAATAATCATACAGGCTCTTTCCATAACAAATGTTTCAATTTCTGGTGAAATAATGAAGTTTGACTGTATAGCTGATTCTTCCAAATTTCTTTTCGAATGTATTTTTCCCGGTAGAACTTCAAATAAAGAGTGACATAATTGACTTATAAATGGGAAAAATGTTGAATTGAAGGATGCAGTAAAACCACTATTATATCATATAAATCAAACCTCTGAAAAGTGTTCGATGATAAAAGAGATTTTCTCACTTACTTTCCAAGTAAAAAAAACAATTTGTTCAAAGCTATATCAAATCCTCAACCTAGGCTTGGTTATTTTGCTGCAGTGGTCATCTGCCTACCAGCTGAGATTTTAAAGGCCTTTTGGTATAATCAATAAACCTGATTGTAAATGTCACCAGTCTTAATATCAAAGAAAAGTTCTTGAATGGAAAGACAAAAATGATTGGAGAATGCGAGCATCGATCTTGCTACCTCTCACATGCTAAGCGAGCGCTCTACCATTTGAGCTAATTCCCCATGCCTTCTCACTGATGGAATTAAAATGATCTCTGGAGTACCATGTCTGAACATATTTGTTTTTTTCCATTTCGCTGTGATTTTCTAATCTTTTTTCCCAGGTTTTTAAAGATCTCCTATAATATTGAAAAAAATAAGCCTACTTATCAAGGGTAAATGTCTGTAATAATCATACATGCTCTTTCCATAACAAATGTTTCAATTTCTGGTGAAAAAATGAAGTTTGACAGTATAGCTGATTCTTCCAAATTTCTTTTCGAATGTATTTTTGCCAGGTAGAACTTCAAAAAAAGAGTGACATAATTGACTTATAATTGGGAAAAGTGTTGAATTGAAGGATGCAGTAAAACCACTATTATATCATAGAAATCAAACCTCTGAAAAGTGTTCAATGATAAAAGAGATTTTCTCCCTTACTTTCCAAGTAAAAAAAACAATTTGTTCAAAGCTATATCAAATCCTCAACCTAGGCTTGGTTATTTTGCTGCGGTGGTCATCTGCCTACCAGCTGAGATTTTAAAAGCATTTTGTATAATCAATAAACCTGATTGTAAATGTCACCAGTCTTAATATCAAAGAAAAGTTCTTGAATGGAAAGAGAAAAATGATTGGAGAATGCGAGCATCGATCTTGCTACCTCTCACATGCTAAGCTACCTCTCACATGCTAAGCGAGCGCTCTACCATTTGAGCTAATTCCCCATGCCTTCTCACTGATGGAATTAAAATGATCTCTGGAGTACCATGTCTCAACATATTTGTTTTTTTCCATTTCGCTGTGATTTTCTAATCTTTTTTCCCAGGTTTTTAAAGATCTCCTATAATATTGAAAAAATAAGCCTACTTATCAAAGGTAAATGTCTGTAATAATCATACAGGCTCTTTCCATTACAAATGTTTCAATTTATGGTGAAAAAATGAAGTTTGACAGTATAGCTGATTCTACCAAATTTCTTTTCGAATGTATTTTTGCCAGGTAGAACTTCAAAAACAAAGTGACATAATTGACTTATAAATGGGAAAAGTGTTGAATTGAAGGATGCAGTAAAACCACTATTATATCATACAAATCAAACCTCTGAAAAGTGTTCAATGTTAATAGAGATTTTCTCCCTTACTTTTAAAGTAAATAAATAATATGTTCAAAGCTATATCAAATCCTCAGCCTAGGCTTGGTTATTTTGCTGCGGTGCTCATCTGCCAACCAGGTGAGATTTTAAAAGCATTTTGTATAATCAATAAACCTGATTGTAAATGTCACCAGTCTTAATATCAAAGAAAAGTTCTTGAATGGAAAGACAAAAATGATTGGAGAATGCGAGCATCGATCTCGCTACCTCTCACATGCTAAGCAAGCTCTCTACCATTTGAGCTAATTCCCCATGCCTTCTCACTAATGGAATTAAAATGATCTCTGGAGTACCATGTCTCAACATATTTGTTTTTTTCCATTTCGCTGTGATTTTCTAATCTTTTTTCCCAGGTTTTTAAAGATTTCCTATAATATTAAAAAAATAGCCTACTTATCAAGGGTAAATGTCTGTAATAATCATACATGCTCTTTCCATAACAAATGTTTCAATTTCTGGTGAAAAAATGAAGTTTGACAGTATAGCTGATTCTTCCAAATTTCTTTTCGAATGTATTTTTGCCAGGTAGAACTTCAAAAAAAGAGTGACATAATTGACTTATAATTGGGAAAAGTGTTGAATTGAAGGATGCAGTAAAACCACTATTATATCATAGAAATCAAACCTCTGAAAAGTGTTCAATGATAAAAGAGATTTTCTCCCTTACTTTCCAAGTAAAAAAAACAATTTGTTCAAAGCTATATCAAATCCTCAACCTAGGCTTGGTTATTTTGCTGCGGTGGTCATCTGCCTACCAGCTGAGATTTTAAAAGCATTTTGTATAATCAATAAACCTGATTGTAAATGTCACCAGTCTTAATATCAAAGAAAAGTTCTTGAATGGAAAGACAAAAATGATTGGAGAATGCGAGCATCGATCTTGCTACTTCTCACATGCTAAGCTACCTCTCACATGCTAAGCGAGCGCTCTACCATTTGAGCTAATTCCCCATGCCTTCTCACTGATGGAATTAAAATGATCTCTGGAGTACCATGTCTCAACATATTTGTTTTTTTCCATTTCGCTGTGATTTTCTAATCTTTTTTCCCAGGTTTTTAAAGATCTCCTATAATATTGAAAAAATAAGCCTACTTATCAAAGGTAAATGTCTGTAATAATCATACAGGCTCTTACCATTACAAATGTTTCAATTTCTGGTGAAATAATGAAGTTTGACAGTATAGCTGATTCTTCCAAATTTCTTTTCGAATGTATTTTTCCAGGTAGAACTTCAAATAAAGAGTGACATAATTGACTTATAAATGGGAAAAGTGTTGAATTGAAGGATGCAGTAAAACCACTATTATATCATACAAATCAAACCTCTGAAAAGTGTTCAATGATAAAAGAGATTTTCTCCCTTACTTTCCAAGTAAAAAAAACAATTTGTTCAAAGCTATATCAAATCCTCAGCCTAGGCTTGGTTATTTTGCTGCGGTGGTCATCTGCCAACCAGGTGAGATTTTAAAAGCATTTGGTATAATCAATAAACCTGATTGTAAATGTCACCAGTCTTAATATCAAAGAAAAGTTCTTGAATGGAAAGACAAAAATGATTGGAGAATGCGAGCATCGATCTCGCTACCTCTCACATGCTAAGCGAGCGCTCTACCATTTGAGCTAATTCCCCATGCCTTCTCACTGATGGAATTAAAATGATCTCTGGAGTACCATGTCTGAACATATTTGTTTTTTTCCATTTCGCTGTGATTTTCTAATCTTTTTTCCCAGGTTTTTAAAGATCTCCTATAATATTGAAAAAATAAGCCTACTTATCAAAGGTAAATGTCTGTAATAATCATACAGGCTCTTACCATTACAAATGTTTCAATTTCTGGTGAAATAATGAAGTTTGACAGTATAGCTGATTCTTCCAAATTTCTTTTCGAATGTATTTTTCCAGGTAGAACTTCAAATAAAGAGTGACATAATTGACTTATAAATGGGAAAAGTGTTGAATTGAAGGATGCAGTAAAACCACTATCATATCATACAAATCAAACCTCTGAAAAGTGTTCAATGATAAAAGAGATTTTCTCCCTTACTTTCCAAGTAAAAAAAACAATTTGTTCAAAGCTATATCAAATCCTCAGCCTAGGCTTGGTTATTTTGCTGCGGTGGTCATCTGCCAACCAGGTGAGATTTTAAAAGCATTTGGTATAATCAATAAACCTGATTGTAAATGTCACCAGTCTTAATATCAAAGAAAAGTTCTTGAATGGAAAGACAAAAATGATTGGAGAATGCGAGCATCGATCTCGCTACCTCTCACATGCTAAGCGAGCGCTCTACCATTTGAGCTAATTCCCCATGCCTTCTCACTGATGGAATTAAAATGATCTCTGGAGTACCATGTCTCAACATATTTGTTTTTTTCCATTTCGCTGTGATTTTCTAATCTTTTTTCCCAGGTTTTTAAAGATCTCCTGTAATATTGAAAAAATAAGCCTACTTATCAAAGGTAAATGTCTGTAATAATCATACAGGCTCTTACCATTACAAATGTTTCAATTTCTGGTGAAATAATGAAGTTTGACAGTATAGCTGATTCTTCCAAATTTCTTTTCGAATGTATTTTTCCAGGTAGAACTTCAAATAAAGAGTGACATAATTGACTTATAAATGGGAAAAGTGTTGAATTGAAGGATGCAGTAAAACCACTATTATATCATACAAATCAAACCTCTGAAAAGTGTTCAATGATAAAAGAGATTTTCTCCCTTACTTTCCAAGTAAAAAAAACAATTTGTTCAAAGCTATATCAAATCCTCAACCTAGGCTTGGTTATTTTGCTGCGGTGGTCATCTGCCAACCAGGTGAGATTTTAAAAGCATTTGGTATAATCAATAAACCTGATTGTAAATGTCACCAGTCTTAATATCAAAGAAAAGTTCTTGAATGGACGGACAAAAATGAATGGAGAATGCAAGCATTGATCTTGCTACCTCTCGCATGCTAAGCGAGCGCTCTACCATTTGAGCTAATTCCCCATGCCTTCTCACTGATGGAATTAAAATGATCTCTGGAGTACCATGTCTCAACATATTTGTTTTTTTCCATTTCGCTGTGATTTTCTAATCTTTTTTCCCAGGTTTTTAAAGATCTCCTGTAATATTGAAAAAATAAGCCTACTTATCAAAGGTAAATGTCTGTAATAATCATACAGGCTCTTACCATTACAAATGTTTCAATTTCTGGTGAAATAATGAAGTTTGACAGTATAGCTGATTCTTCCAAATTTCTTTTCGAATGTATTTTTCCAGGTAGAACTTCAAATAAAGAGTGACATAATTGACTTATAAATGGAAAAAGTGTTGAATTGAAGGATGCAGTAAAACCACTATTATATCATACAAATCAAACCTCTGAAAAGTGTTCAATGATAAAAGAGATTTTCTCCCTTACTTTCCAAGTAAAAAAAACAATTTTTTCAAAGCTATATCAAATCCTCAACCTAGGCTTGGTTATTTTGCTGCGGTGGTCATCTGCCAACCAGGTGAGATTTTAAAAGCATTTGGTATAATCAATAAACCTGATTGTAAATGTCACCAGTCTTAATATCAAAGAAAAGTTCTTGAATGGACGGACAAAAATGAATGGAGAATGCAAGCATTGATCTTGCTACCTCTCGCATGCTAAGCGAGCGCTCTACCATTTGAGCTAATTCCCCATGCTTGCTCACTGAGGGAATTGAAATGATCTCTGGAGTACCATGTCTCAACATATTTGTTTTTTTCCATTTCGCTGTGATTTTCTAATCTTTTTTCCCAGGTTTTTAAAGATCTCCTGTAATATTGAAAAAATAAGCCTACTTATCAAAGGTAAATGTCTGTAATAATCATACAGGCTCTTACCATTACAAATGTTTCAATTTCTGGTGAAATAATGAAGTTTGACAGTATAGCTGATTCTTCCAAATTTCTTTTCGAATGTATTTTTCCAGGTAGAACTTCAAATAAAGAGTGACATAATTGACTTATAAATGGGAAAAGTGTTGAATTGAAGGATGCAGTAAAACCACTATTATATCATACAAATCAAACCTCTGAAAAGTGTTCAATGATAAAAGAGATTTTCTCCCTTACTTTCCAAGTAAAAAAAACAATTTGTTCAAAGCTATATCAAATCCTCAACCTAGGCTTGGTTATTTTGCTGCGGTGGTCATCTGCCAACCAGGTGAGATTTTAAAAGCATTTGGTATAATCAATAAACCTGATTGTAAATGTCACCAGTCTTAATATCAAAGAAAAGTTCTTGAATGGACGGACAAAAATGAATGGAGAATGCAAGCATTGATCTTGCTACCTCTCGCATGCTAAGCGAGCGCTCTACCATTTGAGCTAATTCCCCATGCCTGCTCACTGAGGGAATTGAAATGATCTCTGGAGTATCATGTCTCAACATATTTGATTGTTTCCATTTCGTTGTGATTTTCTAATCTTTTTTCCCAGGTTTTTAAAGATTTCCTATAATATTGAAAAAATATGCCTACTTATCAAGGGTAAATGTCTGTAATAATCATACAGGCTCTTTCCATAACAAATGTTTCAATTTCTGGTGAAATAATGAAGTTTGACTGTATAGCTGATTCTTCCAAATTTCTTTTCGAATGTATTTTTCCCGGTAGAACTTCAAATAAAGAGTGACATAATTGACTTATAAATGGGAAAAATGTTGAATTGAAGGATGCAGTAAAACCACTATTATATCATATAAATCAAACCTCTGAAAAGTGTTCGATGATAAAAGAGATTTTCTCACTTACTTTCCAAGTAAAAAAAACAATTTGTTCAAAGCTATATCAAATCCTCAACCTAGGCTTGGTTATTTTGCTGCAGTGGTCATCTGCCTACCAGCTGAGATTTTAAAGGCCTTTTGGTATAATCAATAAACCTGATTGTAAATGTCACCAGTCTTAATATCAAAGAAAAGTTCTTGAATGGAAAGACAAAAATGATTGGAGAATGCGAGCATCGATCTCGCTACCTCTCACATGCTAAGCGAGCGCTCTACCATTTGAGCTAATTCCCCATGCCTTCTCACTGATGGAATTAAAATGATCTCTGGAGTACCATGTCTGAACATATTTGTTTTTTTCCATTTCGCTGTGATTTTCTAATCTTTTTTCCCAGGTTTTTAAAGATCTCCTATAATATTGAAAAAATAAGCCTACTTATCAAAGGTAAATGTCTGTAATAATCATACAGGCTCTTACCATTACAAATGTTTCAATTTCTGGTGAAATAATGAAGTTTGACAGTATAGCTGATTCTTCCAAATTGCTTTTCGAATGTATTTTTCCAGGTAGAACTTCAAATAAAGAGTGACATAATTGACTTATAAATGGGAAAAGTGTTGAATTGAAGGATGCAGTAAAACCACTATTATATCATATAAATCAAACCTCTGAAAAGTGTTCAATGATAAAAGAGATTTTCTCACTTACTTTCCAAGTAAAAAAAACAATTTGTTCAAAGCTATATCAAATCCTCAACCTAGGCTTGGTTATTTTGCTGCAGTGGTCATCTGCCTACCAGCTGAGATTTTAAAGGCCTTTGGTATAATCAATAAACCTGATTGTAAATGTCACCAGTCTTAATATCAAAGAAAAGTTCTTGAATGGAAAGACAAAAATGATTGGAGAATTCGAGCATCGATCTCGCTACCTCTCACATGCTAAGCGAGCGCTCTACCATTTGAGCTAATTCCCCATGCCTTCTCACTGATGGAATTAAAATGATCTCTGGAGTACCATGTCTGAACATATTTGTTTTTTTCCATTTCGCTGTGATTTTCTAATCTTTTTTCCCAGGTTTTTAAAGATCTCCTATAATATTGAAAAAATAAGCCTACTTATCAAAGGTAAATGTCTGTAATAATCATACAGGCTCTTACCATTACAAATGTTTCAATTTCTGGTGAAATAATGAAGTTTGACAGTATAGCTGATTCTTCCAAATTGCTTTTCGAATGTATTTTTCCAGGTAGAACTTCAAATAAAGAGTGACATAATTGACTTATAAATGGGAAAAGTGTTGAATTGAAGGATGCAGTAAAACCACTATTATATCATAGAAATCAAACCTCTGAAAAGTGTTCAATGTTAATAGAGATTTTCTCCCTTACTTTTAAAGTAAATAAATAATATGTTCAAAGCTATATCAAATCCTCAGCCTAGGCTTTGTTATTTTGCTGCGGTGCTCATCTGCCAACCAGGTGAGATTTTAAAAGCATTTGGTATAATTAATAAACCTGATTGTATATGTCACCAGTCTTAATATCAAAGAAAAGTTCTTGAATGGAAAGACAAAAATGATTGGAGAATGCGAGCATCGATCTCGCTACCTCTCACATGCTAAGCGAGCGCTCTACCATTTGAGCTAATTCCCCATGCCTTCTCACTGATGGAATTAAAATGATCTCTGGAGTACCATGTCTCAACATATTTGTTTTTTTCCATTTCGCTGTGATTTTCTAATCTTTTTTCCCAGGTTTTTAAAGATCTCCTATAATATTGAAAAAATAAGCCTACTTATCAAAGGTAAATGTCTGTAATAATCATACAGGCTCTTACCATTAGAAATGTTTCAATTTCTGGTGAAATAATGAAGTTTGACAGTATAGCTGATTCTTCCAAATTTCTTTTCGAATGTATTTTTCCAGGTAGAACTTCAAATAAAGAGTGACATAATTGACTTATAAATGGGAAAAGTGTTGAATTGAAGGATGCAGTAAAACCACTATTATATCATACAAATCAAACCTCTGAAAAGTGTTCAATGATAAAAGAGATTTTCTCCCTTACTTTCCAAGTAAAAAAAACAATTTGTTCAAAGCTATATCAAATCCTCAACCTAGGCTTGGTTATTTTGCTGCGGTGGTCATCTGCCAACCAGGTGAGATTTTAAAAGCATTTGGTATAATCAATAAACCTGATTGTAAATGTCACCAGTCTTAATATCAAAGAAAAGTTCTTGAATGGAAAGACAAAAATGATTGGAGAATGTGAGCATCGATCTCGCTACCTCTCACATGCTAAGCGAGCGCTCTACCATTTGAGCTAATTCCCCATGCCTTCTCACTGATGGTATTAAAATGATATCTGGAGTACCATGTCTCAACATATTTGTTTTTTTCCATTTCGCTGTGATTTTCTAATCTTTTTTCCCAGGTTTTTAAAGATCTCCTATAATATTGAAAAAATAAGCCTACTTATCAAAGGTAAATGTCTGTAATAATCATACAGGCTCTTTCCATTACAAATGTTTCAATTTATGGTGAAAAAATGAAGTTTGACAGTATAGCTGATTCTTCCAAATTTCTTTTCGAATGTATTTTTGCCAGGTAGAACTTCAAAAACAAAGTGAAATAATTGACTTATAAATGGGAAAAGTGTTGAATTGAAGGATGCAGTAAAACCACTATTATATCATACAAATCAAACCTCTGAAAAGTGTTCAATGTTAATAGAGATTTTCTCCCTTACTTTTAAAGTAAATAAATAATATGTTCAAAGCTATATCAAATCCTCAGCCTAGGCTTGGTTATTTTGCTGCGGTGCTCATCTGCCAACCAGGTGAGATTTTAAAAGCATTTTGTATAATCAATAAACCTGATTGTAAATGTCACCAGTCTTAATATCAAAGAAAAGTTCTTGAATGGAAAGACAAAAATGATTGGAGAATGCGAGTATCGATCTCGCTACCTCTCACATGCTAAGCAAGTGCTCTACCATTTGAGCTAATTCCCCATGCCTTCTCACTAATGGAATTAAAATGATCTCTGGAGTACCATGTCTCAACATATTTGTTTTTTTCCATTTCGCTGTGATTTTCTAATCTTTTTTCCCAGGTTTTTAAAGATTTCCTATAATATTGAAAAAATAGCCTACTTATCAAGGGTAAATGTCTGTAATAATCATACAGGCTCTTTCCATTACAAATGTTTCAATTTCTGGTGAAAAAATGAAGTTTGACAGTATAGCTGATTCTTCCAAATTTCTTTTCGAATGTATTTTTGCCAGGTAGAACTTCAAAAAAAGAGTGACATAATTGACTTTTAATTGGGAAAAGTGTTGAATTGAAGGATGCAGTAAAACCACTATTATATCATAGAAATCAAACCTCTGAAAAGTGTTCAATGATAAAAGAGATTTTCTCCCTTACTTTCCAAGTAAAAAAAACAATTTGTTCAAAGCTATATCAAATCCTCAACCTAGGCTTGGTTATTTTGCTGCGGTGGTCATCTGCCTACCAGCTGAGATTTTAAAAGCATTTTGTATAATCAATAAACCTGATTGTAAATGTCACCAGTCTTAATATCAAAGAAAAGTTCTTGAACGGAAAGAGAAAAATGATTGGAGAATGCGAGCATCGATCTCGCTACCTCTCACATGCTAAGTGAGCGCTCTACCATTTGAGCTAATTCCCCATGCCTTCTCACTGATGGAATTAAAATGATCTCTGGAGTACCATGTCTCAATATATTTGTTTTTTTCCATTTCGCTGTGATTTTCTAATCTTTTTTCCCAGGTTTTTAAAGATCTCCTATAATATTGAAAAAATAAGCCTACTTATCAAAGGTAAATGTCTGTAATAATCATACAGGCTCTTACCATTACAAATGTTTCAATTTCTGGTGAAATAATGAAGTTTGACAGTATAGCTGATTCTTCCAAATTTCTTTTCGAATGTATTTTTCCAGGTAGAACTTCAAATAAAGAGTGACATAATTGACTTATAAATGGGAAAAGTGTTGAATTGAAGGATGCAGTAAAACCACTATTATATCATACAAATCAAACCTCTGAAAAGTGTTCAATGATAAAAGAGATTTTCTCCCTTACTTTCCAAGTAAAAAAAACAATTTGTTCAAAGCTATATCAAATCCTCAGCCTAGGCTTGGTTATTTTGCTGCGGTGGTCATCTGCCAACCAGGTGAGATTTTAAAAGCATTTGGTATAATCAATAAACCTGATTGTAAATGTCACCAGTCTTAATATCAAAGAAAAGTTCTTGAATGGAAAGACAAAAATGATTGGAGAATGCGAGCATCGATCTCGCTACCTCTCACATGCTAAGCGAGCGCTCTACCATTTGAGCTAATTCCCCATGCCTTCTCACTGATGGAATTAAAATGATCTCTGGAGTACCATGTCTCAACATATTTGTTTTTTTCCATTTCGCTGTGATTTTCTAATCTTTTTTCCCAGGTTTTTAAAGATCTCCTGTAATATTGAAAAAATAAGCCTACTTATCAAAGGTAAATGTCTGTAATAATCATACAGGCTCTTACCATTACAAATGTTTCAATTTCTGGTGAAATAATGAAGTTTGACAGTATAGCTGATTCTTCCAAATTTCTTTTCGAATGTATTTTTCCAGGTAGAACTTCAAATAAAGAGTGACATAATTGACTTATAAATGGGAAAAGTGTTGAATTGAAGGATGCAGTAAAACCACTATTATATCATACAAATCAAACCTCTGAAAAGTGTTCAATGATAAAAGAGATTTTCTCCCTTACTTTCCAAGTAAAAAAAACAATTTGTTCAAAGCTATATCAAATCCTCAACCTAGGCTTGGTTATTTTGCTGCGGTGGTCATCTGCCAACCAGGTGAGATTTTAAAAGCATTTGGTATAATCAATAAACCTGATTGTAAATGTCACCAGTCTTAATATCAAAGAAAAGTTCTTGAATGGACGGACAAAAATGAATGGAGAATGCAAGCATTGATCTTGCTACCTCTCGCATGCTAAGCGAGCGCTCTACCATTTGAGCTAATTCCCCATGCCTGCTCACTGAGGGAATTGAAATGATCTCTGGAGTATCATGTCTCAACATATTTGATTGTTTCCATTTCGTTGTGATTTTCTAATATTTTTTCCCAGGTTTTTAAAGATTTCCTATAATATTGAAAAAATATGCCTACTTATCAAGGGTAAATGTCTGTAATAATCATACAGGCTCTTTCCATAACAAATGTTTCAATTTCTGGTGAAATAATGAAGTTTGACTGTATAGCTGATTCTTCCAAATTTCTTTTCGAATGTATTTTTCCCGGTAGAACTTCAAATAAAGAGTGACATAATTGACTTATAAATGGGAAAAATGTTGAATTGAAGGATGCAGTAAAACCACTATTATATCATATAAATCAAACCTCTGAAAAGTGTTCAATGATAAAAGAGATTTTCTCACTTACTTTCCAAGTAAAAAAAACAATTTGTTCAAAGCTATATCAAATCCTCAACCTAGGCTTGGTTATTTTGCTGCAGTGGTCATCTGCCTACCAGCTGAGATTTTAAAGGCCTTTGGTATAATCAATAAACCTGATTGTAAATGTCACCAGTCTTAATATCAAAGAAAAGTTCTTGAATGGAAAGACAAAAATGATTGGAGAATGCGAGCATCGATCTCGCTACCTCTCACATGCTAAGCGAGCGCTCTACCATTAGAGCTAATTCCCCATGCCTTCTCACTGATGGAATTAAAATGATCTCTGGAGTACCATGTCTGAACATATTTGTTTTTTTCCATTTCGCTGTGATTTTCTAATCTTTTTTCCCAGGTTTTTAAAGATCTCCTATAATATTGAAAAAATAAGCCTACTTATCAAAGGTAAATGTCTGTAATAATCATACAGGCTCTTTCCATTACAAATGTTTCAATTTCTGGTGAAATAATGAAGTTTGACAGTATAGCTGATTCTTCCAAATTGCTTTTCGAATGTATTTTTCCAGGTAGAACTTCAAATAAAGAGTGACATAATTGACTTATAAATGGGAAAAGTGTTGAATTGAAGGATGCAGTAAAACCACTATTATATCATAGAAATCAAACCTCTGAAAAGTGTTCAATGTTAATAGAGATTTTCTCCCTTACTTTTAAAGTAAATAAATAATATGTTCAAAGCTATATCAAATCCTCAGCCTAGGCTTTGTTATTTTGCTGCGGTGCTCATCTGCCAACCAGGTGAGATTTTAAAAGCATTTGGTATAATTAATAAACCTGATTGTATATGTCACCAGTCTTAATATCAAAGAAAAGTTCTTGAATGGAAAGACAAAAATGATTGGAGAATGCAAGCATCGATCTCGCTACCTCTCACATGCTAAGCGAGCGCTCTACCATTTGAGCTAATTCCCCATGCCTTCTCACTGATGGAATTAAAATGATCTCTGGAGTACCATGTCTCAACATATTTGTTTTTTTCCATTTCGCTGGGATTTTCTAATCTTTTTTCCCAGGTTTTTAAAGATTTCCTATAATATTGAAAAAATAAGCCTACTTATCAAAGGTAAATGTCTGTAATAATCATACAGGCTCTTACCATTAGAAATGTTTCAATTTCTGGTGAAATAATGAGGTTTGACAGTATAGCTGATTCTTCCAAATTTCTTTTCGAATGTATTTTTCCAGGTAGAACTTCAAATAAAGAGTGACATAATTGACTTATAAATGGGAAAAGTGTTGAATTGAAGGATGCAGTAAAACCACTATTATATCATAGAAATCAAACCTCTGAAAAGTGTTCAATGTTAATAGAGATTTTCTCCCTTACTTTTAAAGTAAATAAATAATATGTTCAAAGCTATATCAAATCCTCAGCCTAGGCTTTGTTATTTTGCTGCGGTGCTCATCTGCCAACCAGGTGAGATTTTAAAAGCATTTGGTATAATTAATAAACCTGATTGTATATGTCACCAGTCTTAATATCAAAGAAAAGTTCTTGAATGGAAAGACAAAAATGATTGGAGAATGCAAGCATCGATCTCGCTACCTCTCACATGCTAAGCGAGCGCTCTACCATTTGAGCTAATTCCCCATGCCTTCTCACTGATGGAATTAAAATGATCTCTGGAGTACCATGTCTCAACATATTTGTTTTTTTCCATTTCGCTGTGATTTTCTAATCTTTTTTCCCAGGTTTTTAAAGATTTCCTATAATATTGAAAAAATAAGCCTACTTATCAAAGGTAAATGTCTGTAATAATCATACAGGCTCTTACCATTAGAAATGTTTCAATTTCTGGTGAAATAATGAGGTTTGACAGTATAGCTGATTCTTCCAAATTTCTTTTCGAATGTATTTTTCCAGGTAGAACTTCAAATAAAGAGTGACATAATTGACTTATAAATGGGAAAAGTGTTGAATTGAAGGATGCAGTAAAACCACTATTATATCATACAAATCAAACCTCTGAAAAGTGTTCAATGATAAAAGATATTTTCTCCCTTACTTTCCAAGTAAAAAAACCAATTTGTTCAAAGCTATATCAAATCCTCAACCTAGGCTTGGTTATTTTGCTGCGGTGGTCATCTGCCTACCAGCTGAGATTTTAAAGGCCTTTGGTATAATCAATAAACCTGATTGTAAATGTCACCAGTCTTAATATCAAAGAAAAGTTCTTGAATGGAAAGACAAAAATGATTGGAGAATGCGAGCATCGATCTCGCTACCTCTCACATGCTAAGCGAGCGCTCTACCATTTGAGCGAATTCCCATTCCTTCTCACTTATGGAATTAAAATGATCTCTGGAGTACCATGTCTCAACATATTTGTTTTTTTTCCATTTCGCTGTGATTTTCTAATCTTTTTTCCCAGGTTTTTAAAGATTTCCTATAATATTGAAAAAATAAGCCTACTTATCCAAGGTAAATGTCTGTAATAATCATACAGGCTCTTTCCATTACAAATGTTTCAATTTATGGTGAAAAAATGAAGTTTGACAGTATAGCTGATTCTTCCAAATTTCTTTTCGAATGTATTTTTGCCAGGTAGAACTTCAAAAACAAAGTGACATAATTGACTTATAAATGGGAAAAGTGTTGAATTGAAGGATGCAGTAAAACCACTATTATATCATACAAATCAAACCTCTGAAAAGTGTTCAATGTTAATAGAGATTTTCTCCCTTACTTTTAAAGTAAATAAATAATATGTTCAAAGCTATATCAAATCCTCAGCCTAGGCTTGGTTATTTTGCTGCGGTGCTCATCTGCCTACCAGCTGAGATTTTAAAGACCTTTGGTATAATCAATAAACCTGATTGTAAATGTCACCAGTCTTAATATCAAAAAAAAGTTCTTGAATGGAAAGACAAAAATGATTGGAGAATGCGAGCATCGATCTTGCTACCTCTCACATGCTAAGCGAGCGCTCTACCATTTGAGCTAATTCCCCATGCCTTCTCACTGATGGAATTAAAATGATCTCTGGAGTACCATGTCTGAACATATTTGTTTTTTTCCATTTCGCTGTGATTTTCTAATCTTTTTTCCCAGGTTTTTAAAGATCTCCTATAATATTGAAAAAATAAGCCTACTTATCAAAGGTAAATGTCTGTAATAATCATACAGGCTCTTTCCATAACAAATGTTTCAATTTCTGGTGAAATAATGAAGTTTGACAGTATAGCTGATTCTTCCAAATTTCTTTTCGAATGTATTTTTGCCAGGTAGAACTTCAAAAACAAAGTGACATAATTGACTTATAAATGGGAAAAATGTTGAATTGAAGGATGCAGTAAAACCACTATTATATCATATAAATCAAACCTCTGAAAAGTGTTCAATGATAAAAGAGATTTTCTCACTTACTTTCCAAGTAAAAAAAACAATTTGTTCAAAGCTATATCAAATCCTCAACCTAGGCTTGGTTATTTTGCTGCAGTGGTCATCTGCCTACCAGCTGAGATTTTAAAGGCCTTTGGTATAATCAATAAACCTGATTGTAAATGTCACCAGTCTTAATATCAAAGAAAAGTTCTTGAATGGAAAGACAAAAATGATTGGAGAATGCGAGCATCGATCTCGCTACCTCTCACATGCTAAGCGAGCGCTCTACCATTTGAGCTAATTCCCCATGCCTTCTCACTGATGGAATTAAAATGATCTCTGGAGTACCATGTCTGAACATATTTGTTTTTTTCCATTTCGCTGTGATTTTCTAATCTTTTTTCCCAGGTTTTTAAAGATCTCCTATAATATTGAAAAAATAAGCCTACTTATCAAAGGTAAATGTCTGTAATAATCATACAGGCTCTTACCATTACAAATGTTTCAATTTCTGGTGAAATAATGAAGTTTGACAGTATAGCTGATTCTTCCAAATTGCTTTTCGAATGTATTTTTACAGGTAGAACTTCAAATAAAGAGTGACATAATTGACTTATAATTGGGAAAAGTGTTGAATTGAAGGATGCAGTAAAACCACTATTATATCATAGAAATCAAACCTCTGAAAAGTGTTCAATGTTAATAGAGATTTTCTCCCTTACTTTTAAAGTAAATAAATAATATGTTCAAAGCTATATCAAATCCTCAGCCTAGGCTTTGTTATTTTGCTGCGGTGCTCATCTGCCAACCAGGTGAGATTTTAAAAGCATTTGGTATAATTAATAAACCTGATTGTATATGTCACCAGTCTTAATATCAAAGAAAAGTTCTTGAATGGAAAGACAAAAATGATTGGAGAATGCGAGCATCGATCTCGCTACCTCTCACATGCTAAGCGAGCGCTCTACCATTTGAGCTAATTCCCCATGCCTTCTCACTGATGGAATTAAAATGATCTCTGGAGTACCATGTCTCAACATATTTGTTTTTTTCCATTTCGCTGTGATTTTCTAATCTTTTTTCCCAGGTTTTTAAAGATTTCCTATAATATTGAAAAAATAAGCCTACTTATCAAAGGTAAATGTCTGTAATAATCATACAGGCTCTTACCATTACAAATGTTTCAATTTCTGGTGAAATAATGAAGTTTGACAGTATAGCTGATTCTTCCAAATTTCTTTTTGAATGTATTTTTCCAGGTAGAACTTCAAATAAAGAGTGACATAATTGACTTATAAATGGGAAAAGTGTTGAATTGAAGGATGCAGTAAAACCACTATTATATCATACAAATCAAACCTCTGAAAAGTGTTCAATGATAAAAGAGATTTTCTCCCTTACTTTCCAAGTAAAAAAAACAATTTGTTCAAAGCTATATCAAATCCTCAGCCTAGGCTTGGTTATTTTGCTGCGGTGGTCATCTGCCAACCAGGTGAGATTTTAAAAGCATTTGGTATAATCAATAAACCTGATTCTAAATGTCACCAGTCTTAATATCAAAGAAAAGTTCTTGAATGGAAAGACAAAAATGATTGAAGAATGCGAGCATCGATCTCGCTACCTCTCACATGCTAAGCGAGCACTCTACCATTTGAGCTAATTCCCCATGCCTTCTCACTGTTGGAATTAAAATGATCTCTGGAGTACCATGTCTCAACATATTTGTTTTTTTCCATTTCGCTGTGATTTTCTAATCTTTTTTCCCAGGTTTTTAAAGATTTCCTATAATATTGAAAAAATATGCCTACTTATCAAGGGTAAATGTCTGTAATAATCATACAGGCTCTTTCCATAACAAATGTTTCAATTTCTGGTGAAATAATGAAGTTTGACTGTATAGCTGATTCTTCCAAATTTCTTTTCGAATGTATTTTTCCCGGTAGAACTTCAAATAAAGAGTGACATAATTGACTTATAAATGGGAAAAATGTTGAATTGAAGGATGCAGTAAAACCACTATTATATCATATAAATCAAACCTCTGAAAAGTGTTCAAGGATAAAAGAGATTTTCTCACTTACTTTCCAAGTAAAAAAAACAATTTGTTCAAAGCTATATCAAATCCTCAACCTAGGCTTGGTTATTTTGCTGCAGTGGTCATCTGCCTACCAGCTGAGATTTTAAAGGCCTTTGGTATAATCAATAAACCTGATTGTAAATGTCACCAGTCTTAATATCAAAGAAAAGTTCTTGAATGGAAAGACAAAAATGATTGGAGAATGCGAGCATCGATCTCGCTACCTCTCACATGCTAAGCGAGCGCTCTACCATTTGAGCTAATTCCCCATGCCTTCTCACTGATGGAATTAAAATGATCTCTGGAGTACCATGTCTCAACATATTTGTTTTTTTCCATTTCGCTGTGATTTTCTAATCTTTTTTCCCAGGTTTTTAAAGATCTCCTATAATATTGAAAAAATAAGCCTACTTATCAAAGGTAAATGTCTGTAATAATCATACAGGCTCTTACCATTACAAATGTTTCAATTTCTGGTGAAATAATGAAGTTTGACAGTATAGCTGATTCTTCCAAATTTCTTTTCGAATGTATTTTTCCAGGTAGAACTTCAAATAAAGAGTGACATAATTGACTTATAAATGGGAAAAGTGTTGAATTGAAGGATGCAGTAAAACCACTATTATATCATACAAATCAAACCTCTGAAAAGTGTTCAATGATAAAAGAGATTTTCTCCCTTACTTTCCAAGTAAAAAAAACAATTTGTTCAAAGCTATATCAAATCCTCAGCCTAGGCTTGGTTATTTTGCTGCGGTGGTCATCTGCCAACCAGGTGAGATTTTAAAAGCATTTGGTATAATCAATAAACCTGATTCTAAATGTCACCAGTCTTAATATCAAAGAAAAGTTCTTGAATGGAAAGACAAAAATGATTGAAGAATGCGAGCATCGATCTCGCTACCTCTCACATGCTAAGCGAGCACTCTACCATTTGAGCTAATTCCCCATGCCTTCTCACTGTTGGAATTAAAATGATCTCTGGAGTACCATGTCTCAACATATTTGTTTTTTTCCATTTCGCTGTGATTTTCTAATCTTTTTTCCCAGGTTTTTAAAGATCTCCTATAATATTGAAAAAATAAGCCTACTTATCAAAGGTAAATGTCTGTAATAATCATACAGGCTCTTACCATTACAAATGTTTCAATTTCTGGTGAAATAATGAAGTTTGACAGTATAGCTGATTCTTCCAAATTTCTTTTCGAATGTATTTTTCCAGGTAGAACTTCAAATAAAGAGTGACATAATTGACTTATAAATGGGAAAAGTGTTGAATTGAAGGATGCAGTAAAACCACTATTATATCATACAAATCAAACCTCTGAAAAGTGTTCAATGATAAAAGAGATTTTCTCCCTTACTTTCCAAGTAAAAAAAACAATTTGTTCAAAGCTATATCAAATCCTCAGCCTAGGCTTGGTTATTTTGCTGCGGTGGTCATCTGCCAACCAGGTGAGATTTTAAAAGCATTTGGTATAATCAATAAACCTGATTGTAAATGTCACCAGTCTTAATATCAAAGAAAAGTTCTTGAATGGAAAGACAAAAATGATTGGAGAATGCGAGCATCGATCTCGCTACCTCTCACATGCTAAGCGAGCGCTCTACCATTTGAGCTAATTCCCCATGCCTTCTCACTGATGGAATTAAAATGATCTCTGGAGTACCATGTCTCAACATATTTGTTTTTTTCCATTTCGCTGTGATTTTCTAATCTTTTTTCCCAGGTTTTTAAAGATCTCCTGTAATATTGAAAAAATAAGCCTACTTATCAAAGGTAAATGTCTGTAATAATCATACAGGCTCTTACCATTACAAATGTTTCAATTTCTGGTGAAATAATGAAGTTTGACAGTATAGCTGATTCTTCCAAATTTCTTTTCGAATGTATTTTTCCAGGTAGAACTTCAAATAAAGAGTGACATAATTGACTTATAAATGGGAAAAGTGTTGAATTGAAGGATGCAGTAAAACCACTATTATATCATACAAATCAAACCTCTGAAAAGTGTTCAATGATAAAAGAGATTTTCTCCCTTACTTTCCAAGTAAAAAAAACAATTTGTTCAAAGCTATATCAAATCCTCAACCTAGGCTTGGTTATTTTGCTGCGGTGGTCATCTGCCAACCATATGAGATTTTAAAAGCATTTGGTATAATCAATAAACCTGATTGTAAATGTCACCAGTCTTAATATCAAAGAAAAGTTCTTGAATGGACGGACAAAAATGAATGGAGAATGCAAGCATTGATCTTGCTACCTCTCGCATGCTAAGCGAGCGCTCTACCATTTGAGCTAATTCCCCATGCTTGCTCACTGAGGGAATTGAAATGATCTCTGGAGTACCATGTCTCAACATATTTGTTTTTTTCCATTTCGCTGTGATTTTCTAATCTTTTTTCCCAGGTTTTTAAAGATCTCCTGTAATATTGAAAAAATAAGCCTACTTATCAAAGGTAAATGTCTGTAATAATCATACAGGCTCTTACCATTACAAATGTTTCAATTTCTGGTGAAATAATGAAGTTTGACAGTATAGCTGATTCTTCCAAATTTCTTTTCGAATGTATTTTTCCAGGTAGAACTTCAAATAAAGAGTGACATAATTGACTTATAAATGGGAAAAGTGTTGAATTGAAGGATGCAGTAAAACCACTATTATATCATACAAATCAAACCTCTGAAAAGTGTTCAATGATAAAAGAGATTTTCTCCCTTACTTTCCAAGTAAAAAAAACAATTTGTTCAAAGCTATATCAAATCCTCAACCTAGGCTTGGTTATTTTGCTGCGGTGGTCATCTGCCAACCAGGTGAGATTTTAAAAGCATTTGGTATAATCAATAAACCTGATTGTAAATGTCACCAGTCTTAATATCAAAGAAAAGTTCTTGAATGGACGGACAAAAATGAATGGAGAATGCAAGCATTGATCTTGCTACCTCTCGCATGCTAAGCGAGCGCTCTACCATTTGAGCTAATTCCCCATGCCTGCTCACTGAGGGAATTGAAATGATCTCTGGAGTATCATGTCTCAACATATTTGATTGTTTCCATTTCGTTGTGATTTTCTAATCTTTTTTCCCAGGTTTTTAAAGATTTCCTATAATATTGAAAAAATATGCCTACTTATCAAGGGTAAATGTCTGTAATAATCATACAGGCTCTTTCCATAACAAATGTTTCAATTTCTGGTGAAATAATGAAGTTTGACTGTATAGCTGATTCTTCCAAATTTCTTTTCGAATGTATTTTTCCCGGTAGAACTTCAAATAAAGAGTGACATAATTGACTTATAAATGGGAAAAATGTTGAATTGAAGGATGCAGTAAAACCACTATTATATCATATAAATCAAACCTCTGAAAAGTGTTCAATGATAAAAGAGATTTTCTCACTTACTTTCCAAGTAAAAAAAACAATTTGTTCAAAGCTATATCAAATCCTCAACCTAGGCTTGGTTATTTTGCTGCAGTGGTCATCTGCCTACCAGCTGAGATTTTAAAGGCCTTTTGGTATAATCAATAAACCTGATTGTAAATGTCACCAGTCTTAATATCAAAGAAAAGTTCTTGAATGGAAAGACAAAAATGATTGGAGAATGCGAGCATCGATCTCGCTACCTCTCACATGCTAAGCGAGCGCTCTACCATTTGAGCTAATTCCCCATGCCTTCTCACTGATGGAATTAAAATGATCTCTGGAGTACCATGTCTGAACATATTTGTTTTTTTCCATTTCGCTGTGATTTTCTAATCTTTTTTCCCAGGTTTTTAAAGATCTCCTATAATATTGAAAAAATAAGCCTACTTATCAAAGGTAAATGTCTGTAATAATCATACAGGCTCTTTCCATAACAAATGTTTCAATTTCTGGTGAAATAATGAAGTTTGACTGTATAGCTGATTCTTCCAAATTTCTTTTCGAATGTATTTTTCCCGGTAGAACTTCAAATAAAGAGTGACATAATTGACTTATAAATGGGAAAAATGTTGAATTGAAGGATGCAGTAAAACCACTATTATATCATACAAATCAAACCTCTGAAAAGTGTTCAATGATAAAAGAGATTTTCTCACTTACTTTCCAAGTAAAAAAAACAATTTGTTCAAAGCTATATCAAATCCTCAACCTAGGCTTGGTTATTTTGCTGCAGTGGTCATCTGCCTACCAGCTGAGATTTTAAAGGCCTTTTGGTATAATCAATAAACCTGATTGTAAATGTCACCAGTCTTAATATCAAAGAAAAGTTCTTGAATGGAAAGACAAAAATGATTGGAGAATGCGAGCATCGATCTCGCTACCTCTCACATGCTAAGCGAGCGCTCTACCATTTGAGCTAATTCCCCATGCCTTCTCACTGATGGAATTAAAATGATCTCTGGAGTACCATGTCTGAACATATTTGTTTTTTTCCATTTCGCTGTGATTTTCTAATCTTTTTTCCCAGGTTTTTAAAGATCTCCTATAATATTGAAAAAATAAGCCTACTTATCAAAGGTAAATGTCTGTAATAATCATACAGGCTCTTACCATTACAAATGTTTCAATTTCTGGTGAAATAATGAAGTTTGACAGTATAGCTGATTCTTCCAAATTGCTTTTCGAATGTATTTTTCCAGGTAGAACTTCAAATAAAGAGTGACATAATTGACTTATAAATGGGAAAAGTGTTGAATTGAAGGATGCAGTAAAACCACTATTATATCATAGAAATCAAACCTCTGAAAAGTGTTCAATGTTAATAGAGATTTTCTCCCTTACTTTTAAAGTAAATAAATAATATGTTCAAAGCTATATCAAATCCTCAGCCTAGGCTTTGTTATTTTGCTGCGGTGCTCATCTGCCAACCAGGTGAGATTTTAAAAGCATTTGGTATAATTAATAAACCTGATTGTATATGTCACCAGTCTTAATATCAAAGAAAAGTTCTTGAATGGAAAGACAAAAATGATTGGAGAATGCGAGCATCGATCTCACTACCTCTCACATGCTAAGCGAGCACTCTACCATTTGAGCGAATTCCCCATGCCTTCTCACTGATGGAATTAAAATGATCTCTGGAGTACCATGTCTCAACATATTTGTTTTTTTCCATTTCGCTGTGATTTTCTAATCTTTTTTCCCAGGTTTTTAAAGATTTCCTATAATATTGAAAAAATAAGCCTACTTATCAAAGGTAAATGTCTGTAATAATCATACAGGCTCTTACCATTAGAAATGTTTCAATTTCTGGTGAAATAATGAGGTTTGACAGTATAGCTGATTCTTCCAAATTTCTTTTCGAATGTATTTTTCCAGGTAGAACTTCAAATAAAGAGTGACATAATTGACTTATAAATGGGAAAAGTGTTGAATTGAAGGATGCAGTAAAACCACTATTATATCATACAAATCAAACCTCTGAAAAGTGTTCAATGATAAAAGATATTTTCTCCCTTACTTTCCAAGTAAAAAAAACAATTTGTTCAAAGCTATATCAAATCCTCAACCTAGGCTTGGTTATTTTGCTGCGGTGGTCATCTGCCAACCAGGTGAGATTTTAAAAGCATTTCGTATAATCAATAAACCTGATTGTAAATGTCACCAGTCTTAATATCAAAGAAAAGTTCTTGAATGGAAAGAGAAAAATGATTGGAGAATGCAAGCATCGATCTCGCTACCTCTCACATGCTAAGCGAGCGCTCTACCATTTGAGCTAATTCCCCATGCCTTCTCACTGATGGAATTAAAATGATCTCTGGAGTACCATGTCTTAACATATTTGTTTTTTTCCATTTCGCTGTGATTTTCTAATCTTTTTTCCCAGGTTTTTAAAGATCTCCTATAATATTGAAAAAATAAGCCTACTTATCAAAGGTAAATGTCTGTAATAATCATACAGGCTCTTTCCATTACAAATGTTTCAATTTCTGGTGAAATAATGAAGTTTGACAGTATAGCTGATTCTTCCAAATTTCTTTTCGAATGTATTTTTCCAGGTAGAACTTCAAATAAAGAGTGACATAATTGACTTATAAATGGGAAAAGTGTTGAATTGAAGGATGCAGTAAAACCACTATTATATCATACAAATCAAACCTCTGAAAAGTGTTCAATGATAAAAGAGATTTTCTCCCTTACTTTCCAAGTAAAAAAAACAATTTGTTCAAAGCTATATCAAATCCTCAACCTAGGCTTGGTTATTTTGCTGCGGTGGTCATCTGCCAACCAGGTGAGATTTTAAAAGCATTTGGTATAATCAATAAACCTGATTGTAAATGTCACCAGTCTTAATATCAAAGAAAAGTTCTTGAATGGAAAGACAAAAATGATTGGAGAATGTGAGCATCGATCTCGCTACCTCTCACATGCTAAGCGAGCGCTCTACCATTTGAGCTAATTCCCCATGCCTTCTCACTGATGGTATTAAAATGATCTCTGGAGTACCATGTCTCAACATATTTGTTTTTTTCCATTTCGCTGTGATTTTCTAATCTTTTTTCCCAGGTTTTTAAAGATCTCCTATAATATTGAAAAAATAAGCCTACTTATCAAAGGTAAATGTCTGTAATAATCATACAGGCTCTTTCCATTACAAATGTTTCAATTTATGGTGAAAAAATGAAGTTTGACAGTATAGCTGATTCTTCCAAATTTCTTTTCGAATGTATTTTTGCCAGGTAGAACTTCAAAAACAAAGTGACATAATTGACTTATAAATGGGAAAAGTGTTGAATTGAAGGATGCAGTAAAACCACTATTATATCATACAAATCAAACCTCTGAAAAGTGTTCAATGTTAATAGAGATTTTCTCCCTTACTTTTAAAGTAAATAAATAATATGTTCAAAGCTATATCAAATCCTCAACCTAGGCTTGGTTATTTTGCTGCGGTGGTCATCTGCCAACCAGGTGAGATTTTAAAAGCATTTGGTATAATCAATAAACCTGATTGTAAATGTCACCAGTCTTAATATCAAAGAAAAGTTCTTGAACGGAAAGAGAAAAATGATTGGAGAATGCGAGCATCGATCTCGCTACCTCTCACATGCTAAGTGAGCGCTCTACCATTTGAGCTAATTCCCCATGCCTTCTCACTGATGGAATTAAAATGATCTCTGGAGTACCATGTCTCAACATATTTGTTTTTTTCCATTTCGCTGTGATTTTCTAATCTTTTTTCCCAGGTTTTCAAAGATTTCCTATAATATTGAAAAAATAGCCTACTTTTCAAGGGTAAATGTCTGTAATAATCATACATGCTCTTTCCATAACAAATGTTTCAATTTCTGGTGAAAAAATGAAGTTTGACAGTATAGCTGATTCTTCCAAATTTCTTTTCGAATGTATTTTTGCCAGGTAGAACTTCAAAAAAAGAGTGACATAATTGACTTTTAATTGGGAAAAGTGTTGAATTGAAGGATGCAGTAAAACCACTATTATATCATAGAAATCAAACCTCTGAAAAGTGTTCAATGATAAAAGAGATTTTCTCCCTTACTTTCCAAGTAAAAAAAACAATTTGTTCAAAGCTATATCAAATCCTCAACCTAGGCTTGGTTATTTTGCTGCGGTGGTCATCTGCCTACCAGCTGAGATTTTAAAAGCATTTTGTATAATCAATAAACCTGATTGTAAATGTCACCAGTCTTAATATCAAAGAAAAGTTCTTGAACGGAAAGAGAAAAATGATTGGAGAATGCGAGCATCGATCTCGCTACCTCTCACATGCTAAGTGAGCGCTCTACCATTTCAGCTAATTCCCCATGCCTTCTCACTGATGGAATTAAAATGATCTCTGGAGTACCATGTCTCAACATATTTGTTTTTTTCCATTTCGCTGTGATTTTCTAATCTTTTTTCCCAGGTTTTTAAAGATCTCCTATAATATTGAAAAAATAAGCCTACTTAATAAAGGTAAATGTCTGTAATAATCATACAGGCTCTTACCATTACAAATGTTTCAATTTCTGGTGAAATAATGAAGTTTGACAGTATAGCTGATTCTTCCAAATTTCTTTTCGAATGTATTTTTCCAGGTAGAACTTCAAATAAAGAGTGACATAATTGACTTATAAATGGGAAAAGTGTTGAATTGAAGGATGCAGTAAAACCACTATTATATCATACAAATCAAACCTCTGAAAAGTGTTCAATGATAAAAGAGATTTTCTCCCTTACTTTCCAAGTAAAAAAAACAATTTGTTCAAAGCTATATCAAATCCTCAACCTAGGCTTGGTTATTTTGCTGCGGTGGTCATCTGCCAACCAGGTGAGATTTTAAAAGCATTTGGTATAATCAATAAACCTGATTGTAAATGTCACCAGTCTTAATATCAAAGAAAAGTTCTTGAATGGACGGACAAAAATGAATGGAGAATGCAAGCATTGATCTTGCTACCTCTCGCATGCTAAGCGAGTGCTCTACCATTTGAGCTAATTTCCCATGCCTGCTCACTGAGGGAATTGAAATGATCTCTGGAGTATCATGTCTCAACATATTTGATTGTTTCCATTTCGTTGTGATTTTCTAATCTTTTTTCCCAGGTTTTTAAAGATTTCCTATAATATTGAAAAAATATGCCTACTTATCAAGGGTAAATGTCTGTAATAATCATACAGGCTCTTTCCATAACAAATGTTTCAATTTCTGGTGAAATAATGAAGTTTGACTGTATAGCTGATTCTTCCAAATTTCTTTTCGAATGTATTTTTCCCGGTAGAACTTCAAATAAAGAGTGACATAATTGACTTATAAATGGGAAAAATGTTGAATTGAAGGATGCAGTAAAACCACTATTATATCATATAAATCAAACCTCTGAAAAGTGTTCAATGATAAAAGAGATTTTCTCACTTACTTTCCAAGTAAAAAAAACAATTTGTTCAAAGCTATATCAAATCCTCGACCTAGGCTTGGTTATTTTGCTGCAGTGGTCATCTGCCTACCAGCTGAGATTTTAAAGGCCTTTGGTATAATCAATAAACCTGATTGTAAATGTCACCAGTCTTAATATCAAAGAAAAGTTCTTGAATGGAAAGACAAAAATGATTGGAGAATGCGAGCATCGATCTCGCTACCTCTCACATGCTAAGCGAGCGCTCTACCATTTGAGCTAATTCCCCATGCCTTCTCACTGATGGAATTAAAATGATCTCTGGAGTACCATGTCTGAACATATTTGTTTTTTTCCATTTCGCTGTGATTTTCTAATCTTTTTTCCCAGGTTTTTAAAGATCTCCTATAATATTGAAAAAATAAGCCTACTTATCAAAGGTAAATGTCTGTAATAATCATACAGGCTCTTACCATTACAAATGTTTCAATTTCTGGTGAAATAATGAAGTTTGACAGTATAGCTGATTCTTCCAAATTGCTTTTCGAATGTATTTTTCCAGGTAGAACTTCAAATAAAGAGTGACATAATTGACTTATAAATGGGAAAAGTGTTGAATTGAAGGATGCAGTAAAACCACTATTATATCATAGAAATCAAACCTCTGAAAAGTGTTCAATGTTAATAGAGATTTTCTCCCTTACTTTTAAAGTAAATAAATAATATGTTCAAAGCTATATCAAATCCTCAGCCTAGGCTTTGTTATTTTGCTGCGGTGCTCATCTGCCAACCAGGTGAGATTTTAAAAGCATTTGGTATAATTAATAAACCTGATTGTATATGTCACCAGTCTTAATATCAAAGAAAAGTTCTTGAATGGAAAGACAAAAATGATTGGAGAATGCGAGCATCGATCTCGCTACCTCTCACATGCTAAGCGAGCGCTCTACCATTTGAGCTAATTCCCCATGCCTTCTCATTGATGGAATTAGAATGATCTCTGGAGTACCATGTCTCAACATATTTGTTTTTTTCCATTTCGCTGTGATTTTCTAATCTTTTTTCCCAGGTTTTTAAAGATTTCCTATAATATTGAAAAAATAAGCCTACTTATCAAAGGTAAATGTCTGTAATAATCATACAGGCTCTTACCATTAGAAATGTTTCAATTTCTGGTGAAATAATGAGGTTTGACAGTATAGCTGATTCTTCCAAATTTCTTTTCGAATGTATTTTTCCAGGTAGAACTTCAAATAAAGAGTGACATAATTGACTTATAAATGGGAAAAGTGTTGAATTGAAGGATGCAGTAAAACCACTATTATATCATACAAATCAAACCTCTGAAAAGTGTTCAATGATAAAAGAGATTTTCTCCCTTACTTTCCAAGTAAAAAAACCAATTTGTTCAAAGCTATATCAAATCCTCAACCTAGGCTTGGTTATTTTGCTGCGGTGGTCATCTGCCAACCAGGTGAGATTTTAAAAGCATTTCGTATAATCAATAAACCTGATTGTAAATGTCACCAGTCTTAATATCAAAGAAAAGTTCTTGAATGGAAAGAGAAAAATGATTGGAGAATGCAAGCATCGATCTCGCTACCTCTCACATGCTAAGCGAGCGCTCTACCATTTGAGCTAATTCCCCATGCCTTCTCACTGATGGAATTAAAATGATCTCTGGAGTACCATGTCTTAACATATTTGTTTTTTTCCATTTCGCTGTGATTTTCTAATCTTTTTTCCCAGGTTTTTAAAGATTTCCTATAATATTGAAAAAATAGCCTACTTATCAAGGGTAAATGTCTGTAATAATCATACATGCTCTTTCCATAACAAATGTTTCAATTTCTGGTGAAAAAATGAAGTTTGACAGTATAGCTGATTCTTCCAAATTTCTTTTCGAATGTATTTTTGCCAGGTAGAACTTCAAAAAAAGAGTGACATAATTGACTTATAATTGGGAAAAGTGTTGAATTGAAGGATGCAGTAAAACCACTATTATATCATAGAAATCAAACCTCTGAAAAGTGTTCAATGAGAAAAGAGATTTTCTCCCTTACTTTCCAAGTAAAAAAAACAATTTGTTCAAAGCTATATCAAATCCTCAACCTAGGCTTGGTTATTTTGCTGCGGTGGTCATCTGCCTACCAGCTGAGATTTTAAAAGCATTTTGTATAATCAATAAACCTGATTGTAAATGTCACCAGTCTTAATATCAAAGAAAAGTTCTTGAACGG